>NC_134863.1:79026392-79379392 GCF_049852395.1 Peromyscus maniculatus bairdii | reverse complement strand
TGGACAGTCCTCCGCCTCCCAGCTGCCTGCTGCTTTCTCCTTTCCCACTGCTGCAGAGGCGAGGCCCAGAGGGGGAAGCCCTGTCCTAGGCACGTGGTGCTGTCACCATGGTCGTGACGGTTCTGCAGCAGAGCCGCTGGCCCCGCCCTCGTCTGCAGCAGTGTGGGCTCCAATGGGACTGCCCCTACATCTGTCACTCACCTGAGGTTCTGACCATTTGCCTCCCATCACCAGGTCCCACCTCTTTGCCCCACCCCCAGCCTTCAGCCAGTCAACAGAGCACTTTCATGTCCTCACAGGGCCCCTCAAGATGTTAGGTTGGGGGGCACAGGCCAGGTGCCGCTCCCAGACCTGCCTGTCTTCACACCTCCCTGCACTCACACCTGCCCTGTCACCGGTCAGCAGGGTGAGCCATGTCCACATGGAGCTGCCCAGACCTTTGCCTCCTTCCCACCTCTGCTGTGTACTGTAATCCGCGAGTGCCCCTGAAGTTCTCGAGATCCTCTGGTACTGTGTCTCTCGCTCCCAGAACTCCACCAAGAGAGGAAGGGAGGATCCATGCGGCTCGGCTGCATGCGTCCTCCACGGCTGTCTTCTTTAGGGCGTTGCACCTTTCTATCCGGAGGACGTCAAAGTTACCAGCTTCCCAATGCACAGTAGGTGACTGGGCCGTCACCCCAGCTTCTGACTGGGTGGCTCCGGGGGTGAGAGACTAGAATTCGCGGGTTTCTGGTGAGTTTCCAGGATCTGCTGCTGTGGGGCCACTCTTTTTTTTTTTTTTTTTTAATAATTTATTTAACTTTTATGTGAGTTGGTGTGAGGGTGTCAGATGCCCTAGAACTGGAGTTACAGACAGTTGCAAGCTGCCATGTGGGTGCTGGGAATTGAACCCAGGTCCTCTGGAAGAGCAGCCAGTGCTCTTAACCACTAAGCCATCTCTCCAGCCCATGGGGCCACTCACTCTTAAAGAGATAGTGCTTTACCATACGCCCTGACTTCTTTTTTATCTTGTAATTTTTTTCACTCTGACAATTTGATAGCCCTGGTTTGTAGTAAAACTCATTGCTTTCTTTCCCTTTCGTTTTCCCTTTTTTCACTGTTGAGGTCAAGCTGGGAGCTTCATGCATTCCGAGTCTTTACTCTTCCACTGAGCAAGATCCCCAGCCCCACTGTGAAATTTAATGATCCTTTTAAAAAGAAAGCTAACTCTGGATTTTGAATCCTAAAGGAATTTAAAAAAATAATTTGATCAATAAAAGATAGGGTGTGGTGGTTTGAATGAGGAAATGCTCCTCATAGACCCAGATATTTGAACACTTGCTCCCCGGCTGGGGTGCTGTTTGGAGAGCTTTAGGTGATGCCGCATGGAGAAAGTATGTCACGGGGTGGGGTGGGGGGTGTTGAGATGATATAGTCCTTTGCTTTGAGCTCCTCCAGCTGCCATGCCTCTACCTCACCATGATGGACTCTTTACCTCTGGAACCATAAGCCAAAATAAACTCCTTGTTACAGAAGTCGCCTTGCTCATGAGGTTTTATCACTGCAGCAGAGAAGTAGCTACTACTAAGGTAGGGTGACTCTACAGTTCATTGTCCAAACTGCGACTTTTGAGGGTCAAACAAGTTCCTGTTGATGATAATTCATGTTCATTCCAAGTGTGGATGGCACCATCCCAAGGTAAAGCAAGCTGTCTGGTGACCTCATGTGAAGGCCTAAGAAAATCACGTTTGGCACTCAAGAGTAGTTAGCATTTTGTTCTGTGAGTGAGCACTCCTTTTTTTGGAACACAAATTAAACTTAGAAGTGGAAGCCGGGTTGTGGTAGCACACACCTTTAATCCCAGCACTTGGGGGGGCAGAGGTAGGTGGATCTCTGTGAGTTCCATGGCATCCTGGTCTACAGAGTGGGCTCCAGGACAGCCAGGACTCTTACACAGAAACCTTGTCTGAAAAATAAAACAAAACAAAGCAAAAACTTTGAAGTGGAAAGGTACCAGAGAGTATGACATAAAAAAAGCACAAAAATTTAATAGTTTTATAACATCATTCTCATTGTACACATTTGGAGTTATCCACCTATTGCCCAGAGACTCTAACGCCAGGAAACACAGAGTAAAGCCAGTCTGCGTTCTTCTGACATAAGCCCCCACAATCTCTGCTGGAAATCAGCCTGTGCTGCATCCCCTGGTGTCTTTGGATGGGCATGCCCACAGCAGCTATTCTCATGTGAAATGTCAGCTGCAGCCGCACAGGGCACCTGTGTTGTCCTTTCTGTCTTGTTCATTCACATCGGTCTAGCTCATTGTTCCATCCATCATCCACAGAGCCGCATGAAGTTCATTCCTTGCCCTTGTCCATCATGAGGACAGCCAATCCCATGCCAAAAGGTGTAGCAGGAATCTTAGAAGTTCTTATTAATAAAATCAAACCTGAGCCAGGTATTGGGGTGAACTGGAAGATCAGAGAGACAGAACAAGCCACAGCTACCTCACCCCGCCAGCTCCTCAACTGGTCTTGTTTCCTCAGACTGGAGGCCTCTGAGTCCTCATCCAGAATGGGTCTCCGCTGAACTGTGCTGCTCAAAACCTAAAAGCTTAACCAGCCAAATGCTTAACCAGGCCAAATGCTTCTAGTTTCTGGTCCTCACGCCTTATAAACCTTTCTGCTTTCTACCATCACTCCCTGGGATTAAAGGCTGGCTTTCTGGGATTAAAGGCATGAGTCCCCACGTCTGGCTGTTTCCAATGTGGCCTTGAACTCACAGAGATCCAAAGGGATTTCTGTCTCTGGAATGCTAGGATTAAAGGTGTGAGTGCCACCATTTTCTAGCCTTTATATCTAGTGGCTGTTCTGTCTCTGACCCCAGATAAGTTTATTAGGGTGCGCAATATTTTGGGGAACACAATACTGTGGAACCAAAATAAGACCAAAATGCTCTCACCCCAAAACTAAAGGCCTAAGACTGTTCCTTTTAGCTACAGGCCATAAGTTACTGGAACAGGCCAGAAGTTACTGAGACCAGTCAGTTCAGATTCCAGAAACCAGGAAGTGTAAAAGTACAGAGCCACAAGATAGTCACGAGGTAATGCCTGCCAGACTATGGAATGTCCTCTCCCTGGTTTCCAGGGTAACTGATCACAGAAATGCCCCCACCTGAGGGCAGCCAATGAGAAATGGTGGCGGGCAACCACTCCCTTAGAAGTAATTTCTAGAAGTCCCTAGAAGCGAGCCAATCAGAATTGTACCTGTACTAGCACCCCTAAATGATGTAACCTTGTGACTTTTCCCTTTAAAAACTGAGCTTGCAGACAGGTGGGCGCTTCCTCCAGCCTCCACTGCGTTGGATGTATTGGACGAAGTCCCTGCCTAGGCTTGTATTGCTTTTGGATATCCAGAATTAAACCTTGCTTTTGCATTCCGGCATGCTCGTCTTTGGTGGTCTCTCTGGGGGTCACGATCTGGGCACAACATTTGGGGGCTCTCCGGGATCCCCAGAGACCCCCCGCCGGGACCCCTAAGAGCTCCGGAGGTCCATCTGCACCGATCGGTAAGAGCGCTCCATTTTCTTGTCTGTGTTTTCCTTTTACTTTCATTTTCTTATCCGAAGCCGGCGGTTGAATCTGACAGGCTCACCTTGGTGGACGCGCCTGTAAGGTGACCTGGAGGAGTTGGAAGACGTTCCAACCCCTCATCAGGACGCGGGGGTCCTTACAGGTCCCCCCGTCATAGGACGCCCGAGAGGGGTCCGTCTGTTAGGACGCCCGAAAGGGGTCCGTCTGTTAGGATGCCCGTGAGGGGTCCGTCTGTTTGGATCCGTCTGGGGATCGGGAGATGCCCATGAGGGGTCCGTCTGTTTGGATCCATCTGGGGATCGGGAGACTAATTGTCCCTGTCCCATCTGTAGGTCTTTGGCATTATCGAGGCTCCCTCTCCGGACTCTTGTCTGCCTGGACCATCTGTAGGGCCCTTGTTCTTCCTTTTTGTCTGCCTATCTTGTTCGTCAGTGTTATTTGTTATACCTTCATAAATGTATAAATGTGTGAGAACTGTGGCCACATGTGTGAGTGTTTTATGCCTGAGCTTGTGTATGCATTGGGACTTGTGGGCCGGATTGCCGGCCGAAGGGATGGAGATCCCTTTGGTGGCTGAACTGGCACAGACTAACCTAACATTGCTTCCTTGCTCTCTCTGACCAGAGCACAGGCAGCAGGCAGCAGAAAGCTTGCAGCTGCACAGCTGCTACTTTGGGGACCCAGGGCGCCGCTGAGAGGGCTAGGCGGCCCGTGAGCATCACGGGGCCTAGATGCAGCAGGTTCGGGCCCCAGCTCGCTCAAAAAGCTGTGGAGTAGAGGCTTGGCTGCATGGGAACTAGGCATGGCTTTGTGCTAGAGCGGGTGGTGAGCACTGTGGGGCCCAGATATGGCCGGCAGGTTCTGGCTGGGCTCCTGTGTGGACATGGGGCAGAGCTGGCGGGAGCCAGCAGGAGCCTCAAGGAGCTCAGTGTGGGGCCTGGTGGAGAACTAACTGCCCCTCCAGGGTCACAGCTGAGGAGTGGCCTACAGGTCTGTGGGCCCAGCCAGGGCGTGGAGTCATCTTTTGTCTCCATGGTGCATGCTTTCCCCCGCTTTCCCTGTCCTCCTCTTCCATGCTGTTGGGTGGAGCTCCCAAGACCTGCCCTGAGGCTAAAACCTGATCAAGGTCTGGCTCCAAGAATGGAATGTCACCAACAGTTTGTTGTCGCGGTACAGTGCTGATGCAAATTGAGAGTTATTCTTGTTATGGTATATGCATGTATTTCTGTTCTTGTTTAAAATATTGTAACATTACAATATATTCCAGAGTACTGAGGGAAATCACAAGAAAGACTTTGGTAAGAGTTTCTGTTTTGAAGGAAAAGAAAAGGTGGAATTTGTCTAGAATAAATGTCTGAGGGATCAAAGGAACGGACTGAGGGTACATGGAAGGTCGTAGAAGGTCAGAGGGGATGTGATGTAAACTGTTTGTTATGGTTTCTTATACCTGCAAATACTGAATTTGAAAGTTAATTCTTATTGGTTTTCATCTTAAAAATGGCTAATGATTCTGCAAACGGCTTATGTGTGTATGTATACAGGCATGTGACTTGAAAATGTAAGCAAGCTTTAATTGTATGTATGTATGTGTGTAACTTGGATCCAACTGTGTGTATGTGTGCAAGTAATTATTGTTTAGAAAAACGAGCTTTAAACAGCAACCACGTGGCTCCCTCCATCTTGGCTGGTGACCTCATGGGCAGTCATGTGGCTGGCAGCCATCTTTCACTAAGGTTATAAAGATCTACTTGGGTTAACACCTAATACTTATGTCTTTACCAAGTGTTCAACAGCAAGTTTCTAGAGAATTTAGGTTTCAGTTGCTGACTCCACTGCTCCAGACGACTGTGAGCTCCAGACTTGCTAAAAGCTGACGTGGACCAGCCCAGCTAACATGGTTCTTCCCTGTCCCTATGGGGTCAGGCAGCTACATGCTTCTGACAAATGCCCCCTTACCCAGTCTTTGACTAGCTTTTCAGCCTTTTGGGGCCCCCTGATATCGGCGCCCCAATGCCAGCTCGAAGCAGTTCCAGAAGAGAGAACGTCACCCATGTTCCCTGTTCAGAAAAGGCTGAAATGCTGGGTCAAAAGAAAACTCCCTGGCATAGAGACAAGATGGCTAACTATACATGGCCATTATTAGAGAGGGATACTTAGGAGCTAACTGTCCAAAACCCATGATTGGGTTCCATTAGGCACATGAGAAGGGGGAAATGTGGAACCAAAATAAGACCAAAATGCTCTCACCCCAAAACTAAAGGCCTAAGACTGTTCCTTTTAGCTACAGGCCATAAGTTACTGGAACAGGCCAGAAGTTACTGAGACCAGTCAGTTCAGATTCCAGAAACCAGGAAGTGTAAAAGTACAGAGCCACAAGATAGTCACGAGGTAATGCCTGCCAGACTATGGAATGTCCTCTCCCTGGTTTCCAGGGTAACTGATCACAGAAATGCCCCCACCTGAGGGCAGCCAATGAGAAATGGTGGCGGGCAACCACTCCCTTAGAAGTAATTTCTAGAAGTCCCTAGAAGCGAGCCAATCAGAATTGTACCTGTACTAGCACCCCTAAATGATGTAACCTTGTGACTTTTCCCTTTAAAAACTGAGCTTGCAGACAGGTGGGCGCTTCCTCCAGCCTCCACTGCGTTGGATGTATTGGACGAAGTCCCTGCCTAGGCTTGTATTGCTTTTGGATATCCAGAATTAAACCTTGCTTTTGCATTCCGGCATGCTCGTCTTTGGTGGTCTCTCTGGGGGTCACGATCTGGGCACAACAAATACCACCACAATAAGGCTGCTTCCAGAGGCTCTGCACCCCTCTGCTACTGGACCATGGCTGGTTTTATGCATTGGCCAGCTGTCTTCTTGCCAGCTTGACACACAGGCTCCTGGGCTCTAATCTGGGTGTATTTTACAGGCAACATGGACAGGGTTGACTAGTTGATTAGGATGTAGGGTTCAAGAAGAAAGGAGTCCGTAATGACTCCAGAATGTTGGCCCAGGAGAAGAGGTTGTTAGTAATTAGGGTGACTGTGAAAATGTGGGGAGAACAAGTGTCAGGAAAGGACCAGTTTCATTTGGGAGAGAGTGAAGTCTGTAGTGTCTCTAATAAGGCCATGATGGGCCTTCCCATTTAACCTAAGCACGTTTCCCACAGACACTTGAAGTATAAAGGGTCTTTCCCATGCCAGCAGGCACCGTTGTTTACTTCTCTGGCATCCCTTTCTGTTTGTTCCGCATTGGCAGAGCTTGGGTTTTGTCCTCTTGTCTGCCCTCCTCTCCGTGACTGAAGGTCTTGTCCCTCTGAACCCACCACCCTGATCCTGCTCTGATCACCAGCAAAGAGCTTAGCTGTGACCTTGTGACCCGCCACACTCTGTCTCAAGACAGAAAGAGAACCATTTGGAAGCTTCTAGGAAATGCTCTTTTTCTTAAATGAATATAAGCAAAATGAAGTAAAATGGCTTCTCCTCATGCCCTAGGGCAATGTTCTTACAGACACGATAGAAATGAACTTGAGTAAAATGAGCCAAGGATGTTGCAGCTGAAAGACACGATCTTTCCAGCCCATTAATTAGCTGAGGTGAAGCCAGCCCTTCCATGGATGCTTTCAGGAGATAACACAGCCTACATCAGATAAGCCACTTGGAGATAAGGTTCCTTCACTTGCTTGTGAAAGCATCCCAGTTAGTACATAAAGTAAGAGGGAGGAATAATCAAGGTTTGTCTGTTCTTGAATATTATAACTAGATGAACTGAAGAGGGGATCACAAATCACAGACTGGGCAGTGGACTAAGATACCCAGTGTCTGACTGGCCGGGGATGAGAAGGATGGTTCCAGGAATAAGGTCCTGACTTGGTGTGAGGACCTGCATCTGAAACTGCTTGTTTGGGACAGAGGTCTTTCATTTTGCTTTGCCAGAGAAGATGGGCATGTCACACTGTGCTGGCAAGCATCCCAATGTCTCCTTTCTGCTACTGTCTCTGTCACATACCTGGCTTTTCCTTGACTCCCAGCCCATGCATTGTCTTCACATTATCCCATTGTCCACTGGGAATCTAAAATGACTCACGAAAGTAATGAAAACCTAGAAATGGGTAGTGACCAAGCCTGAGGCAGGTTTCCCGAGCTCGGGGCTGATGCTCTTTAAAGTGATTGATGAGGTTTCTTTCAGTCCAGAATCATCTCTAGTCACTGTTCTGACTTGATTACTCTTGCTTTGCATAGGTCTGAATAAATGAAATGAACATCGTGTCTTTCCAAGGGTCTTGGTTCAACAGGAAGTCATGCTGTAACCATGTCTGTAGGGCATGTCAGCTTTCTTAGGTTAACCAAAACAATGTTTCTTCCCATGCCACTTGGTTGGGGCTGTCTTTCCCCTTCCAGTTTTCTTCCATGGTCTTTCCGTTAGTCTGCTGCTGGATTATAGTATATGTTACCCTCTCCTTAGCTCACACCAATTGTGAGACAATTACGGTGACCCTCTGACATTTGCATTAACAGTTCATGGAAAAGAATGAGCGACAGCTTTGTCTTTGGGGGAAATTCCTTATTTTCTTTATTACTGTGGGAATAAAAACTAGGAATGAGTCTGAAGTGAGAGCCCCAGTTCAGTTTTACCACAGAAGACAAGTCTGACCAGTCTGACAAGGTGGGAAAGTGGGTCTTAATGAGCGGCTTCAAGAGCAAGTATAGAGTAGTGCCTTGTTTAGTTCTCAAAGTGAGAAATGCTCCAGAAATGTTGGTAATAAGCTGCTGGGTTTTGTTGTTGTTAAGAGTAGAACACATTTTAAGTGTGCCAAGAGTCTTGACGATAACAAATGTCTTTGAGGGAGAATGTGGTTTATCTTCTAATTCTTCGTGTACATGGTTAAGAATAACTAGAAAGCGTTGTGATTGGCCAGGAGCTTGCTGTGACCCAGCATCGAATCTCCACTTTCGGATGCTCTTGGCCTTCAGTGTTTCCCTCTTTCAGAGGATAAATTAACTTGGTGTTTGGGTTTCCTAGTCCTGTCCTGAGAAATGACCACGCACTGTGCAGTGAGATAGCTCAGCTGGTAAAGGCACTTGCCACCAAGCCTCGTGACCTCAGTTTACCCCGGGTCCCATGTGCTGAGAGAGTGAACTGACTCCCAAGGTTTTCTATGAGCTCCACCCAAGCACTGTGGCATGTGTGCATGCACACACACACACACACACACACACACACACACACACACACACACGCATACGCACGCATGCACAGAGAGAGAAAGAGAGCGCAAGAGAGAATAAATGTATGTAAACAAACACTTTTTTTAAAATATTTATTTATTTATTATGTATACAGAAGAGGGCACCAGATCTCATTACAGATGGTTGTGAGCCACCATGTGGTTGCTGGGAACTGAACTCAGGACCTCTGGAAGAGTAGTCAGTGCTCTTAACCTCTGAGCCATCTCTCCAGCCCCAACAAACACTTTTTTAAACTAGAAAATACCATCCTGAGTGAGGTAACCCAAACCCAGAAGGACAAACATGGTATGTACTCACAAGTGGATACTAGATATAAAGCAAAGGACAATCAGACTGCAACCTACAGAACCAGGGAGGCTACCCAGCAGGGGGGACCCTAGGGTGACTGTGGCTTAGAATAAGTTTTGGTTTTACTCAATCACTGGGCAAGCCTCAGTGAAACATTTCACTATTAGGATAAGAATTTGTATCAAGCTGATAATAGGAAAATTAAATTAAATTAAATTAAAAAAATAAAACAGAAAAAAGTTCACACACGTGGTGGTTTGAAGCAGTGTAAGCCTGGTCTCTCATGCTTCTGGAGGTCCAGGATCTAATGCAGACCTCCCTAAACTAAAGTCAAGGCCCATATTCCTTGTGAAGTCTTAGGGAGAGTCTGTTTCCTATCCTTGTCCAGTATTGTAGCTTTGCTGTGTCTTCAAGGCCAAAGCGAGTGCAGCTGACTCTTTTTCTCACGGAGTTACTCTAAACTGACTCTCCTGACTCCTCCTCTGCGCCTCCTTCTTTGGTCGGGAGGTTGAGCTCGGCCTTTACCCATGGTAGGCAGGTGCTCCACTGCTGACCAGCATCCCTGGTCCTTCCCTTCCCACTTTCTGTTTAAGACATGCGTGTGTGCACACACAGGTTCATGCACTCGCGTGTGGAGGCCGGAGAACAGCCTTGGGTATCGTATTTAGAAATGCCATCCACCTCCTCTGAGACAGGGTTTCTTCAGGCCTGGAGCTTACCTACTAGTCTAGACTGGCTAGCCAGAAAACCCAGGGATCTTCCTGTCCACCTCCCCAATGTGAGAATAACAAGGGCGCACCACCACATGTGCCATTTTTACATGGGTGCTTGGGACCAAAGTCAGGTCCTCATCTGTGAGGCAGGCACTTTGCAGATGGAGCTGTCTCCCCAGCACCACCTCCCCTACTTTTTATGAACATTGGGGTCACATGAGTACCCCAAGGAGCGATGTTTAAAGCCATCTGATCAGCAACCATCTTCAGCTCTGATTTCCCTTTGTCACATACTGTGCTGGTTTGAGAGAAAATGGCCCCCAGAGGGTGTAGCACTCTTAGGAGGTGTGGCCTTGTCGAGGAAGTGTGTCACTGTGGGGTCAGGCTTTGAGGTCTCTTTTGCTCACATTTTACCCTCAGTGTGACAGTCAGTGGACTTCCTGTGGCCTCTGAGTCAAGATGTAGGATTCTCAGCTCCAGCACCAGGTCTGCCTGCACACTGCCGTGATGATAGTGGACTGAACCTCTGAAACTGTAAGACAGCCCCCTCAATTCAATGTTTTCATTTACAAGAGCTACTGTGGTCATGGTGTCTCTTCACAGCAATGAAAACATAACTTAGACACACATCCTAACAAACTCACGGAGCCTGGGAAATAAGTTGTGGGCATAGTTGGGGTGCACTATTTTGTGTGTCAGCCTAGGTAATTTCTTCCAATGTAAGTATTACGATAAACAATAGAATGCTTTTTTATTGTGGTTTTGTAGTGTAAAAAATAATGTCCATACAGCTAAATTATAAGAAAATAAGTGGAATGCTGTTTTACTTACGGCTATTTTGTGAAAAGAACTGTATGCACATAGTTTAGAAACCGAAGGTAGAAGGGAAGAGGTTGAGACCTGGCCCCCATCTCCTGCCGTGTGTGTTGCATTCTGTAACTGTCCCCTCTTGTTATTTTTCCTTAATACGTTCCCATAATAAATTACAACACAGCAAAAATGTATTCTCTCGTGATTTTATATCAACAGGCTGATTTGCCCTCTGCAGGCTCGAGGAAAGAACCCTTCCTTGATTCTTCCCGAGTCTCGGGGCTCTAGTTGTCTCTTGGCTCCTGTCCCTGCTGCTCCACAGTAGTGAATTGCTTTTCTATAGGTCTCTGTCTCCCTTCCGGTGTGTCCTCTCTGCCTCTTGTACGGATAGCAGTCATTAAATGCTACAGACGACCTCACCTGAACTAATTGCATCTTCTCATCCCTTACTCCCAAGTAGGGTCACCTTTGCAGCACAATTCAGTTGTGACACCTGTTGTTGGGGACGTGGCTGGTTTCAGTTGTTCGATGCTAGGACAGAGCTACATGTTTTCTCTGGATCTGTGAGTGTATTCTTCTGCACTGTGCACTTCATATTTTCTTACCGTGAAATGCAAGCTTAGCCGGGCGGTGGTGGCACACGCCTTTAATCCCAGCACTCGGGAGGCAGAGGCAGGTGGATCTCTGTGAGTTCAAGGCTAGCCTGGTGTACAGAGTGAGTTCCAGGACAGGCTCCAAAGCTACACAGAGGGACCGCCGCCGCCGCCGCCACCACCACCACCACCACCACCTCCTGGCCAGAATTTATTCTTTTCTTAAGGACATGTGGAAAATTCTCCAGGATAGATCCCAGTATTAGGTCACAGTCTCAATCTATTTCTGTAACAGAATACATGGGAATGAGTAATAAGCAGAAATGTATGCCTCACAGTTTAGGAGGCTGGGAAATCCAAGATCAAGGTTCCCATGTCAGTAAGAGCCTAGCCTTACCTAGCTTGCAAGGTGATCTTCCAGACACTCCATTTCCAGAGGGAAGAGCATTGTTCCTCACATGATAGAAGAGTGGAAGTGAGCAAAGCCCCTCACCAAAGCCCTTTTTATCACCGCAGTGACTTGTTCATGAGAGTAGAGTGGAACCTTCAACACCAGGACACTGGTAACTATGTTTCCAATAAATGTGTCTTAGAGGGACCAACACTCAAAACCACAGCATTCACCAATCTTAAGTCCTACAGACTTAAGAAGTTTGAAATCCTCCAAGTATCTTTTCCAACTACAATGAAGTGAAACTAAAAATAAGGAGTAGAGTGGAGAGGTAAAACCTTGAAAAGCCACAGATATGTACAATCTGAACTCTTTTTTTTAATGCACACCACCACACCCAGCTTCTTTTACTCTTACTTTTTTTTTTTTTTTTTTTGTTTTTTTTTTTTTTTTGTTTTTCGAGACAGGGTTTCTCTGCGTAGCTTTGCGCCTTTCCTGGAGCTCACTTGGTAGCCCAGGCTGGCCTCGAACTCACAGAGATCCGCCTGGCTCTGCCTCCCGAGTGCTGGGATTAAAGGCGTGCGCCACCACCGCCCGGCTTACTCTTACTTTTAAATTTTTTTAATTTATTTTTATTTCGTGTGCATTGATGTTTTGTCTGCATGTATGTCTGTGTGAGGGTGTTGGATCCCTTGGAACTGGAATTAACAGCTGCCATATGGTTGCTGGGAATTGAATCTGGGTCCCCTGGAAGAGAAGCTAGTGTTCTTAACCCCTGAGTCATCCATCTCCAGCCCCACAAACTGAACTCTTGAATACAGTGAGTCTACAATTCAGAAGGGAAATTTAAAAATACCTTGAGATTAGTGACGATGAAAACACCACACACCAGAATTTATGGGATGAATCAAAAGGCATCCTTCTACGTGATTCGTACATACACAGCAAATGCCTGTATTAAAAAAAAATAAGGCTGTCCAGGCTCAGTGGTTCAGAGCACTGGCTGTTCTTACAGAGGGCTGGGGTTCCATTCCCAGCACACACGGTGGCACATGACCATATGTAACTCCAGTTCCAGGGTAAGATACCCTCTTCTGGCCTCTGGGCACCACACACACACAAGTTGATGCACAGACTTACAGTCAGGCAAAAAACACATACATATAAAATAAGAATTTTTAAAAACTAAAAAGGAAAAACTTGCAAGTAAGTTCTCTAAATTTACACCCAGAAAAAGGAGAAAGTGTCCAGAGTTGACAGAAGAAAGAAAAATAATCATTAAAGTTGAAATAAAAAGATTTACAAATTTAAGAGTTGATTCCTGAAAAGATAAAGTTAACAGAACTTTAGGTTTACTGGAGGGAAAAGAGAAGATTTAGATAAAATGAGAAATGAAGGAACAGACATTACCGCTGACGTCACGGAAATAAAAAGGCTGACACTAGGTGTGCTGGCGGACCCTGGAGTCCCCGGGCCTGAGAAACAGGCGGGTCAGGACTGCTGGGTCATGACTGGCTGCACAGCGGCAGAGCGAATTCAAGAGCAGATTTTTTTTTTTTTTTTTTTTTTTTTGGTTTTTCGAGACAGGGTTTCTCTGTGTAGCTTTGTTCCTTTCCTGGAACTAACTTGGTAGCCCAGGCTGGCCTCGAACTCACAGAGATCCGCCTGGCTCTGCCTCCCGAGTGCTGGGATTAAAGGCGTGCGCCACCACCGCCCGGCTCAAGAGCAGATTTTAAAGGTCTAAAAAATTGACACCATATCCTTCAAGGATGCCAGTGTATAAATTTCCTTTTCTTCAAATGTCTTTGTCTGATTTGGGTTCTGGGTAATCTTGGCCTCGTGAAATGAATTGGAAAGTTTTTTTTATTTTCTTTGTGTTTCTGGAAGAGGTTGAGAAGGCTTAGCATTAGTAACTTTTTAAATATTTGGGAGCATTCACCAGTGACATCATCTGGCTCTGATTACTAATCCTATTAACCCAATAGTTGTATTAGTTACAGCTGTTCAGATTTCCTTTTCTTTTCCTCTTTTTTTCTTTTTCTTTCTTTCTTTCTTTTTTTTTTTTTTTTTTTTTTTTTTTTTTTTTTGTAATTTTGGCAAAATACAGAAAAAGTGCCTGGTTTAATCCTTTAAAAAATCATCCGCAAAGGAGTCCCAAACCGAAAACAACTGCACATAAGGAGTCACACCCCATAACCAAGAAGAACTTCTCCCTGGGGTATCAGCGTGGCTCAACATATGAAAAATATGATAAAGGACATATATGACAAATTAACATATAATAAAGGATGAAATACCATGATCATACCAATGCGTGCAGGAAAAGCATTTGACAAAACCAGTTTTTCAAGATGAAAAGCTTTCAAGAGGTTAAGACAATGCGGAAGTCCCAGCCCATACAGTCCACTCAGCCGTGAAACCAGACAGGGAGCAAGGCAGGTACCACCTCGAGTTGCTCCGGTTCCAGCCTACACTGTACTGGAAGCCATTTGCTTTATTTAAGACAAGGTCACACCATACAGCCCAGGCTGACCTTGAACTTGGATATTCCTGCCTCATCCTCCTGAGTGCTAGGATTACAGACCTGGGCCACCACAGAAACTAGAACATTTTAGAGCCGTCCACACTTCCATGTTTGTGGCAGCATTTCTCACAGTAACCGACACATTAAGTCTATCAGAAGACAAGGGTGTGTGATGAACACATAAAGTGGGATGTCACTCAGCCTTCTGAAGGAATTGGGGACCAGTGAGGTGGCTCAGAGGGTAAAGGCACCTGTCTTAGTGCCTGACAACCTGGCTCCTTACCTAGATCCCACAAGGTGGCAGGAGAGAATGGACTCCAGAGGGGTGTCTTCTGTTTCTACACATGTGCCAGGGCGTGCGCACACGCACGCACGCACGCACGCACACACACACACACACGTGCATGTGCACGCACACACACAAATACATTTTTTAAAAAGTTAAAACTACAATATGCGGACGGGCGGTGGTGGCGCACGCCTGTAATCCCAGCACTCGGGAGGCAGAGGTAGGTGGATCTCTGTGAGTTCGAGGCCAGCTTGGTCTACAGAGCTAGTCCAGGACAGGCTCCAAAGCTACAGAGAAACCCTGTCTCGAACCTCCCCCCCCCCAAAAAAAAAAAACTACAATATGCAGCAACATAAATGCATCTTGTGGACCCTGCACCAAGTGAACCAAGTCTGTCACAGAGGGACTGTGACTCCGTTTATAAGTCTGTGAAACAGACAGATGCACTGAATCAGAGGCGCCGAGGGCTTTGTCCTCTTCCAGGGATGGTGTCTAGAGGCACGAGATGTATCCCAGTGTTCTGACAGCCATGGCTTTCCCTGCAGTACAACCTCCAACAAAACAAAGCAGTTCTAATTCCTATTAAACAAAACGAGGCAGTTCTAATCCCTGGGAGACATACAGAACTGTGGTGGTGTTGGCCTGCAATCCCAGCACCCGGGAGACGGAGTTTAGGGTGTCTAAAGAAACGCTGTTCCCCCAAAACACAACAGAAAACCACGCTTACCTTCCTGCCAAGGTAACTCTGAATGTGTATTGTGGTGATGTATTGTGTCCCCCAATAAACTGTGTCCCCCCATAAAACTTGCCTGGAGATCAGAGGAAAAAGCCAGCCACTATATAGAAGTCAGGCAATGGTAGCACATGCCTTTAACCCTATCACTTGGGAGGCACAGATTCGTCTGGATCTCTGTGAGTTCAAGGCCACACTGGGAACAGAGCCAAGCATGGTGACCCATGCCTTTAATCCCAGCACTAACCATAGAGGTCTGGAGGTCTGTACAGACAGACAGGAAGTGACAGAGCTGGGCAGGAAGAGGAAGTGATGTAGCTGGACTGAGTGAGAGAGCTAATGAGAGAACAGAACAGAAAGGCCTATAGGCGTGGGCATACAAGAAATGGATCTCTTTAGAGACTGAGGTGTCGGTGAGGTGAGGTTAGCTGTGGCTTTCCCTATTTCCCTGGTCTCTCAGGTTTTCACCCCTATGTCTTAGCTCCGTGTTTTTTATTTAATAAGACCATTTAGCAATTTGTCTACAGTGTATCACTCTTGTAAGTTTTTAGTGCCTTGCTGTGTTTATGCTAAATGTGTTTAAATACTGCTTTGGCCCCTAATTTAGGAAGGAAAGGAGAGATGTCATCAATACTTCTGAAACCTGTATGCATAAAGTCACCCGGAGCTTGGTCAACAGTTGGCCGCAGCACACGTGGACTGTGCCAGCCGGGAGGAGAACGCACCTCCAGCAAGCACCAGGGATGGTGATGCCGGGCCAGGGCAGCCTGTGAGCAGAGGGAGCCAAGTGAGAGGCCAGTGGCTTCCCTGCGAACAACAGCAGAATCTCAGCCCTCAAGTGGAATCCACTTCCTCTAAATGGTTATGTAACCTGTTGCATAACGGCTGCTGAGACCTGCCATTTGCCCCTTGCCACCAGAGAGGGTTGGAAAAGGGCCCTCCAGGCTTTCCTCCTCCCTTCCTGGGCCACCACAGGCATGCTATGTGGAGAGGCTGCCTCGCATTTCACCCAGCAGCTCTCTCCGGCTGGGACCCTTTGTGCTTGGCTCTAAGCCACACTCTACACATTGCATTTAACCCTCAGTATCCCCTGAAAGGCCTTTTTTTTTTTTTAAGATTTTTATTTATCATCATTATTATTATTATAACTACTGTTTGTGTGTGTGTGTGTGTGTGTGTGTGTGTGTGTGTGTGTGTGTGTGTGTGTGTGGTGTGTAGGCCAGAGGTTGATGTCACGTATCTTCCTTAATCATTTTCTACCTTTTTTGGGGAGTGGGGAAGCACACAGAGTCTCTCAATGAATCTAGAGCTTGCTGATTCAATTAGACTGGCCGGCCGATGAGTTCCAGGGATTTGCCTGTCTCCACATCCCCAGCTGTGGGGTTACAAGCATGCACCATCACACCCAACTTTTACATGGTGCTGGAGACCCAAACTGATGTCCTCAAGCCATAGCAAGTACTTTACCAAGTGAGCCAGCTTCTCAGCCTGAGGATCACAGCTTACTTAAGTTTTGTGCGGCTGAAATTAATCTCTATATCAAATATTCATTCTTCTGGGCGTAAAACTACATCTCAAGCAACACAGACACTCTTCCTTGACTCCACATCATCTGGGGCAGGTCACGGCTTCCTCAGTCCGTTCAAACCCAGTCTTCGCTCCTTGGGGCACATCTGTCTCCCAGTTATCTGCCTAAAGAAGGAAAAACAGTTGCAAACGTGTCTTCTGAAGCATCTCTCAAGGACCTGAGAGCCGTTCTCAGGAAAGAAGGCCTCAGTCTCCAGGACCCTGAGAGGTCCCAGTTCTAACTTTGATAATTACTCAGCAAACAGAGCTCGCCGCCCTCTCCTTTCTTTAATTACTTATTTAAAAATTTCCGCTCTCTCTACTTCCATGTCACATGTTTCCCTATTTCCTCTCCTCAGTCCTCACCTCTCACCCCATAACTTATGGCCCCTTCCTTCCTTCCTGGCCTCCACAGACATCCCATCAACTTAAACACAAAAATCTAAAAACTTGAATCTATGATCTGCAATAGAGAGAGAGAACATACATTTGTCTTTTGTGCCTGGGTTACCGCACTCAGTATAATATGTCCAGTTCTGTCCATTTTCCTGCAAATTTTATAATTTTCCTTATAGATGAATAAACCTCGGTTGTGCGTATTACCATATTTTCATTATCCATTCACCAACTGGTGAGTATCTAGGCTGATTCTATTTCCTAGATATGGTGGGCGGCAGGAATGAACACGGTTGTGCAGGCATCTCTGTCACGGGATATGGCTTCCTTTTGGCGCATGCCCAGGAATGGTATAGCTGGGTCATGCCGTAGTTTGGGTTTTAGCTTTTTGAGCACCCTCCACACTGATTTTCCCAGGGACTGAGTCAGTTATACATCACTGACAGTGAACTCGGGTTCTCCTTCCCCCGTCCTCACCCGCATCGTTGTCTGTGGTTTTCTTTATTGCTGTTCTTACTAGTGTGAGATGGAATCTCAGTGGTTTGGGTTTGTAGTCACCGGATGCTAAACACTTTAAAAAAAAACATTAGCCATTTGTATTTCTTTTGAGGACTCCCTGTTCAAGTCCAAACAAATTGAGTTGTTTTCTTGCTATCAGTTTTTTGTTTTGTTTGTTTTCTTTCTTTCTTTTTTTTTTTTTTTTTTTTTTTTAGTTCTTTGTATATTCTAAGTATTAGTGTATCAGGTGTATGGCTGGCGAAGATTTTCTCCCATTCTTTAGGCTATCTTTTCACCTGATTGACACTTCCTTTGCCATGCAAAACCTTTTTCATTTTGTAGCCTGGACCTCGTGATCCTCCTGCGGGTGCTTCCCAAGTATTGAAAGCACAGGCATGCCCCGCCATGCCCAGCCCAGGAGGCCGGTCTTCTTCCTGTTTGCCAGCCCTCTGTTGTGCGTGGGGCTTAAGTGTGCCGGGGAAATGCTCTGTCGCCGCCGAGCCACATCCCAGCTGGTCTTTGGACTTCTTCCTGTTTTGACTTGGAACGCCGTGGCCCCGGCCCTGGTCACTTGCTTTTCATTGGCTTGAAATGAAATGCTGGAGTGGCGTGCTCACGTTTTCTGAGTCGCCCACTAGCTTAGCTGTAGGTGGGATCTCTGACATGTGGTCTAGGATGGTAGTGAGGCCTGAGTGCCCTTTCAGGAACTGGAAGGACCTTTTATCGGAACTGTTGGCTTTCTTGTGTGTCTGTCCAACTACCTAATGGGTGACCTTTTGATGACAGAGACTAAAAATTCTCTCCTCGGGTTATGGTGATACTGTGACTTTCTCCTCACCCTCCCCTTTCCTTTCCTTCCCTCCCTTTCTTTTCTTCTTTATTTTTTAGAAATAATATTGTCTCGTGTACCCCAGGTTGGCCTCAAACTGCTGATCCTCCTGTCTCCACTTTTCCAAGGACTAGCATGGCTGATGTGTGCCAACATGTTGGGCTCTTTTTCTGTTCCGCACCTCATGACAACCACAAAGCTCAATTACAGAATCACAGACCACTGCCAACCCACCTTCAGGCACCTACTCCCATACCTTAAGCTGACATGCTGCTTTGCTCTGGAATATTCTAAGCTCTACCGTGAAAGCTGAAGTAAGTCTCCCTTCTAAATTTTCTACCACCTCCCAACAGCACCACCCTCTGGAGACCAGGTGTCAACACAGGAGCCTTTGTGGAGGGGCGGGCGGGGCGGGGGGGCAGTCCAGATCACAACTATTTTCCTTGGAAAAGTGGAAGAGAACTGAAATCCTAAAAGGGGCGGAGAGTCGGCTTAGACTTAGAGAGAAGAGAAACGTGCCGGGTCCTCCCTGGAGTCAGCCCAGCTTGTGGCAAAAGCGCACTGTAGGGTAAAGTGAGAACACCCCCCCCCACCCCCCCACCCCCCCCACCCCCCGCTTCCTCCAGCTCTTGACCCCTCCCCCAAACTCTTCTCCCCTCTCCCTTTCCCAGGCTTCTGCCTGAAGTCCTGGCCCTTTGGAGGAAGATACCATGTCTCTCCTGTGCTGGCAGCACTCCATATCTGCCTTCCTGGCCCCCTTCGTCTCTAAGTGATGCGCCTTGGCTTCCTTCCTATTGAACTTTGTCCTAATGGTGGTGGAGTCCTTTTTTCAACTGCCAATAGCAAAGATAAAAAAGTGAGCACAGAGGTGAACCTACCCTGATCGCACAAGTTGCGAGCCAACCATGGTTGTGACATTACCTCACTGGGAATGCAGCTTGAGAGAAGAGGGTTTGGTTGGCTTTTCAGAGTCCTCACCCCGCAGCTGAACTTGCAGGTGCCCTCGGTGCAGTCAAGTGGAGGACAGGACTTCAGCCAGCAACACGCGGGCTTCAGCTAGCCCTCTCCGTCTGCGCTTGAAGCGTCGAGAAAAACACCGTGAGACTTCTCTATACTTAAAACTTCCTGTGGTTTTTCTTCACCAAGTTCACCTATGTGTTTCCCTGTGCCTCCCCCCCACCCCCCCCCCCACCCCCCCACCCCCCGGGCATGCTCAGTTTCTATTTCCCAGTCACTTTTTGCAGTCAAACTGGATCTTCCTTTCTTAGAGTTATGTGATATAGAAACTCACGTAAATTTAATGTGATGGTCCACGGGGCATCCATCGTATCGGTGGATTGCAGAGAAAATAGATTGTGCACTAAAGGACTTTAAACCTTTGTCCTGAGCTCCTGGGAGGCCATCTCTAAACTCTTGGGACGATGGCCTGTCAGATAAGCGTGCTGTTGGCTTGAAAGGACTTGGGTAATGTCAGGTAATCTAACTCCTGTTGGGAGAGTTGGACACACAGTCTCAGCTTGACCCCTGAAGTGATCATGGACTGAGGTCACCATCCGAGGAGCCAGACATTTTCACAAGACCAAACTTGTAAAAACACGAGACACTCCCTGCCTTGTGATGCATCACACTGTCACACAGTATTTCAAAAATGTATTCAGTATCATCCAAGACTTAACCGACAAAGGATGCCAGGAAGGTTTGCATATGGAACTGTGTGTTTTTTCTCTTTGGATGCTGTCAGTTTTGTCCCTTTGTTGAAAAAAAAAAAAGAAAAGGAAGGGAGGGAGGGAGGGAGGGAGGGAGGGAGGAAGGAAGGAAGGGAGGGAGGGAGGGAGGGAGGGAGGGAGGAAGGAAAATTGTAAACTAATAGCTGCCATCTAGTGGACTGTTCGCCTTGGAAGTAGCTGTGAGCTGCTCTGAACTGTTAGGAGACGTGAAAGTGGTCTTGGGAGCCTTTCCCACTGAACACGTGGTCTTCGCCTTGACTCCACTCTCTGGGGAAATCTCCTGCTATCTTTGAATCTCCTTATTTCTTCCACAGTGGGAGGCATCGTCTGTGCGCCCACTGGAGAAGGTGAGCGGGCGCTGAGTCAGAAGTGGTCCTGCTTCACGCACAAGCACACTGCCTACCCTTTCATGTAGAGGCACATTTGATGACCATGACCACGAAGAGCCCATTCATAAACTTGACTGACCATTTCTCCTGTCTGGGGGGAAGAAAAGGGGGCTGAACCTGAAGAATAATCTTAAAGTCCAATAGAAAGCCAGTTCTCTGAACTAAGGCCTCTAAAGACATTTTCCTGGTGAATGCAAGCTCTCCACACATGATTTAAAAAAAAAAAATACAAACTTCAAGCCAGGCAGTATTGGCTCACACCTTTAATCCCAGCACTGGGGAGGCAGAGCCAGGCAGATCTCTGAGTTCGAGGCCAGCCTGGTCTTCAGAGAGAGTTCTAGTACAGCCAGGGCTACACAGAGAAACCCTGTCTTAAAATGTCTCTCAGCATTCTTTCGTTGCCCGGAGTTCTCTGTCTGTGCTCGGGACTCTGGGACATTCCCCCTCCTGTGTTAACTCGTCTGCTGGTGTCATCCTTGCTCAGGTCTTGTTTGGGCAGCCGTGTTAGTGAGACTTCACTGGTGTAGCTTCTCTGACTTTTCTAGGAGATGAAATCTCACAGCAAAAATCCTAGTCCTCCGGCTCTTACGATCCTTCTGACCCCCCTTCCACGATGTTCCCTGAACCTTCGGTGCAGGAGTCGTGTGGTAAATGCATTCTTTGGGGCTGAGCACCACGTGACTACTTGTTCTCTGCATTGTGATTGGTTGTGTTTTTCTGAAATGGTCTCCATCTGCTGCAAAGAGAAGCTGCTTTTTTTGAGGAGGCAGAACTACACGTGTGCAGGTATAAGAATAAATATTTAGAGTGCAGTTAGGGATGACGCTGGTGTAGTCAAGTGCGGCTTGCAGGGCCTCCTTCCCGGTCATGACCTCACTGGCCTCGGATGGTTGGCTAAGCTTTCAGCACAGGGCGTGCTTTCCCTCTTGTTGAGCAGACTTTAAGCTCAATTAACAAGCTGTTGGTTACCACCAAGATCCGAGTACCATTCCTGTGCCCTTAAGGTTATCATGCCATGCTGGTCTTCGTTGTAGTTTATAGGTGGTATAGCTGGGTGGGACTACTGGTTGTTTCCCTTGGAAGCCTGCATGGCACCTTCTGGTACCAGGCAAGCTAGTCCTCAAGAAGGAGGTCTTCACAGTCAGATCCAGCTGGAATCCTTCGGGTCCTGTGTGGGGCATTTACCTACCAACCCCACAGCTCCCCAGAGTTTTCTTGAGTGTGGGCAGCAGGACATATTAGATAGAAGGATTTATAGCGGAGAATCTTGCAGAGATAAACAGATAGAAAATAAAGGATAGCCTCGAGAGGGCCTGGAACCTTTTCCAATGGGCTCCAACAGTCTCTGCCCCAGGGTTTTTATAGAGACGCCAAGGGGTGGAGCAAAAGACCTCCTCCCCAGCACAGCCAAGTGCAGACTATCTCAGACACCTGCACTCAGGCCTGTGGTCCTAATCATCCTCTATGCGGACCTGCTGGGTAAAGCCACGAGGAACCTGAAAATGGGCTCCCACAGTCCTGTGTCCAAAGTGCATGGTGTCTTCCACAATTGGGGCTTATCTTCAACTTCTGGGAGGTAACCAATGGCAGCAGCAGTAGCCTATGTTTTGAGAGTCTCCTGGGTTTTCCTGACTGACAACATGTAAGGGTAATCCTCATGCCTGGTGTTGGGGTTTTAGATAGGCTCATGGTTCTTGCAGAGAGCATTGCCAATCCAGGTGGAAAATTTTTGTTTAAACTATATATGTATATGTATACTTACATGTATTATATTTAATTTTAGGTGAATAGATAATAATATGATTTCTTATGACTTTTTCAGACATTCTTATTGTTATTTTATTTTTGGTTTGTTTTTCCTTTTATTTTATTTTACAATACCATTCAGTTCTACATAACAGCCACAGATTCCCTTGTTCTCCCCCTTCCTGCCCCTCTCCTCTTCCCCCCAGCCCACCTCCCATTCCCACCTCCTCCAGGGCAAAGCCTCCCCTGAGGACTGAGATTGAACAGCTCTGACTTTCCTGGAACTCACTTAATAGACCAGGCTGACCTTGAACTCACAGAGATCCACCTGCCTCTGCCTCCCATAAGCTGGTATTAAAGGCGTGCACCACCACTGCTCGGCCCTGTTGTTTTACCCTCCCATCTCACTCTCCTTCTGTGGTGACTGTTTTTTTCTTCTAACTACTCCCCACCCACTTTCTCCATCTCATCCAACCCTGCTGTTCTTCTGCCTCCTCCACCCCACTACAGTCTTTTTGACTTTCTTGGCTTCCGTGGTTGGTCCAGGTTATACACTCACATCTGAAGATTTGGAATTCGGAATCATAGATGAGAGAGAATGTGAGACACTTGGCTTTTTGGTTGTCTGGCCTTCTCAAGAGCATTCATTACCTCAGTCACTTCCTCCAAAGGCGTGGCCATCTTTCTCTCTCAAGGAAGACTGGATTCCTTATAGGTAGGAATGGAGTTTAGGCACTCTCATGTGGATTTGTGTATCTCCTAAACTCTGCTCCTCAAAGACAGCAACCACCTGCTAATTACCTTTGGTAGCAGAGGAGGTTTGAATAGATGCGCCTCCCTTCCGACTTATGAAGGTGCCCATTCATGACCTTGAGCTGATGAATGCTTCGTGACTATTTGTCATTGCCAAGCTCAATGGAAATATAACTACACTTAATTCATTTAAGGATACATTTATTTTATGTGTATGAGCATTTTCCCTGCATGGATGTCTGTGTACCACAGGTGTTCCTTGTGCCCACAGAGGTCAGAACGAGGGTCAGATCCCCTGGAACTGGAGTTAGGGATGGTTGTGAGCCACCATGTGGGTGCTGAGAATTGAACCCAGGTCCTCTGCAATAGCAACAAGTGCTCTTACCCTCTGAGCCGTCTCTCCAGCCCTAATTATACTTATTTTTAATATCTGGAAATGTACCTAGGCACTAAGAACCAAGAAGAAGATCAATGAAGAAAATGAGCCAATTGCAAACTTGGGCGGGTGTCAGGTCGCTTCTGTCATTCTGCTTCTGTAAGACTTGTCCTTCACTGTCACGATGGGTAATGTTTCTGTCTCAGACTCTGAAAACAGCCATTTTATACGTCATAACTTAAAATAGCCAGTGATCATGTTTCACGTGTAACGATTTACACGGTTCAAGATTCTAAAATTCTAGAGTGGGGTGGGGACCCGTGCTGTCTCGGTGTCTGTAAATGCTGACTGTGGTTGTCTCCCATCAGCTGAAGGCTCAACTGTGGCTCGAGAGCCATCTTCATAGGGCTGACCTGATGGAACTGACTGCTGGTGGGAGGTCTCCCCAGCGGGCTGCCTGTGTCCCCAAGAACCTTAGCAGTGGCTTTCCTTGGAGTGGTCCAGGAGTGCAAGGCAGAGAATGTTGGATGTCCTTTATAACCTAGTCTTGGCAACCACACACCATCACTTCTTCCACAGGCTTCTGCTGTCCACAAAGATCAGCACTAGTTTGAGTGGAAAGGGACCACACAAAGGTGGGAATGCCATGAGCTGAAGCTCATCAGAAGCCATTCGAGCAGCCAGCTGCCACAGTTCCAAGTTCATACACAAGTGCCACCAAAATTAGCTCAACTTTGATGGACCCCAAAAGTACTGGAAAAACAATTTAAGGAGGCTTAAGCATGATCATTGTGGCACACACCTGAAATCCCAGCTTGAGGGAAGCTGAGGAAGAAAGGTGGCGAATTCTGGCCAGCCTTAGCTACATTGTCTCAAAAGAAAAAAAACAAACAAACAACAAAATCCACCGTGAAAACAAAGAATAGAGGTAACAGGGCTCATCAGGATTTCCTATTCTTTGGTGTGCACAGCCTACACTGGAAATTTTCTTTAACTTCAGAAATCAAGGCTAGGAAGAGTGAAGCTGTTTCTTGCCAGTGAATACTCATGATGAATTCTGTGCGTGATTACCTCATGCAGCGAAACATGGGGAGATGGCTGGGCTGGCAAAGGCTCCCTTTGCCAAGCCTGATGACCCGAGTTTGGTCCCCAGATCCTACATGGCAGAAGGAGAGAACTGACTCCTGCAAGTTGTCCCTTGACCGCCACATTGTGGTGATATATTATGTACCCCAATAAAGCTTGCCTGGGGATCAGAGGACAAAACCAGCCACTATATTAAATATAGAGGTCAGGGAGGGGTAGCACATGCCTTTAATCCTAACATTCGGGAGACAGAGATCCACCTGGATCTCTGTGAGTTCAAGGCCACAGTGGGAACAGAGCCAGGCATGGTGGCACACGCCTTTAATCCCAGCACTAGGAAGGAAGGAAGATGGCAGGGCATAGAAAGGCATATAAGGCTTGAGTAAACAGGAAGTCTCTCTCTTGAGGCTGAGGATTTCGTAGAGGTAAGAATGTGGCTGGCTTGTTCTGTTTCTCTGATCTTTTGAGCTTTCACCCCAGTATCTGGCTCCGGGTTTTTGATTGTTTGTGTTTTTGTTTTTTATTAATAAGATCTTTTGCCAGGTGGTGGTAGCACATGCCTTTAATCCCAGCACTCGGGAGGCAGAGCCAGGTGGATCTCGGATCTCTGTGAGTTCCAGGCCAGCCTGGTCTACAGAGCGAGATCCAGGACAGGCACCAAAACTACACTGAGAGAGCCTGTCTCAAAAAACAAAACAAAACAAAAAAAGATCTTTTAAGATTCGTGTTACATCCACATGTGCACTGTGGCTTGCATATGCCATTGTACATACACACAAATAAATAAACAATTTTTTTAAAGCATTGCTACATTTGTGACGTAAAATTAGCCGGTGTTATGATCTAGTGATGCAAAGGCAAGCCATTTGAACAGCACACATAGTCCCTGGAAATGTGTCTAGTCACACCATGTTCTTCACCAGGCCATTGCTCTGATTCGCAACTCACACCAAATCAACTACTTGTGTGTTGAGAAAGGGGCCAGAGGGAGAGAAAGAAAGACTGAACCAGAGATGCAAAGAAACAAGTTTATGCAAACACCATGTTTTCTCTTATCCAGACTCTAGATTTAAAGGTGTGTGTGTTACACCTGCATGCAAGTGTGTACGTTTCTCATTCCTGCTGCATGTGGTCTGCCACAAGCTACATCTCTGGTCTGCTGTATTTTCTCTAAAATGACTTTTCAGGCTCTCTCTCTCCATGGACAATACCTGCCACTTTAGGACCCGAAGCTAACATGAGGTTTGAAGACCAGGTCCCCGTGTGTCTCCATTCCCTGATGGGTCTCTGAGTTAGGGTTTCTATTGCTGTGAAGAGACACCGTGACCACGGCAGCTCTTACAAAGGAAAACATTCAATGGAGGCTGGCTTACAGTTCAGAGCCTTAGTTTATTATCATCATGGTGGGGGACATGGCGGTGTGCAGGCAGACACGGTGCTGGAGAGGAGCTGAGAGTCTCCCATCTTGAGCCTCGGGCAGCAGGAGCCTGCAACAGTGGACACAGCTTGAGCATGTGAGACCTCAAAGCCCGTCCCCCCCCCCCCCACAGGGAGACACTTCCTCCAGCAAGGCCACCTCTCCTCACAGCGCCACTCCCTATGGGCCCAGCGCTCACACGCATGAGTCTATGTGGGCCATTCCTATTCACACCAGCACACCACGGGAAATGCTAAGTCTCCAGAACAGGGGCAGGAGACGGGCAAGCACTTCCCCCACGGCAGCTCCTGACCCAGGAGGAAAGCACGAGAGTACAAGAGCCTGTCCAGAGGCTGCAGAAGTGAGGGAACTCCGAGAGGATGCTTCCGGAGTCACACTCGCTGGAGTCATCCGAGCAGAGGAAAGAGGAACAATATGTCTGTGAGGACCTCGGGCCCCTTCCACACCCACTTTTTGTTGTAGTAAAATTTGCTCACACGGACGATATTGACAAATAATCAAAGACAGAGAAATTGGAGCACAAGTCTGTGATCCTTTCTAGTCCTTGTCCATGGTCAGAACTTCTCTAGTGTGACCACGGTTCTGGTTTCTCTACAGGATAGAGTGTCCAAGGAAGACAGTGGAGGTGGCATCAGGCCGAATTAACAAAGAATTTATAATCTGGGTAGGGCTGAGGGCTACAACAAAGGACACCGAGGCCTCTAGAGACCATAACGACCAGGGAGGAAGGTGTGTGACCTGCCTGCTAAAACCAGGAGAAAGAGCCAGGGCTGCAGTCAGGGCCACAGCTGGGACCACAGCCAGGGCCACAGTCAGGGCCACAGTCAGAACCACAGTCAGGGCCACAGTCAGACCACAGTCAGGACCACAGTCAGAACCACAGTCAGGGCCACAGTCAGGACCACAGTCAGGACCACAGTCAGGACCACAGCCAGGGCCACAGTCAGGACCACAGTCAGGGCCACAGCCAGGACCACAGTCAGGACCACAGCCAGGGCCACAGTCAGGACCACAGCCAGGGCCACAGTCAGGGCCACAGCCAGACCACAGCCAGGACCACAGTCAGGACCACAGTCAGGGCCACAGTCAGGGCCACAGTCGGGACCACAGCCAGGACCACAGTCAGGACCACAGTCAGGGCCACAGTCAGAACCACAGTCAGGGCCAGAGTCAGGACCACAGCCAGGGACCCAGTCAGGACCACAGTCAGGACCACAGTCAGGGCCACAGTCAGGACCACAGTCAGGGCCACAGTCAGGGCCACAGTCAGAACCACAGTCAGGGCCACAGTCAGGACCACAGTCAGAACCACAGTCAGAACCACAGACAGGACCACAGTCAGATCACAGTCAGGACCACAGTCAGGACCACAGTCAGGGCCACAGTCAGGGCCACAGTCAGGGCCACAGTCAGGACCAGTCAGGGCCATAGCCAGGACCACAGTCAGGGCCACAGTCAGGGCCACAGTCAGGACCATAGCCAGGACCACAGTCAGGACCACAGTCAGAACCACAGTCAGGGCCACAGTCAGGGCCACAGTCAGGACCACAGTCAGGGCCACAGTCAGGGCCACAGTCAGGGCCACAGTCAGGGCCACAGTCAGGACCACAGTCAGACCACAGTCAGGACCACAGTCAGATCACAGTCAGGACCACAGTCAGGGCCACAGTCAGGGCCACAGTCAGGGCCACAGTCAGGACCACAGTCAGACCACAGTCAGGACCACAGTCAGATCACAGTCAGGACCACAGTCAGGACCACAGTCAGGGCCACAGTCAGGACCACAGTCAGGGCCACAGTCAGGGCCACAGTCAGATCACAGTCAGGACCACAGTCAGGACCACAGTCAGATCCACAGTCAGGACCACAGTCAGGACCACAGTCAGGGCCACAGTCAGGGCCACAGTCAGGGCCACAGTCAGGGCCACAGTCAGGACCACAGCCAGGACCACAGTCAGGGCCACAGTCAGGGCCACAGTCAGGACCACAGTCAGGGCCACAGTCAGGGCCACAGTCAGGGCCACAGTCAGGACCACAGTCAGACCACAGCCAGGACCACAGCCAGGACCACAGTCAGGACCACAGTCAGGACCACAGTCAGGACCACAGTCAGGGCCACAGCCAGGACCACAGTCAGGACCACAGTCAGGACCACAGTCAGGGCCACAGCCAGGGCCACAGTCAGGGCCACAGCTGGGGTCACAGCCACTACCACAGCCAAGACCACAGCCGGGGCCACAGTCAGGCTACTGGAAGGAAACACTGACCTCTGTCCTCCCCTTGTAGCGAGCATCTTCTCACTGCTCTCACTGGCCAAACCCTGAGAAGCTACAAGGAAGGACCTTACTCCCAGAGGTTTGTTGTTTGTTTATGACTTTGCAAGGCTGGGGTCAGCCCAGAACAGCAGGTGGGCACAGACTGAGTGGAAAGAACAGTCTGTGACCTCTGAACCCGTGACCCTTGCTCCATTTCCTCTTACTGCAGTCAGGAGGGTGCAGCTTTACATGACATCGAGCTCTTAGGTCCCTCTGTCTTTTTTCTCAATAAAATCATTTCTATAAATCTATACCTTGCCACTTGGCTGGTGGCTTACCGGCGTCTTTACATCTTGTTTGTCCTGGCAGTGGCTGCATTGTCTCTCCCTCCTTCTTCCTGTTTCCCCAATTCTCCTCTCTCTTTGTCCCGCCTATACTTCCTGCCTGGTCACTGGCCATCAGTGTTTTATTTATATAGAACGATATCCACAGCACTTCCTAGTGCTGGGATTGAAGGCATGTGACTCCCAAATACTGGGGCTAAAGGTGTGTGCCACCACTGCCTGGCTCTGTTTCTCTCCTAGACTGAGTCGATCTCATGTAGTTCAGGGTGGCTTTGAACTCACAGAGATCTGGAGGGATCTCTGACTCTTGAGTGCTGGAATTAAAGGTGTGTGCCACTACTGCCTGGCCTCTGTGTTTAGTCTAGTGACTTGTTCTGTCCTCTGATCTTCAGGCAAAGTTTATTAGTGTACACAGTATATCACCACATTTCTATGTTTTGCATTCTATTTATTTTCATGTTTAGACATATTGCCTTGCAGGCAAGCTTGGCTATTAGTGATTTGCTACTCTAGACTTGTAATTTGGGATTATCTTAGCAGAGTTTGAGGGGAAATAGCTAAACTAGGAGACATTAGCAGGGTAAGTGTTTTCTGTTCATTTTGTAGCTAGACTCCAGATGGCCTAAGGCACCTTTGGGATTGAACCATCAGATTTCAGTTCATACACTTGACAAGTGAGTGTAACTTTTACAAATTAGTGTTCTTAAAGGGATAGCTTGTGGGTTCAGGGGAGAGAAATTTAGTCTCTCTCTCTCTCTCTCTCTCTCTCTCTCTCTCTCTCTCTCTCTCATACACACACACACACACACACACACACACACACACACTCGTGGTGAACAGGGGTGACTCCCACTTGAGGATGTGGCTGAGATGAGCGGACCACAAGCAAAGGGCCCTTGGGACCTGTCAGGAACTAACTCCGTAGCTCCTCAGCAGTGCCTTTGAGTGCCTGAGGACCCAGTGTGGCTGGCAAGGGTGATGGATGGCGCTGCTTTGTCCTCCTGGGATGCCCGGGAGTTGAGGCCAGCTGCCAGCTGCATGGGCAGGGGACAGAGTTAACTTAGCAAGTACCTCCCTTCTGTTTGAAAGGTCTCGGTTGGGGGTTCAAGAGAGTCACTGAGATGGATTGTTGGGGGTATGGAGTTTCTCAGAAGAGTTATGAATGGATAGATAGAAAGACAGTGTGGGGGAGGGACTGGAAAGCAGTGGGACACCTCACTATAGACGGGTTTTTAAAGGGGAGCCAGTGGAGGTTGGGGGTGTGCTGTCTTCCTCTTACGCTGTCCATGTGCCTTTAAACACTTTGGAAAGTCTTCAAGACACTCTCCATGGTGAGCACCCATGGTGTCTGAAGACCTAGTGAGCAGCTGTTTTAAAGCAGAGAAAAGCGAGGCTGAGAACAATGAAGTCATTGGCCAAGGCCACCCAGTCGGTGACTGTGCTGGGATTAGAACTCTGGGAACACACTGGGACACCCCCTTTCTTCAACCCCTGTCTTCTTCTTTTTTTTTTCCCCCACTTAAAACTTCTTTTGAACATTTATTTATTTGTGTGGGGGCGGGGTGGAGAAGAGAAAACCTGTAGTTGACTCTCTCGATCTACTGTGTGTGCCCTGAGGATTGAACCCGGGTCCTCAAGCCTGGCAGCAAGCACTTCCATCACTTAGCCCTCCTGCTGGCCCAATAAATCTTTTTTTTTTTCTCCCTTTTATTTTATTTTACAATACCATTCAGTTCTGCATATCAGCCACGGGTTCCCCTGTTCTCCCCCCTCCCACACCCTCCCCTTAGCCCCAGCTCACGCCCCATTCCCACCTCCTCCAGGGCAAAGCCCTCCCCCCCCCCCCCCAGGACTGGGGTCAACCTGGTAGACTCAGTCCAGGCAGGTCCAGTTCAACCACTGTCTTCTGAACGCAAGGTTTTGTTGGGTTTTCCTCGGGCCACTATGGACCAGATGTAAAATCACCGATTTGACGTAAGGAATCGCCCATGTTTATTGACAGCTGCCAATAATGCTCAGATAACCTGTTGAGCATAGAAGAAAAGATCGGTCATCCAAAAACACCAGGAAAGCTAGCTCCGAGCCTCAAACGTCGCGGAAGGACGGCCCAGTGGCCAGCAGGGGGCAGCAAGCCTTCACCGTTGTCTCGATAATGAGCGCGGCGTTGGGGAGCTGTTCTTAAGAACCCAGTAAGGTGAAATGGAGCCAGCCTACTTCACTCCACTCCCACTCCAGCCCTCTTGTCCTGTGGTCTCGGAAGTGAGGAGCCTTGATAGCTGCCTCTAAAGGTGTGGTGTCCTTGAATTTTAGATCTTTAACGCCAAAAAAAATTTAGCTGTTGCTGGGTGTGGTGGCACGTGCTTTTAATATCAGCACTCAAGAGACAGCAGCAGGCAGATCTCTGAGTTCAAGGCCAGCCATAGTGAGTTCCAGGACAGCCAGACTCTGTAGAGAGACTCTGTCTCAAAAACAAAGTGTGTGTGTGTGTGTGTGTGTGTGTGTGTGTGTGTGTGTCTGGATTCTGTTGTATTGTTTTTTCTTCAGTTATTGCCCAGCAAATTTCTGGAATGTTAGTGATAGATACCATTCAAGATTTTTTTTTTTTTTTTTTGGTTTTTTGAGACAGGGTTTCTCTGTGTAGCTTTGTGCCTTCCCTGGATCTTGCTCTGTAGACCAGGCTAGCCTCGAACTCATAGAGATCCACCTGCCTCTGCCTCCCAAGTGCTGGGATTAAAGGTATGCACCACAACCGCCCGGCCCATTCAAGATTTTTATCAGGAGCTTATTAGTGACAAAATTTTAATGGGGAAATGTAGTCTATTCTGGGTGATTAATAAAATGTGACCAACTGCAACTGATTGAGATATACACTGGACATTGTAATATATGCCTAGTATACTCAGGCATGAGTTTTGTGTCTATTATATATGTATACGTCTTGTCAGGGTGAGAGGTTTTGACAAAACAATAGATACCAATCCTCACCCATCCATCTGGTCCTACACCCCCTGCAGGCTCTAAGGAGGGGATACTTTCTCCCGTAGCACTGTGTGGTAAGAAAGGTTCCCAGGGGTGCTGGCGATGGAACTCAGGGTCTCATGCATGCCGGCAAGCATTACACCAACTGAACTACATCCGCAGCCCTGCCGTGATGCTTTGATTTTAATGCTGTGGTGCTTTTGATTTCCGATTTTGGCTACCCTAAGTGTCTTCCAGATAAGCTTTCTTTGGTACACTCTTGATTTCAGTTTTGCTCACAGAGACATCTTGTCTCATACAGGCTAGTAATTCTGTCAAATCAGAAATCAGATCTTTTTAAGTTATGCAGTGTATTGTGAACTTACATGTATGCAGTGTATTGTGAACTCACCCTTTACCCTCTCCTGTCCCACCGCCTACTCTGGTTGGTCCCTGTCATCTTCCCACTTTGTCTCCCTCCTGCTTTCGTGTCTTTTTTGTACAGATCTTGTGCAAGGGGCCGTTGCTGCTGCTGCGTGTCCATGACTACGTTGTCCATGTCAGGACTAGAAGACTGCATTTCACAGGACTCCTCCCCATCCTCCAACCCTGTTTTTCTGTGATGTCCCCTGGGTCTTAGAGGGAGTCACAGAGCGGTCCTCACTAGGGTTACCACTCAGCAGTCATTTGTCAGCCTTTTAACCAGCTGTGAGCCTTTCTATTGTGATAGTGTGCTTGGAAACTTCTCTAGTCCTGTGCCTGGCTGCACTGGTTTCGGAAATCAAATCTTTCTAGATCATGTTCTAAGTGAGGCTGTGCTAACCTCCCGAGTTATGGCTTTATTTGTAATGCTTTGTTTAAAGATTTATTTATTTATTATGTATACAACATTCTGCCTGCATGTATGCCTACATACCAGAAGAGGGCGCCAGGTATCATTACAGATGGTTATGAGCCACCATGTGGGTGCTGGGAATTGAACTCAGGACCTCTGCAAGAGCAGCCAGTGCTCTTAACCTCTGAGCCATCTCTTCAGCCCCCGGAATGTCAGTTTTTTAAGATCCTAGGCTTCTTTCTCAATCATAATTCAGGTTTATAATTTCTGGAAGCCTCCATGTTTCTTTCTGGAAAATTAACACAAACTGATTATGTATATTACTTTAACTGTGTACTATAGTATACATGTAAATGTGAAAAATATGTGCTGATAGCTGTGAGTGAGACTCCTCCGGAATTCTCTCACAATTAGTAACTTGAGCGTGGTGAGTATTCTAGAAGTCCACAGGTCCCTTCCTCAGATCAGCGCGCCTCTCCCTATAGTCAGTCTATCCCTTGACTTTTAGCGTTGTGCTAGTCAGTTTTCAGTTTTCCGGTCCCTGTGTTGAAATGTCTGAGATGGATCACCACCAGGAAGACAGGCTCAGTTTGCTCATGCTTTCCACGTTTTCCGTCGTGGTCCGCGGCCTCCATTGCTGGGGAGGCTGGGGAGAGGAGGAAAGCTGCTTACCTCACGGCAGCCAGGGAGAAGGGAGAGGGGAGCAAACCGCGCTTTGATGTGCCAGTCACTGGCGCCCTTTCTGCTGGGGACCGTCTTCCAACAAGCCCGGCCCTGAATTTCCCACATGAGCTCTTAGGGAATGTTCCAGAGCCGAGCCACAGCGGTGGTGTTTGTGCCGCTCCTTTTCCCCCATATTTAAGGTCGTTTTGTGTGCAAACCCAAGTCACGTGGTTAACTGAACTTTTAGACCAGAAGTACTGCATGTGAAATTGGGATGAACTGCCTGACTCCGACCTTTGAGTGTGGCTTGCCCTCTCTACAGTTTCCCAGAGATTTAACAAGATGGATTCATGGTCATACCTGCAAAATCTCCCAGACAATTTTAGGCCCCAACGGCCTCAATCTTTCATCAAGAGATCTCATCTGTCTTAGTCAAAATGTTATGCTTTCAGGGAATGGAAAATTGAAAGTTTAAATGTGGTTCTTATTGAACCGGACGTGGAGCTTCTTCAGTCACCTATCCAATCTAGTCTGAGAAAATGAAACAGTTGTAAACGTCGCGGTCTGTGTAAATGATCATAAACAGATAAGGTGCGTGTGAAGCCCTGTTATCCACAGGGCGGGCAAAACAGTTTCCCTTCCGTCCAAGCTGTGTCCGACCCTCTACTTCCTACCCATGTCTTTGCACTTTGCAGGGAGGCTTGGTGTGTTGGAGGGCGCGTGCTTCTTAAATTGAACCATGGAGGGGTTGTGACCTCTTGACCTCTTCTGCCCATGCTGGCTCGCACTGAAGTCTCAGCTTTTCTTGCCCCCCATGTGAAGTGATGTCCCTTTCCTCCCTCCTTATGAAGATTTTCTCTTTTTTTTTTTTTTTTTTTTTTTTTGGTTTTTTGAGACAGGGTTTCTCTGTGTAGCTTTGCGCCTTTCCTGGGACTCACTTGGTAGACCAGGCTGGCCTCGAACTCACAGAGATCCGCCTGGCTCTGCCTCCCGAGTGCTGGGATTAAAGACATGTGCCACCACCGCCCGGCTAGATTTTCTCTTTGTTTTTTGTTTTTGTTTTGTTTTGTTTTGTTTTCTTCTTTGTTTAAGGCAGAGTCGTGTGTGTCCCAGGTCGCCCTCAGTTTTGCTACCTGGATGAGGATGACGGTGAACTTCTGATCCTCCTGTCTCCACACCTTGAGTGGTGCTGGGGTTATAGGTGTGCACTACCACACTTAGTGTATGGGATCCCGAGAATCAAACTCAACATTTCCTGAGAGGTAGGTTAGCACTCTGTCAACTGAGAAAAATCCCCAGCTCCGCTTTCCTGGGTCTTTAGGTGCAGCCCTACATGGCTGGGGTAGGCAAAAGAGAGAATGAGATGCCAGCCTTGAAGGAATATTCCAGGTGGTTGAGTTGATGGAGAGTTCTGGATGGATGGTGAATTTCCACCACATTGTATGCAGTAGCCTTAAAAACAAGACAAGCAAACAAAAGCAGGGTATCTGTAGTCCAGACTGGCCTTGAACTTCCTATGTACCTTGAACTCCTGCTCCTCCTAAGTGTTGGGATTATAGGTCTATCACCAAGCCCACTTTATGCAGTGCCGGGATTGGAGTCGGGGCTTCATTCGTGCTAGGTAAACACTTTATCAACTGATCTTCACCCCTGCTGTATGCAGGAATTTAGAGAGGGATGATTGGGATGATTGATATCCCTTTTTTTTTTTTTTTTTCTGAGACAGGGTTTCTCTGTGTAGCTTTGCACCTTTCCTGGATCTCGCTCTATAGACCGGCTGGCCTCGAACTCACAAAAATCCGCCTGCCTCTGCTTCCCGAGTGTTGGGATTAAAGGCGCCCAGCGATATTCCTTTCTTGTTTCTTCGTGTGTGTGTGTGTGTGTGTGTGTGTGTGTGTGTGTGTGTGTGTGTGTGTGTGTTCATGTATGAGTGTGTGGAAGTCTGAGGTTGATGTCAGGTGTTCTCAATGGCCCTCCTACGTTACTTGTTAAGGTAAGGTCTCAGTGGAACCCAGAGCTTGCTTATATGGCGAGCATGCTAGTGTGCTTGGTTGGGAACAATGGCTGTCCGTGTCTGAGGCCCAAACTCTGGTCGTCACACTCGGATGGCAGGTACCGTAACTACCAAGGCCTCTCCCGGCCTCTGATACTCTTTTACTACAAGGCAAGAAAACCTTGGTGTCTTCCCCGTTTGTTTATTCTCCGCAGCACCCGACACAGGGCCTTGTATGAAGCAGCCTGGGCTCTGATTCTAGGGTCTATGCAAATGGAAGGACTTCCTTTTCCGTGTACCGGCCGCAGCAAGGCAGTGCCTGGCACCTGGAGCGTGCACAGGAGAGTCTGTGGAGAGCCAGTGATTGGAAGGCCTTATTCTCTATTGGGTAGAAGAAGCTGAGCACTGATTTTGTCCCTGAAAGCTTCTGTTTATCTGTCTACAAATCCTGGAGCATCCACCTATCCCAGTGGTTGTTAGAGGGACAGAGAGGATGGTGAGCAGAGTGTGCGGCACACGCAAGCATTTCCTAAGTACTGTCTGTGGTCAGTCAGGACCATGTGTCGACTTGCATCTCAACCGTGTGCCATTCCAGAAATGTGCTATTTACCTTTCAACCCTTTAATGAGTAAGGAGGAACCCTGGGCAGTGCCTGGAGTTTTCCTTGGCGAATTCAGTGAACACACTTGCCCAATCATGACAGACGTCTGACACTTTCCCAGGTGGCTGCCCGTGTCACCGTCAGAGGAAGCTTTCTTGGCTCCTAGTCTAGGTTCAGTGGCCATGAACTGCAGTGATTGTTTTCCATGGTTACGCTTCGCTGTGGCGTCTTTTACCTTAGGTTTGGCCTTCTCGGTGACTTTCCTTGACAATTCGGTTTAGAGAGGATGAAAATCTGCACCAGACAGAGCTGTTTTACAGGTGACGCCTCATTCCAGAGACAACGTGGAGTGGGAAGGCAGGGAGAGGCACTGTTACCTAATACCTGCAGGAAGGGTGGAGGGCCTCTGTTCCCTGCACCTGGAGCATGTCAGAACCCAGGGGAATGACGTCTCTGGGCAGTTGGTGGCAGGTTCCCACTGGCATGGTAAACTAAAAAGAAAAGGAGTTGCCTAGGTAAGGTATTTACACAACCAACTGAGTGTGCCAGCTCTTCCCCTGGCCTCAGTCCACGGGCAGACTCTCCCCGGGTTAACAGAGAGCCAGCAGAGGAATTGTAAGGTGAGCCCTAGATCAAAGTGACCGGTCTTTCAAAGGCAAGAAAATAAAGATGTGAACGAACGGTCCATGGTGCCAAGCAATGGGGTGGGACTTGGCCAGGGAGCCAAGAGGGCTTGATATAACATAAAAGTGTCTTTGAGTGTGGCCTGCACACACACCCTGTACTAACTAACCTCCACCTGCCTCTAGGTGAAGGAAATGGGTGGAGCGCATGTGAGCAGAGGTTTCTTACAGTGGGTTGACTGTGGTGTCCTGAAGGGCTAGGGACAGTGGGAAGGGAGTGGAGATCATCGGGCCAAGACTAATAAATAAGCTGGCCAATTATGATCCTTCCATTTTCACTGAAACTGTGATCGTTATTATTATTATTATTTTTGTTATGGGAGAAACGGGGGCTTTGGTAGAATTCGTCATCTCACCAATAAAAGAATTTAAAGACAGACTCAAAAGAAAGGCTGACGACAATTTTATTAGAGTTTCAAAGAAAAGCCTCAGAGTGGCAAGCTGTCAATCTTGACAGATGCACAGAGGAAAGATGGAGAGGAAAAAGAAAAAGTCACAAAAGTCCCGTCATTTGAGTGAAGCTGGCATGGGGGTCAGCCACGGACGGGGTGGACAGGCAGCCCCACGTCATCGTCATCGGGGAGGGATGCCTCAGAGAGAGTCCGAATGCAGGGAGGGTCTGGAGCAGCTGCCCTGAGGGCAGAGATTCCAGGAAGGAGAAGTCCACCTCCTTAAAGGGACAATTAGCCCTTATCTCTTTAGCATAGCTTGAAGTGAACTCCCCCTTCTTGAGAGGTACCTTGGCCAGGTGACGGCCAGCCCAGCTGGATTACCTCATGCTTTGGCAGTTTGCAACGTTAGGTCTCCATCCAGGCCAGAGAAAGAGTTTACCCTGCTGGTCTCCACGGAGCCCTGGTCAAGGCTACCGTAACAACCTCTGAGATTTTGCTGACGGTAAAGCATCAGATTTGGTGGTTCTCTATGTCTCATCTCTGCTCCTTACACCTCTTAGAGTAGTTTTTTTTTTTAAATTGTATTTACCAATTTATCTATGGTTGTATAATTACCCAAACAGTAGGGCTATAAAAATCACAGTGACCTTATTATGTTTGCAAATTCCCCAAGTTTGGAAGGGGCTGGTCTCCGCTCCTTGATTTCTGGAGCTGTCCCTGGAGAGCCAGGATGCTGGAGAGGCCCAAGTCAGAGATCAGGGGCGGGGCTCAGCCTCCTCCTTCTGGCAATGAAGGCCGGGTGGCTCTGGGCCCTCATCTGGGGTCATCAGAGGGCACACCTACCTGAAGCTTTTCTTGGGTGGGAACTTCCTGCACAGCAAGTTCCTAGGTTCCTAGGGGGAGTGGCCTAGCAACGCATGCCTTTTATGGACATGGAAGTCGGCGAGGGTCTCTCGCAAGGCAGACAAACGTGTGTCCTTTTGCACAGCTCCTCCGTTTTGGCTGAAGAAATGTCAGTTCCGGAAACTAAAGTAATTTGGTTCCCAGAACTCAAGTAAATTGTTTCTCTAGATTCTTGCTCCCCATCTCCCCCCAACCCCAGTAGTGGCTGGCCTGGACAGATGTTGATCAACCATCTGACATTCTTTTACCTACCACTCACCTCATTTCCCTAACTGCCCCTAACAACAGCCAACCACAGGCCCAAAAGGAAATTTTAGTCCCCTCCCCCCCTTCCTTTGTTGGCCCCTTAACTACCCCAGCCTGTAAGTAGATGGCAGCTTGCTAGTTTCTTCAACTAGAGAGCGCCCCTCTGCAGCCCATCCCCCACCCCGAGTTCAGCAAGGGGCTGTCCCGGTTGCCCATTTCCTCCTCTGACTTCACAAGCCTCGCTTGGAGCCTCAGATCCAGGCCCTAACGCAGGAGGGTTAATGTTTCACTGTAAGAAGCATGCGCCGAGCGGAGATATTGCTAAGGTCATTTTGGGAAGATCCCTGTGCCTCAGAACTTGTTCAAAGAGAACTGTCAGATTTGAGAAGGTTCAGCGACTCCACAGCTTCCGCCGCCTCCGTCCAAGCCTGAGCCTCCGGGACTCCTCTCTCGGCACACGGCTCCACCTTGGCACTAAGTCTCTAACGCTTTGGTTCCGACATACCCCCTTCCTCTCCCGTGGAACCGCTCTGTTATCTGACTTTTCCGGATCCCCTTGATGATCTTTGCCTCTCATTTTTACTCTGCCTTCTACACCATGTGCTCTCACACCTTACATCTGCCGAGAAACAGTGGACGTATGTGATACACTCCCTGTCCCTTCCAGGTTCCAGATTACCGTGATCACAGAATGGGGGGACTTGGGGTGTAAAATGGAGCCGTTGTTTATGCTACCCTTTTCTCTCCAACTTCCCAGAGCCCGGAAGGAACGAAAGTGGGGAGAAAAAAAATTATTGAAATAACACTTCCGTCCACGATTTTTTTTTTTATCAAGAGCACCAGTCCCATGGCAGGGGCCAGGAGGGAGGGCAGGGGGGAGGAGGATGAATTAGAACAGAGAATAATGACGCCTACATAGAAAATGAAGAAGAAACCCATCACTTCGGGACTGGGGAAATGGCTCAGTGGGAGAATTTGTGCAAGCCTGAGGACTCGGGTCTAAATCCTGCACCCTGGTAAAAGCTTGGCATGTGCTGGTGTGTGTCTGCAGCCGCACTGGCACTGTGAGGAGGGGGGGGCACAGGTGGAGCTCCTGGACTTTCTGGCCAGCTTGTACATATAGCTAAAAACAATGAGTTTTAGGCTCAGAAAGAGACCTTATCTCAAACACCAAGGTGGACGGCTGTTGGAGGTGCTCCGGCTTTTGCACCGTAAGTCAAGGTGGATTGTTATTGGAGGTGCTCCGGCTTGCATACAGTAACTAGCTGGTAAGACCTCGTTGCTGAAGGTGCCGCCCAAAGTGCCGCCCAGTTTGGTTGCAGGACATAAAGAAATCAACCTGGAACTGACCGTGAAGCCTCCTCCAAGCTGGCTAGTTTTATAGTGTCAAAAGGTGACATGTGGGCTGCTGGGGAGAAAAGACATTAACGATCTATCTTACACACGGACCCTACCTGCTCCCTTAGTGACCGGGTAAGAATTTCCCATGGATGCAACAGTGTCAGGACTGTTACGGGGGTAACCGACTGTTTCCAGCTTAGATTTGAGGGAATTTGTGGCTTATACTGCAACCTAATCAAAAGCCGGGAAGGTCATAGACCCGTAGGGGAACCAACTACTCTTGTTTTGCTGAATGTTCATATTGTCAAACTGCCTTCTAAATATTTATTTGCTTTATTTATTTATTTTTGTGGTTTTTTTTTTTTTTTTCCTGGAGCTAAGGACCGAACCCAGGGCCTTGTGCTTGCTAGGCAAGCGCTCTACCACTGAGCTAAATCCCCAACTGTAGCATGAATCTTCAAAGTTCTTATTAATAAAATCAAACCCGAGGCCAGTTATTGGGGTCCATGCTGGTAGATCAGAGAGACAGAACAAGCCACAGCTATCTCACCTCGCCGGATCCTCAGCTGGTCTTGTCTCCTCAGACTGCCGCCTCTGAGTCCTCATCCGGAATGGGTCTCAGCTGAATTACTGCTCAAAAGCCTGAAAGCTTAACCAGCCAAAATGCCTCTAGTTTCTGGTCCTCACGCCTTATATACCTTTCTGCTTTCTACCACCACTCTCTGGGATTAAAGGCTGACTTTCTGGGATTAAAGGCGTGTGTCACCAAGCTTGGCTGTTTCCAATGTGGCCTTGAACTCACAGAGATCCAGAGGGATTTCTGTCTCTGGAATGCTAGGGTTAAAGGCGTGTGCTATCACTGCCTAACTAGTGGCTTTTCTGTTCTCTGACCCCAGATAAGTTTATTAAGGTACACAATATTTTGGGGAACACAATACCACACCCAACCCCTTGGTTTTTTTGGGTTTTTTTGTTTTTGTTTTTGTTTTTGTTTTTTCCCCTGAGACAGGGTTTCTCTGTGTAGCTTTGTGCCTTTCCTGGAGCTCACTTGGTAGCCCAGGCTGGCCTCGAACTCACAGAGATCCGCCTTGGCTCTGCCTCCCGAGTGCTGGGATTAAAGGCATGTGCCACCATCGCCTGGCCCTGTTTTTTTTTTTTTTTTTTAAACATGTTTTTTATTGATTCTTCGGGAATTTCACATCTTGCATCCCAAACCCACTCATTTTCCAGTCCTTTTATGTCCACCCCCACCCTTGTAACCCCCACACCAATAAAATAAAATTAACAACTACAAAAAGCATCTCACCAACCCCTCTGGGCAACTACCTGCTCCTGGGTCCACCACAGCCTTCTCTCACGCCGCAGGTCACAGCTGGTTCGTTCCAGTTCCACGGCGCATGCACCGCTCCTCCGTCTTTCTGTCTTTCCTGTCTCTCCATCTCATACCTGTTGGTCACAGTAACCTTGGAAGCTGCAGTGTATTATGCAGTACATCCTTTTGCCCAAACAGCTTTTCTTTGGATTGTTCGTTGCAATGAGTCTAGTTCAAGTCCCCTAGCCTCTGCTACACCATCCGTACAGGACCCTCACTGAGATGCCTCTCCGGTGTCCTGCTGCTGCCCAGAGTCAGGGAGACCCTGTGTCTATGGGTCCAGAGGACCAGTCCCTTCACACACTCTAGCAGGTCACAGATGGGGTAGATGTTGGGGTGGACCAACTCGAAGCCCAGGATCTGGGTCTGGGTGGCAGCTGAGTTGGTCAGCCTGGGCCTCTGCTGGGACCCACACCGCTGCTTTCCGGCATCCAGCAGCTGGTGAGGGGTAGGGCTAGCTCTCCTGCGCCCACGCTAGGCATGGCCCTCAGACATCAACATGGCTTCAGGGCGGCAGCCCAGACCACAGACATGGCCTTCAGTGGTAACACAGGCCACAGACATCAGCACAGCCTCTGGTCATCTCTGGACCACTGACCCACACGCATGGTCCTCAGCAGCTGCGTGGACCTTGGGCCTCATCATGGCATGTCACTCACATCAGCATGCCCCACCCCCAGGCCGCAAAGCCCAAGGGCATCACCAGATCATCAGGCATCTGCACAGACAACTTACATCCACATGGAAGAGGGGACAGAAAGAATGTAAGAGTTGGGGGATGGGCAGGGGTGCTGTGGAACCCCGTCTTCTGGATATGCCACGGCTGTTATGCTCCGGGATATTACCGCAGCTGTGCTTGCCTGCACATGATCAAGGCAGTCACTATTACAGTGTGGATCTGGGGGGGCTCATGCAGCCCCACCCCAACTGAGGATACTGGCGGTTGGGGGAGAGTTAGTTCTCTTCTGGGATGAAGCTGCTGGTAGCTTGCCCATGCTTCAGCATGGAATCCTACAACCGTGTGCATTTGGGCAGCACCAGCTGGACTCAGTGGTGTGTATCTGGTTGTGGTGGTGCACGCTTTTAATTCCAGTATGAGGAGGCAGAGGCAGGTGGGTCTCTGTGAATTTAAGACTAGCCTGGGGAGTCTGAGGCCAGCCAGGGATACGTAGTGAGACCCTGTCTCAAAAAAAAAAAAAAAAAGGTGGGGTTTAGAGATGGCTTATGGGATAAAAGCATTAACTGCTCTTCCAGAGGACCCCGGTTCAATTCCCACACGGTGGCTCATAACTGTAACTCCAGTTCCAGGGGAATCTGACCCCTTCTTCTGGCCTCCACAGACATTGCGTACATGTGGTACACAGACATACATGCAGGCAAAATACCCATGTGAAAAAATAAATAAGAGAAGCAAAGGACATGAACTTAAGAGAGGGTGTGTTGAGTGAGCGAGGGAGTGGGAGGGGAAGTGGACATGATCAAGAGCTCCTCTGTTTTCCTGACCGTCATGAGTCCACAGCTTTGCCACTGTGAACAAATTGTGTTTTGACACTTGGGTGTGGCAGACCCACCAAGTCAACAGGGAAGTTCTCTTCTGTTCACTCCCACTGAAAATCGTCCTCTTGGTCGCTCTGTTGTTCACCCAGCGCTCACATTTTCCTCCCTAGGAACTAAGGTCCTCTCATGTCGTGTGTCTCTAACCTCGCCCTTCACCCACTGTAGACCAGCATTCAGCCCTCTGCCAGCAGCCAGGACGCCTGAAGTCTCCGCAGCTTCCTGGAATCAGGGAGTCTTCACTGCTTGTCTGAATTCCCCAAGGCTAAAAGCTTCTTCAGCAAGCTATTGATGTTCTCAGGGGTAGTGGGGCGTGGTGGCACACACCTTTAATTCCAGCACTCGGGAAGCAGAGGCGGTCCGATCTCTGAGTTCAAGGCCAGCCTAGTTTACATAGTGAGTTCCAGGATAGCCTGGCTATAAAAAGAGTTACATGTGGTTGTGAGTCACCAGATGTGGATGGTGGGAATCAAACTGGGGTCCTTTGCAACAGTAGCAAGTGCTCTTAACTGCACCCCCCAAAACACCTGGCTTTAAAATTTTTGTTTATATGTGGCACTAGGGATTGAACTCAGGGACACTGAGCTTTAGTTACAGTTTTATGTCTTAATTTGGACAGTGCCTGTCTCAAGTGCTCTCTGGCTACACACGGCCATAGCTAGCATATTGGCTTGCATACTGCAGGCTGAAGTTTCAAACATTCATTCTCCTTTCTCTGGGTATTTGCCAGGACTTGAAAGCCCCATACAGACTGGATATTTTTAGCAGCCGTTAGCAGATCGAGGCTGGCTCCGCGAGGCTGAGCTGTACCGCCCCATCCCTTGACAGGAGCCTCCTTTTTCTAAGGTGTTCTAGCTAGCACTTCATTTAGCTTCTCACTTGAGGGCGGATAGCGAAAGGCTGTTTTGTTCCATCCCTCTTTTGAATTCGTGTTGCCCGTGGCAACAGTGAGGTTCCTGAAGCTAACTTTGTGCGCGCAGTTCTGCTGAGTTGAAAAGCAGGAGGGGAAGTGGGGTGTCTGTAGTGTGGAGAATGACAGCGGGGTCACGAGGCGATTGTGCTTCGACACACACACAGAGCCTTTGCCAGGGGGACCAAGTCCCCAGCACGGAGCCGCCCGGTGCTATGCAGGAGGCATGTAGCTGCGAGCGGATAAATTCCCAGCTTGCCTTACCCAGCCGGGTCCCTCTCAAAAACAGCCCTCACAATACGCGTGGGGAGTGGCTTGAATGTTAGTTCTGGACAGAGACTGCTCTGTGATTCTTGGAGACACAAGATAAGACTGTTGCATCTTAGCACATGGATGTGAGAATCCTCTAAATGACAGTGTCCGAGTCCAAACAGTTCTCCCGAGAACTGTTGTTTTTTAATATGAGACCTTGGTCTTCTTTGTTTTTGTTTTGTTTTCTATGGCTTCAGTTATCTATCATCACCACAGTCTGCAAATATTAAGTGGAAAATTCCATACATAATTCATAACTAACTCCTAATTGCACACTGTGCTGAGTAGCGTTAAGAAGTCTAGCGTCGCCGGGCGGTGGTGGCGCACGCCTTTAATCCCAGCACTTGGGAGGCAGAGCCAGGCGGATCTCTGTGAGTTCGAGGCCAGCCTGGGCTACCAAGTTAGTCCCAGGAAAGGCGCAAAGCTACACAAAGAAACCCTGTCTCGAAAAAACCAAAAAAAAAAAAAAAAAAAAAAAAAAAGAAGTCTAGCGTCACTCTGCTCTGTCCTGCTGGAATGGGAAGCATCCTTTTGTGCGGCACACCTGTCTCCTCCGCAAGGCCATTTTGGTTAGTGTACTGACTTCTGTGGTACTGTGGTGGTGTGTTCACGTAAGCTTTATTTTATTCAGTAATGACCCTGCATCGGTTCCTTTTCTTATTTCTGTGACCCAATAGTTAAGGAGAAGGTTTATTTGGGCTCACAGTTGGAGCCAATCTGCCACGGTGGAGAGCCTAGGACAGCAAGAGGAGGATGCAGTGTGTCCACAGTCAGGAGGCAGGAAGAGATGCATGTCAGCACTCTGTTGGTTCTCTCCTTTTTCTTCATTCAGTCTGGAGTCCCCAATGCATGGGTGGTGTCACCCACATTCGGGGTGAGTCTTCCCTCCCAGAGAAGTGAAGCTTCCCTGGGAACATTGGCATAGACATGCCCAGGGTTTTGACTTCCAGATGATTCCAAACCCTGTCAAGGTGGCATTGAATTGTCTCTAGCTCTAGAGTGCACGGTCAGTGATGCTGATGAATTCCTGGCATGCACATCATGGATTTTGGTCATACTCCTGGCAATTTGGATATGCCAAAGAGAAGCTGTGAAATTCTTCCTCTACGTGAAAAGGGCAAGTGTTTGTCACAGGCGTGTATGGGGGAAACAGTGTTTGCAGAGTGGGATATTGTCCACTGTCACTCAGCTACAGGGGCACCGTTATGAGGTGGGACTCTGTATCAGTACTCAAATGCTTGTTCAACACATGGTGACATTTATGTGCTAACATTCAATGAACAAGTGCGTATGTTTTTTTTTTTTTTTTTTTTTGAGACAGGGTTTCTCTGTGTAGTTTTGGAGCCTGTCCTGGATCTCACTCTGTAGACCAAGTTGGCCTCGAACTCTCAGAGATCCGACTGGCTCTGCCTCCCAAGTGCTGGGATTAAAAACGTGTGCCACCGCCGCCCAGCTTTTTCAGTCTTTATTTTAAGATTTATTTTATTCCAAAGTGAGTTCCAGGAAAGGCGCAAAGCTACACAGAGAAACCCTGTCTCGAAAAAAAAAAAAAAAAAAAGATTTATTTTGTCCTTAATTATATGTATGTGTGGGTATGGACACCTGGGTTGGGGTTCAGAGGACACCTGGGTGGGGGTTCAGAGGAAAGCTATGGATCCCCTAGAGTCTGTGACAGGCAACTGTGAGTCCCACGGCAGCGGTTCTGGGAGCAGAACCCTGCTCCTTTTGGAGACTAGCGCTCACCTTACGCCCGAGCCATCTCTCCAGCCCCCCCCCCTCTGAGGTCTTAATGAGCTCAGAGACAAATTCCTCAGATCATAGATGTAGCCGCATGTGGGAAACGGTGAAGCTCCATGTGAGTCTGGATTCTAATGACCTTGTGGGGCAGCCAAGCCACCTCTGGATGGTTTCCTGAAGATAGAAACAAATCTTTCTCACATCAGACTCCTGTATGGTGGAGTTTTGTTATTATATATCCAAACTGGTACCCATAGGCTAGGGATGTGGCCCAGTTGACAGAGTGCGTGCCTAGCAGACGGGAAGGCCTGGGTGTGATCCCCAGCACCACATGCTCAACCCTAGCAGCCCACAGACACCTATAATCCAGCACGTAGGAGGTGGCAGGAGGAGCCCACGCAGCGAGCTTGAAGCTATCCTGGGCTACTTAGGAGACCCTGACTCAAGAGACAAAATGAAAAGTGCACCCTTGGTTTCCCATGCTAATTCTCACTAAACGTCCCAAGTGAGCTCTAAAACTCCACGGGACAGTGCCTTCCATACGAACGACTACACTGACTTGGTTATCGGTGTCCCTGTTTTCCCACTCTGTGGGGTGGCTGCTCCTTGGGCACCTGCACAAATACCTGCCACCCCTGGACTTCCCACTCCGCACCTCAGGCTTCCTCTATTCAGGCTCTCTTTCTGTTCCCTCCAGGATTTCACTTTGCTTTTGTCAAGGAGGAACTTACAAAATGAAGCTCACGGGGCCGTTTAAACGCACAGCTTGCCAGTTTAACATCCACCAGGCCAAGATTCTGGACAAGTGCCCTCGCAGACACCATGGAGGGCATGTGTCACATGAGAAGTGGCAGTGCTCCCAGGGTGTGTCCAGTATGTGGCTACAGGAGGCCACAGGTAGCTGTGAGTGTGGCGGACATAAAGTTGCAGGGTTGGTTAAAATACAATGAGGTGTTGTTTCTTCTTTCTTGTCTGTCTTTCTTCCTCCTCTTTCTTCTTTTTGTTTTGTTTTGTTTGGGTTTTTTTTTTTTTAAACAATTCAACCGCACAATTCTCAGACATGTGTTTCTCAATCTGGGTTCTGAGTCCACAGTTACGTTCAAGCTCTACATTTAGATGTGAGCATGATTCTGTGCATGGGGTATACTTTAATAGCTGGTATTTGAGACTTTCTGAGGCCACTAGTGCTGAATGAAATGGCTTTACCACACCTCATGTTATGGTGACCCCCAACGATAAGATTATTTCATTGCTACTTCAAAACTGTAATTTTGCTACTGTTATGAATTGTAAGTATTTTTTGAAGATAGACGCTTTCCAAAGGGGTCATGACCCCCAGGTTGAGAACTGCCTCTATAGGCACAGATTGAGGCAGTGGTAAACTGAACTTCTAGATCCTTTTCACATGACCAGCTGCTTGTGTGCCCTTGATATCCGGAAGCTGCGGATCAAATTTCAAATATTAGATTTTGCCCACTGTTCTCATGTGACAAGATCCATCCAGTCTTAATTCAATCGCCCAGGAAAGCATTAGCTCCTCTAAGCTTCCTGACACTCAGTGGGGACAGTGACAGCTGGAAGCAGACAGTGATTCGGCTGATGCATGGTGCTGACTGCATCAGCTCGAAACACCTAAGGATGAAAGGAAGGTTCCTACTCTTCTGGCTTCTGACTCAAGGATCCATTTCCTGAACCTGCTTCCCAGAGTCCGTGGTCAGAAGCTGGGAATCCAGAGCAAAGCTTCAAATTCAAGTTTCTGAGGGTCCCACATAAAGTCAGCACAGCAGGAGTGTCTCCACAGACACTTGAACTCCTCTTTCTACCTACAGCGTCCACAAAGGAGACGCGATGGGTAACCTTGATTGTCGATATGATGGCATTTAGAATCACCATGGAGACACCTCTGAGCACGTCTGTGAAGGAGTTTCTAGACTAGGTTAATTGAGATGGTGATAACCCACCCTAAATATGGGCAGCACCATTCCAGGGGTTGGTGTAGAAGCATCACCCCTAGTGAGGTAGCAGGTAACCATTACACCTGCCTATGACCTTGAGGACTTGCCCCTGGGGCATGGCCGCTCTGGACCCTTAAGACCTGGGATGCACATACAGTGCTCTTCACTTCCTCATGGTTCTGGATGTTGGGACTGACCAGGCAGATCTTGGAAGAAGATCAGCATGGGACATAGCTCGGCTTTCCCGGACCCTACAATAAATACCCATGTTATAGTGAGTTACCCCCTAATAAATTCTCTTGCTCATTAAATAGATTCCGTGGATTTCTTGCATTCGGCTGGGGCACCTAACTCAATGTAAAGGAAAAAGCGAGCTGAGCATCGTGCCCTGCTTACTGACTGTGGGTACAAAGTCACCAGTTGCCTCGGGCTCCGACTGCCATGACTTCCTGGCCATGATATCCTGTACCCTCAAACTGTGAACCGAAGTAAATGCTTCCTTCCTTAAATGGCTTTTATCGGCTATTTTATTGCAGTAACAAGAAAAGTAATGAATCCAAAAGATAACCAAGAAAGCAGATGAACTTCCAGTCTTACTTGGTTCGGGAACTAGGGAACAAAGCCAATGCCAGGACGAGAAGCCCCAGTTCCTTTGCCTTCCGGTGAGTGATCTCAGACAGATGACGTCATTCGTACCTGTCACCACTTCCCAAGAGACTGTGTGGCTCCAGAGTTTGGGAGAAAATGTTTGCTTCTCCTTCTCCATTCTCCCTTCTTCCTTCTCCCTCCTCCTCCTCCTTCTCCTTCTTCTCTTCCTCTTCTTCCTCCTGCTGCTCCTCCTTCTTTTTATTTATTTTTATTTTTTTGTTTTTCCAGACAGGGTTTCTCTGTGTAACAGTCCTGGCTGTCCTGGAACTCACTCTGTAGACCAGAGTTGGCCCTGAACTCACAGAGATCCCCCTGCCTCTGCCTCCCAAGGGGATTTGGCATTAATCTGCTGGGATTAAAGGCATGCACTACCACCTTCCGGCAGCTTCTTATGTAAAAATATATATCTTGATGGGGCATCAAGATGGCACTTGAGACCAAGGATGATGATGTGAGTTCACTTTCCAGAACCAACTCTAATAGGAGAGAACCAAATCCCACCTGCTGTAAATAGATAGATAAATATTTCTTAAAGAAAATTCAAATAAAAGTATACAAAGGCAAGTTACAGCTTAGAATGCAAAATCCACTGTGATTTTAGAGTTGAAACAGGAGTCCAAGAAATGAATAGTTACTAAGTACTTGGACAGTTCGAATCAGATTCCCCAAGCCCTGATACTGAATATCGGCTTTCAGTTTACAGAAGAGTTTGGGGCAGAGAGATAAGCTTTCCAACAGGCCTGGTGAGTGTGCCAGCTCTGTGCTGGTGTGTCTGTGGGAGGTTGGGGAAGAACCGTCCTTGCTTCCTCCATGCTGTTAGGAGCATGAGCTGTTATTTGTAGATGTGATCAGTACACAGATGTAAGAAAGCAGCCCCAAGAGGCTGCTGTGAGTGCCCCACGTAATCCTCAAGCCCTGGGTTCACTCACCTAACTCCCAAGGACACCTGCAAGTCCTTGCAGTCAGATCGCCTGGTTAAAGGGCATTCCTCCTGGCTGTGGACCAACGTTATCAGCCGTCATTAGTGGGAAGTGACTTACTCTATCACGGTCTCTTTTTGTAGGCATGCATGGATCTCTAACCAAAGGACATCCTGACGCTCTGAGCATTGTTCAGCCAAATGTTGCTATGAGACAGCGGCTATTAATTCCTCCACAATGTTTTTCTAAAGACGTACGGAGCTCTGGTGACAGCATTTCCCCCCGGCTGCACTGACTCTCTTCTTACCTCGTAGCTTAGGAAGAAGAAAATGCACAGGGCCCTCACTCATTGTGCATGGTCGCCAGTGCACACACTAAAATACCACATGGGGAAGGAGATGCCAGGGGCCTCTGGAGGGTGGAGGTCCTTTCAACTGTGCGATTGCCGTTTTAATCTGATGCTGTGTACAGAGAACCAGAGACTGCCAAGGTCTCTCTGACTAGTGGCCAGTCGGATGCCACGTGAAAACATTTGCCTCTCGGAATAATAAAGACACGGGTGTAGAGTAAACGCGTTCTCGGCGTCCTCATCTGTCAATGCTGTTTGATGCGCGTTCCCTCCCAATGCAGGGATGTGCAGAGGACAGCAGTTGGTTTCGCCTGCTGCCATGCTTCGGATGTGAAATGCCCCCCACAAGCTCTTGTCTTTGAATACTTGGGGCTCAGTTAGCAGAGGCAGGGCCATAAGGTCATAGGATCAGGCCTTACGTCTCTGTGTCTCCTGATCACTGATGTGTGAGCAAGCAGGCCCACACTGCACTCCCATGGTCTAGCCACACAGCTGCTGCCTCTTTCCTGACACGATGGTCCTTTCAAGCCACAGCCAGAGCAATCTTTCTTCCCCTGGCATTATTTCTTGCCCATAATCGATACCCTTGCCTCTTATTTTTCTTCATTTTAGTTGTGGCAGATCTGTTTTCTTTGGAGATGCAGTTGTCTCCAGAGAGAAGAGCTGAAATCCGAATCAACTGGAAGGAGCTGGACACTCCTTCCTGACCAATCAGACAGACGCTCGTGGCAGTGTGCACACACCCGGGCCTTCCACAACACGTATCCCCTCTGATGAAACTTGAACAAAATCCTGCCCTTCTTTACACAGAGGCCAACTATACTCAGGCTGAGCCAAATAGATAATTTGTATATTGACTGGTCATCCATGAAGGGCTAAAAATTCTTGTCCTAACAGTGTTGTCCCGGAAACACCGGTTCTTGGATACCCGCTGAGCCTTGCTTCCTGTTCAGTTGGAGACCTTGTGGTGCATCTTGTATTTTCAGTCTGTAATGTGCCACCGTAGCCAATTGATTTCATCTGTGTAATGCTTTGCTTAAATAACCCACAATTCATTGCTGTTTGAAGAAAGGGATGCTGGGATCCTGCTTTAGAGGAGAAAATATGAAGGTAAAGTCTCTGTGATGGGGAAGGCTGCTTTCTCACCGTTTCCTTATGGGCTTGTAACATTTTCCTGTGAGAGGGAAAATGTGATCAGTAGAGTAAGTAGGAAATAGGATTTCAACAAAGAACTGCTGTGTGTGTGTGTGGGTCACTGTGCACCAGGTCAGTATGTACGAAAGGCCTGGGTCAGCTACAGTAGAGGTGCCCAGCTGTTGAGATGACTTAGGCTCATTTATGTAATCACCTGCTTCCCTGGAGTCCTCCTTAAACACCTAGACACTAAGTTTTGTATTCCAGACATACCATACCTTTCTTTTTTTTAAACATAGGTGTCATGTAGCCCAGGCTGGCCTTAGGGTTGCTATGTAGCTGAGGTTGGCCTTGAATGTCCAACTCTTCCTCCTCCTACGTCACCATTTCCAGCTAGAAGATTTTTCTTTTCTTTCCTTCTTAAAATTTGATTTTAATCTTGAGGCCATGTATCCATACGGTTCCTTGACTGGCTTTGAACTTGACCTCTGCTTACCAAGTGCTGGGATGACAGGTACATGCCATTGTACCCAGCTTAAACCCTAGTACATGGAGTTACAGGGAGTCTCATTAGAATTCAGAGTCTAGCCGACTGGAGCTGATGCACACCTTTAATCCCAATACTTGAGAGGCAGAGGCATGCAGATCTCTCTTTCTGTGAGTTCAAGGCCACCCTGGTCTGCAGAATGAGTTCCAGGACAGCCAAGGCTACACAGTGAAACACTGTCTCAAAAACAAACAAACAAACAAAAAAGAATTCATAGTCTAAATCTTCATTTCTGTAAGATCCCAGTGGTAGTCAAGCTACTGGTCCTGAGGAGCACAAAGAGCAGGAAAACCAGGCCAAGATTTCTCAGTTTTCCATGCTGAGAGTCCTAGGTCAAGTGCAGCATCCATGTAATACCACTCCCTGCCAGCAGGTGGAAGCAGCGCACTCTGAGAGGCACATTAGGCGCTGTTCTTTTAGGACGCTGGATGTGTTTCTAAAGCGTTCATGCGGTCAGTCTCTTGAGTAGCGTTTGGTTGTTTTCTGAACCTCTCTGAGCAGGGACCACCAAGGAGCACTCCCACCAAGTATTTTCATAGCCTTTGTCCTTTCTGATTTTAAAATCACCTGTTCACATCTTGCTGGAAATGCGGCTCTTCAGGGTTCTGTTGTTGTTCATTTGGTTTGCCCTTTTAAGGCAGGTTTCAGGCAGCCCAGGCTGGCCTTACGTCTGTTCTATAGCTGAGGATTGCCTTGAACTCCTGAGTTCTCCTGCTTCCACTTCTCACACACTGGGATTACAGGTGGGTGTCACCAAGCCAGGCCAGCGAAAGAGGCGCTCAGCACTGTCAGCCATGGTTCAGTTTTCAGATGGCATTTTCATGCACTTCCTTTTTTTGATATTTCTTTCAGTATTTATGTGTGTGTGTGTGTGTGTGTGTGTGTGTGTGTGTGTGTGTGTGTGTGTGTGTGTGTACACACGTGTGCACAGGCAAACATGCTTCCGCCCTCATGCACACACTGACGTTCTAATGACTGAGGAGGCCAGAGCGGAAGTTACCGGTGGGTGCCGGGGACCTAACTCAGGTCCTCTGCAAGAGCAGTAAACACTTTGAACTGCTAACCCATCTCTCTGGCCCCTCAGGCATTTTGTTACTTCCAGAGGAATCTTTATTGCTTCCATCCCTCCCACTTTACAGATGAGAAAAATAAAGATACAGACAAAGAATGTGGCGGTTTGTCAGGTACAGTAGACAGTGGAGGAGAGAGAGGAGAGTCGAACTTGGGTGTTTATGTAGAAGGCCTCACTCTTTTCCCATCTATAAAGAAAGAAAAACACTGCTCCAGAATTTTCCTTTGACTGGACTCCTTTGGGATACATTGTCCATCTTAGATGCAATCATTGAGAGTCACGTGCTCCACAGACACCGTGCTTAGTTATTGTAACTAAGGAGTCTCTGTCCAGCACATGGTACCAAAGCCCTCTCGGAAAACTTCCTGGACCTGTTAGAAATTGGTGAGGAGGAGAACACTTTGAGTGTCCTTATGTTACACAAAGGCTTGTCTGTGCCTGGGTATAGGGCGTCTGGGGGGCTTGATGTCCCATCTTCTAGATCCTCTCAGTTTGTGCAGCCACAGACATCTCCTGCCCCTCCCAGTTTGCCACCTCCATCAAATCTGGCACAGAGAGGCCAGTGTCACTGTGGAGACCAAACAGAGTAGATTGCTGAGCATCGGACCTCAGCGGAGGGAGGGCCGTGAATGATGGCTACTGCCTCTTCCAGCTCCAGGAATCTCAAAACCCGATGCTTGGAGTGTTTTCCACAAAGGTCCTCTGAAGTGTTAGTGTGGAGAATTAGCTAAGAAAATAGTTCTGTGGCCAAATGAATTTGAGAAAGGCTGGTTCTAACGAGGCACCACAGGCTCTCCCATTCCAGCAGGGCATCTGGGCCGTGAGTCTGCAAGGGCAGGGTGGGAGCAAACTGTGTCGTCCCGTATGAGACGAAATAACCTCTGTGCTTGGACACCTGACACAGAACACTGGAAAGTTCCGATCAGTTTGTCTTTCCCGGCGGACTGGACAACCTTCAGGAGCACGTGACCTGAGCAGGTGAGTTGCACAGGGTTCCACAGCCACACCCTTGGTTGAATACTAGGCTGTTGCCACCCTGGATTTTTGTGTTTTGGTTGTTTTGTTGGGATGCGGTCTCACTACGTAGCCTACTGTGGCCTCAAATTCACAGTCTTCCCGCACTAGCTGGCATGGTGCTGGATCACAGTGTCTGCCACTCTGCTCTAGCTGCCCACTAGAAATCTATGAAGTGTGGATATGGGGACAGATGTTTTATTCTGTTTTTTGTTGTTTTGTTTTTTTGAGACAGGATTTCTCTGTGTAGCTTTGGAGCCTGTCCTGGATCTCGCTCTGTAGACCAGGCTGGCCTTGAACTAACAGAGATCCACCTGCCTCCGCCTCCCGAGTGCTGGGATTAAAGGTGTGCGCCACCACCGCCAGGCCTGGACACACGTTTTGATTCTCTATGCGTCATTGGATTTATGTAGCAGGTCCTGTCTACTGATGCTACAGACGGAAGCCTAGAGGAGGGAGGGGTCCCTGGTTGTTCCTCCTTTTCCTCAGTATCCTCTTTCCAGCTCATTCTCTCCTTTTCTGACAGTGCTTTGCTCCGCTGTACCCTCTATTTTTCCTGTTTCCTCCCTTCTTATCCCATCATCTCCATGTGGACATACAATCCCAGAAAGGATCAACTTGTCTGTCTAAAGCAAATGTCATGGCCTAGCCTGGCCTCAGAGTTCCCAGCCACCACCCATCCTGCCTGCCCTGCTCCAGTTTTCTAAAGCATCTTCCATTTTTTTCTTAAGAGTTTGTGTGTGGGGCTGGGGAGGTGGCTCAGAGGCTAAGAACACTGGTCCTTAGGGATCCACTGCAGGGATACATGCAAACAGAGCACTTTATACATAATAAATAAATAAATCTTAAAAAAAAAAGTGTGTGTGTGTGTGTGTGTGTGTGTGCAGTATCAGAGGCATTGGATCTCCTCTGGAGTTGTAGTTACAGGAGATTGTAAGCTACCCAGTGTGGGTCCTGTGCAAGAGCACTCTATGCTCTTAACGGCCAAGCCGTCTCTACGGCCCACCCTGTCTTTGTTAAGGGTCTTGTCCACCAACATAAATGCAATTCACACCACTGTATGGGATGTATTGATTCTTTGTAACTGGGCTTCCATAAGGATGGGTGGGAACAGTTGCAGGTAGAGCTGGATTCAGGGGTCCAAGTGATGCTTTTGGACCTCTTTCCCTTGTGATCCCCGTTTGTCTCTGGGAAATATTATCTGGCCCGATCTTTGCACTGGAAGGCTAAGATTGTGTCATTCCTTACACAGCAAAACTGGAGGGAAAGTTCAGAATGGCCCAGTTTATGTACTAACCCCTCACTCCGAGTGCCCTGGAGTGGGTCATGTGCCAGGCCATGCGGTCCAGTGATGACAGGTGGTGAGGACTCCAGCAAGATCATTTAGGTGAACAACAGGGCTTCTAGAACCAGCACAGGCAGAATGGTCGGGCCGTGTCCTCCAGAGGAGAGCGAAGGCTGTCCTCTTCCAAGCTGGACCCCCTTCCACACACGTGCCGTGCCATGGTCACCGACGGTCTGTGTGCGCTCTGATCACCTCCTTCTTCTTTCCCAGGGGCACCTGGACCCTCAAGCTGAGCCCAGAGCGAATGCTCAGAGAGTCCTTAGTTTTTTTTCCCCTAGACTTTCCTGAGTACTGTATTTACATAGCGTCTACCCCTCTCCTCCTCTTGAAGTCATGACTTATTCTATAATTATTGTTGTTTTTTTTCCCTCCAACACACACCTGAGTTCACTCAGTGTTGTTCTTCTGGTTGAGTGTCTACAGTTGATCTCCCGGAAGTATGTAACTTCTCAGAGGACCCACTCCTGTAGAAGACTGAGAGAAAACTCTCTCTCTCAGCAGCCATTAACTGCCTGTAGCTCTCCATCTGCGGGGGACGCTTTGTGAGATTTCCCACATCCACGTCGCATGGCAGCTGGCGTGATCTCCATGCAGGTGTTATTTAGGTGACCGTATTGTTGAGATTCCACGGGCACCGCTCTCTTGTCATACAGAGAAGACACGGCCTCCAATCTGACTTCCCGGTCCTCTGGCTCTCACAGTCTTTCTGCTCGCTCTTCCATGATAGGGCCCGAGCGAGCCTTAGCAGTGGGGGCTTGCTGTAGATGTGTCCACAGATGACATGGGTGGCCTGTGATCATTCTGACCAGTCATAGATCTCTGTAGTGGCCTCCATCTCCTGCAAAAAGAAGCTTCTCTGATGAGGGATGAGGACTACACTTCACCGGCTGGTTCCCACTCCTGCGGAAGCCAGGACGGCTCCAAGGACTTGTGGAGTCTTTCAGGGCCAATGGACACTTGAAGAGGTTTTCTGAGAAAGGCAGGTCTTCCGTTGAGCTAAAGTGAGTCAGTGCTATTCCAGCCTTTGTTTGTACAACTTTTATGGGAGACTTTGCTGGCCGAGGTCTGTTAGTTGAAAGAATCAGACAGCCACTTGTAAGGTGTTGACTGAAATGGTTCAAGGTTGTCACATGGAACCCGAGCAGCTGGGGTCCTCAGGAGAATCTGGAAGAAACCCAGATCCGAGGTGTTTTTCTGTCCTCTCTGTCTGTCTGCATGGTTTTCCTGCTTCCCACAAAGGCAGCTATTGTCTGGTTACTCATTGCTGTGTTCTGTGGGAAGCTGCTGGGCTGGCCTGGTGATGTCACCCCCTAGTTTGGGGGCCCATCACTAGGTGACATGCTCTTGGGTGTAGCACGAATTGTTAGAAGGTCTTATTAATAAAAACAAACCTGGAGCCAGGTACTGGGGTCAACGCTGGAAGATCAGAGAAGCAGAACAAGCCACAGCCACCTCACCTTGCCAATTCTCAGCTGATCCTGTTTCCTCAGACTGGAAGCCTCTGAGTCCTCATTCGGAATGGATCTCAGCTGAACTGCTTCTCGAAAGCCTGAAAGCTTAACCATCTCTAGTTCCTGGTTTTCACGCCTTATATATCTTTCTGCTTTCTGCCATCACTTCCTGGGATTAAAGGCATGAGTCACCATGCCTGGCTGTTTCCAGTGTAGCTTTGAACTCACAGAGATCCGGATGGATCTCTGCCTCTGGAATGCTAGGATTAAAGGTGTGTGCTACCACTGCCTAACCTCCATGTTTAACATTATGGCTGTTCTGTTCTCTGACTCCCAGATAAGTTTATTGGGGTGCACAATATATCAACCACACTTGGGTTTTGTGAAAGAAGACGTGGTCACTAGCCAGCAAAGACACTGGCCTCCCTGCTGTGGGGCGGTCTTTCTGTGTGCTGTGAATATGCGTTGCTCCCACTGGTTAATAAATAAAGCTGCTTTGGCCTATGGTAAGGCAGGACAAGAGACAGATGGGAAATCCAAGCAGAGAGACAGGGAGAAGAAGGGCAGAGTCAGGGCAGACACCAGCCTGCCACCCAAGGAACAAGATGCCAGCAGACTGGTAATGCCAAAGCCATGTGGCAAAAATATAGATGAATAGAAATGGGTTAATTTAATATGTAAGAGCTAGCTATCAATAAGCCTGAGCCATAGATCAAAGAGTTTGTAATTATTTTCTTTTTCTTCTCTTTCCTTCCTTCCTTTCTTTCTTTCTTTCTTTCTTTCTTTCTTTCTTTCTTTCTTTCTTTCTTTCTTTCTCTCTCTCTCTCTCTCTCTCTCTCTCTCTCTCTCTTTCTCTTTCTTTCTTTCTTTCTTTTTTGGTTTTTCAAAACAGGGTCTCTCTGTGTGCTTTGTGTCTGTCCTGGATCTCACTCTGTAGACCAGGCTGGCCTCGAACTCACAAAGATCCGCCTGCCTCTGCCTCCTGAGTCCTGGGATTAAAGGCATGCGCCACCACCATCCGGCTAGAGTTTGTAATTAGTATTAAGCCTCTGGGTGATTATTTTATAAACTACTGCAGGCCGGGCAGGACACAGAAAAGCTTCTGTCTACATTGATGCCAATGCAGTGCATGCACATCCATATAAAGCCTAAAACAGCTTTTTTTTTTTTTTTTAAAGAGGGCTTCTAGACCCATAAAAATGGGAGTGAAACACAGCTTCTTAGTAGCCACAATTTTTCCGATAGGCTCTGTTTACTGGTGGCTAAGAGATGCATGGCTCCTTTAAGAGACAGTTTCCTGGTTCATGCTTTTGTTTCTACAGAAGAGGAGACACTGTGGATTCCTTCCAGGTTAATATGGATTCATCAAGGAAGACCCCAAGAGGTCTCCAATGGGATCCATGGCCCAGATGATCCAACATCCAGAACAGCTTCAAGGCAAGTGGCTGAGACAATGTAGCCTCACAGACTACTACAGTCAAGACTTGACCATAATTCTAAATTTTCTCAGGATCCTTATAAGATTTCCAGGGCCCCCAATCAGCAGGAAGTAGTATGAAAAGCTATGCCCAAATTCCCAAAATATTGTTTATAAATGTTTGTTTTTATTTAAAGGGGAGTTGTGTTGCTGGAGGGCTTCTCTCCAGGTTCCTCAAGCCCCGCAGTCCCACAATCCACGTATAAAATAATCACTCAGACGCTTATATCACTTATAAACTGTATGGCCGTGGCAGGCTTCTTGCTAACTGTTCTTTTATCTTAAATTAACCCATTTTTATAAATCTATACCTTGCCACGTGGCTGGTGGCTTACCGGCGTCTTCACATGCTGCTTGTCCTGGCGGTGGCTGCAGTGTCTCCCCTCTCAGCCTTCTGCTTCCCAGAATTCTCCTTTCTCCTTGTCCCACCTACTTCCTGCCTGGCAACCTACTTCCTGCCTGGTCACTGGCCATCAGTGTTTTATTTATATAGATGACAATATCCACAGCAGAGTTGATTAAAAATGGTTAACAGTCAATCTCTTTTTAAAGAAAAAGGGGGATATGATATAGAAATCATGAAAAAAAGGTAGATATTAAATCTACTTTAATCCAAAAACAACTGTTACTCTCAAAATACTTTACATTGGTATGGATTTTGATTTATTAATACAAATTTAAGGTCAATTTTGTTGTAGTGTATGTATATTTCTATTCTTGTTTAGGGTATTATGTTTATACAGCTCATTTAAAAATGTAATATATAATTAAGAAATACAGATTAATAGTCATCTATAATAACAAACTTATAGTCATGTTAGGTATGTTTTCAAGGTCATACAGAGATATATTTCAGATTCTTCAAATACTTCAAAGACCTACAGAATATGCCATTTAAAATGTTTTAAGAACTTTGACTTTTCAAACATATCTGCTCCTGGCAGCACCAATTACTTCCAAGAGGATGATGGGCACCAAAGAAACTCATTATGGAGTTTGCTTACAATGTGGAGAAGTTAGCCACTTGGGCAAGAAACTGCTCTTGCCTGGACTGTTTGACAGTACGTTGTATAAACTGGACATGCAGGACCCATAAGAAAATGGTTGGTCTGGAACTCAATGTCGACCAGGATGGTCAAACTCATCGAGATCCACCCACTATGCCTCCCACATGCTGAGATTAAGGGATGTGCAGCACCAAGCCTGGATCTGCTTTTTATTATTTTTTTTTATATTTATTTATTTATTTATTTTGCTGTTTCAAAAGCTTTTTTTACCTTGGCCCAAGACATGGGAGGGGCTGCAGGATGGTTACTAAGCTGCCTAGTGGCTTGAGAGGTTCAGGTGGAGGTTCAGATGCAGGACTGGCTAATGCAGAGCAGGGGACGGAGCCCTTTGGGAGGTGAGGGGACCTCCTAGTGGTGCTTGAGAGTGAGCCAGCCGCTCAAAGAGATGCTTGCCCAGAGATGGCTGGGGCACGCCAGTCTGTGTCAGCTGTGGCCTAGTCAGCCTATGCAGGTTGGTCAGCCCATCTTCTTGGTGGGCTTCACTTCCTCATTCAGGAAGTGGTTTTCCAAGAAGTCACAGAGATGAGGTTCTGTGTGGGCAGAACCCAGAGAATGAAGATCCAAAAGGACCTGGTTTGGGTCCTTCTCCAGGGCCGAGGCAGCTTCCATGGCCTCCTGGGTTCTACCCCACTCATCTTGAGATGGCTTCTATACATCCTGGAAGAGTGAATGGCCTCTGTGATCGTTCTGCAGCTTGAGGAATCCCTGGGCGCCTGGAACTTCTCCTCGGTCAATTCTTGGAAGAAGTGGCCTGTGCCCTCCAGACTGGCTCTACATTTTAGACATATAGCCCAGCTTGGTTTGGAACTCATTGTGCAACTGAGGATGACCTTGAACTCCTGATCCTCCTGCCTCTACTTCCCTAGCATTGAGATTACAGGCTTGCTTCCATCCTTAATGTAATGTATATGGTAGCAGAGATCAAATCCAGGTCTTCCTGCATGAGTGGCCACCTCTCTGCCAGACTGAGCTACATCTCAGTCCCCTTAATCACCTCTTTAAAGGCCCTGTCAAATGCAGTTACATTTTTTGAGTACTTGGGTTTAATATTTAATAAAATGTGATTTACAAAACAAAATACCTGATTTGTCCAATGGTGTCTCCATTTAAGATCAGGAAGCAACAAATACGAGCCTCAAAGTTGGCATGCTGAGCTCCATAGGCAGCAGCTGATCAGCCCTTGCTCCTCAGAGACATCAATGTCCTACCTCACTCTGTAGCCCAGGCTGTTCTTAAATTTGCCACCCTCCTGCCACGGCCTCCAGAGTGCTGTGTATACTACTGTATCCATCTTAGTAGGTTTTCTATTTTTAAAAAAGATCTTATTCAAAAGCCTCCCAGCACCCCCCCCCCATCTCAATAAAGAGATTAGTTCCCTTAGTCAGTATAAGTTTGTGGGAACTTGAGACTGTGATTGTCCACAGCTGGACCGTGATACCCATGACACAGCTGTGCTTCATCCCTTGAGGGTCCTTGCACAGTGCCATCTCAGTCCATGCTCCACTGATATGTGAAGAGTGAAGCCACCAAGAGTGTCTTTCACAGCCACGGATCTGTTTTAGGATACAGCGTTAGGTAAACTTTCTCACGGTGCTGACCGTACTGAGGCCTGTGCTCTGATGATGGCTTTATGTGCCTGAATCAAATAGACTTATAGTTCGGGACAAGTCATTGTTGGGATTCCTGGCCACTCCCCCAGCTACGTGACCACACATGCACAGTTCAGTAGTCAAGCAAGGGGCCTCACACAATGTAATCCATGCATTGCGTGACTGCGAAATTTGTGCCCAGCGTGATGACGCAATCTCTGGGCATGCATGGTGTAGCTAGAGTTTTCCTGTCTGGCTCACAGTCAGGACAAATCTCTGTCACCCGCCAGTCCCACAGCCGCTCAGACCCAACCAAGTAAACACAGAGACTTGTATTGCTTACAAACTGTGTAAGTGGCAGGCTTCTTGCTAACTGTTCTTATAGCTTAAATTAATCCATTTCCATAAATCTATACCTTGCCACGTGGCTCATGGCTTACCGGTGTCTTCACATGCTGCTTGTCATGGCGGCGGCTGGCAGTGTCTCCCTCCACCTTCCTGTTCTCTCAATTCTCCTCTTTGTTAGTCCCGCCTGTACTTCCTGCCTGGCTACTGGCCAATCAGTGTTTTATTTATTGACCAATCAGAGGAACACATTTGACATACAGACCATCCCCCAGCAGCATGGCGTAGCTATGTGAGCCCATATGTGCGTGTGCAGGGGAATCCATAAGCAGCGGATCACAGACTCCTCCCCGTTCTTCTCCTTCCCGCCCTCTCTCTCTGCATGTGTCTTCCACAGACCTGGTCACGCTCTCTTCTGCTCCTCTCTTCTCCTAATAAAGCCCTGGTAGTGGGTTTCCTCGTATCTCATGGCCTTTTTCGCACAGTAACGGCGCCGCTTAATGAATAACACCGCACCACTGTGTTGAAACCGACAGTCACGTGATGGTTAATTCCGTCAGCTTGACTGGATATGGAATCCAGAGGACATATCTCTGCAAAGACAGGAGTTTAGACTCACCGTGAAGTCTCTTGTGTGGGGGTCCTGAGCTGCAAAAAGGCAAAGGGAAAAGGAAGCAAACTAAACACGTGGCGGTTACCTTCCTCGGCTTCCCGACTGGGGCTACCGTCTCTGTCTCCGAGTGCCTTGTGTCCCCTCCCACCACCGTGCAGTCCTCAGTCCTCAGCACGGGCCATGTTCCTCCTCCTCAAACCGGAAGCCAAAGCAGCCTCTCCTCCTCCCCTCCACAGAATCTGGTCTGGTCTTTTGTCGTGGCAATGAGAAAAGTGACTAATAAGTCAAGTCGTGAACACCAACAACCAGGGGATGCATCAACTCCCACTGACACTCGGCTTAGTAGCCTGGGTTTGCAGACACAACGCTTTCTATAATAATAATAATAACAATAACAACAACAACAACAACAATAATAATTACTATTAATAATAATAATAACAATTGTTGTTATTGTTATTGTTATAACAACAACAATAATAATTACTATTATTAATAATAATTATTATTGTTGTTATTGTTATTGTTATTATTATTCAGAGCTGAGGACCGAACCCAGGGCCTTGCGCTTGCTAGGCAAGTGCTCTACCACTGAGCTAAATCCCCAACCCCTAGAATAATGATTTTAAAATGACATTTCTTATAGTTGGTTCACCTCGATCCGCATTAAACATGCCATTACTCCGTAATGTGTGGCAAATGTCGCTGAGGTTGGTTTCCTCACCAAGGATGGAGTTACTTGTACCCATCAGCACCAGTTACACAGCGGTTGTGCGGGATGAGGGACGTTGTGGTGGATTTGATTTCTCTTTTTTCAGATTCCTGTTTGCTATAAAATGTGTGCAATTGAGAGATTAGCTAATTGAGCATTGAATAAAAGGCTGTTGGATTTGTTGGTGTTAAAAACAAAGGAGAGTTAATTTAGAAGCCTAAATTACATAACTGAATGTTGGGTAACGGGCTTGTGCTATGTCTGATGTCCATAGCCTTCAAAGGACTTGGGTTGAATTAGCCAGATCCTTTGACTTTTTTTTCCCCCCAACTGAAAGCCCAGCTCAGCAGTTCTGTGAGAAATATGCCAGCATTGCGGTTGAATTGTGAAATGCCCCCATAGGCTTCTGTGTCTGAGGTCCTTGTCCTTAGCAGGTGATGCTCCCTGGAGAGTTCATAGAACCTTCTGGAAGTGGAGCCTTGCTGAGGTGGGTTGAGGCTTGGTAGCCTGGGCCCACTTCCTGTTTCTTTCTCTTCTTCCTGTGTATTCAGTGTGATAAGTGTGGGGGGCCCCAAAACAGCTTGACCACACAGCTGCCATGACAGGCTTAGAGGTCCAGATGCAGCTTCTGGCAGGCAACACCTGGACCCGGGAGAAGCCCTGAGCTGACCCCACCCAGTGGATCCTCTAGAGGAGACACCTGACATTCCAAACATTCCTTATACCCAGAGACAAATGTCAGCCAATCAGGGTCCTGAACCCTGGGAATCCCCTCACCCCGACCTCTGCTATGATAGAAACCCGACCCCACCTGACCTCAGGGCTCTCTGCTCTCACTGCTGTGTGGACAGACAGAGAGACCAAGCTCAGAGCTTGAAAATAAAGGCTCTTTGCTTTTCCATGTGGGATTCGGTCTCTGTGGTGGTCTTTTGGGGGTCCCCACAATCTGGGCGTAACAATAAGCTGGCCTCTCACTCCTGTCCCCATGCCTTCCTGCCATGATAGTGTGCACCCCAGAACTGAAAGCCGGAACGGTCTCTTCCTGAACTGCTTCCTGTCTGGCGTTTGTCACCGCGACATCGTGAACACACCCTTCCAACAAGTGTTGGCATGGAAAGCCACGGAGAGCCAAGCCACCAAGAGTCTTAAGGGTGTAACTCAGCAGAGGTAAGGTAAACAGAGGTGAGCCCTGGGAAGTTCAGAAGTTTGCATGGACCCCTTCAGGTGTGGCTCCTCCACTGAAGGTCAGCGGTCTCTTGAGGTCCCTTCTTCTGAAGGAGGAAGTCCGCTTTGGCATTTCCCTGGGGTGACCCGAGGTCTTTGTTCAGATCGGATGGCAGCCCACCCAGCACCTCCCTTGCCCTTCTCCTTTCTGTTGGAGTGTGAATGGGGTTTGTGTTCCCCGAGGGTCCCCACGCCAGAATCTTGGTCCCCAGTGTGGTGACGCTGAGAGTTGGTGGGAGGTTGAAGAGATGAGGTGTAGCTGAGGGTGGAAGCTCATTGGGGGTGTTGTCCTCCGACAGAACTAAACGTTCTCACTGAGCCCTGGTGAGTTCTCACCATGGTGGGTTGTTACGAAGCAAAGCTATCCCATGAACTTGGTCTCTTGGACATAAACTCGTTCTTTCCCATTTCTTTGGTGTGATATAGCCAGGGTGCTCACCAGAAACTGAATACATGAAGCCACTGGCTTGGAATTTTGGCCTCAGAACTGTACGCCAAGTCAACTGCTTCTCTTCAGTCAATACCCATAGTCAGGTGTGTTATTTCACAAACTGCAAATGGAATGACTTACCTCCTCCTGCCTGCCTTGCAAACTGATCCCCACCTGAGCTTCTGCCTCCCTGCCTTGACATGTGGCTCTTCCCTGGGTCTCCTTCCTGTACACCAAATAAGTGGACTTTAGTGGGCAGGGCCAGTGGACTAGCAATACTGGACGGACATTTTCCTCATCATTCAAAGAAGACTTTCTTGGAGAGGTTGAGAATATGGCTTAGTTGACAGAGTGCTTGCCTAGCCATGCACGATGGGTTTCATCCCCTGCAGTGTCACCAGCGTGGGAGGGTGGGACACACCTGTCATCCCAGCACTCAGGAAATAGAGGTGGCAGGATCAGAAAGTCAAAGTTACCTTCAGCTATGTTGTGAGCTTGAGGCCAGCCTGGGCTACATGACACTCTGCCTCAATAAATAAATAGAGATATTACTTGAGGGGGAAAACCCTTTATATACACCTATTAAAACCATGCACACAACCAGGTGTGGTGGCCCTTGCCTTTAGTCTAAGCACTCGGGAGGCAGAGACAGGCAGAGGCAGGCAGATCTCTGTGAGTTCGAGGCCAGCCTGGACTACAAAGTAAGTTCCAAGATGGGCAAGGCTGTTACACAGAGAAACCCTGTAGCAGGTATTCGTTTCACCTATGACCTTGGGGTACCAGACCCTAGGCATGACCTCTTGGGCAGCTTAAGACCCGAGAAGCATGTATTCCGGCTCTCGCGCTCTCTCGCTCTCTCTCTCTCTCTCTCTCTCTCTCTCTCTCTCTCTCTCTCTCTCTCTCGTTCTTGGACGGTGGTGGAGACTGACTGAGGATGCAGGGTAGGACTGTCTCAGCCTTCCAGGACTCTGTGTTAGTTAGTTAGTTCTCCTCAATCTAATTCCTTAATAAGTAGTTCCTCTTTCAGTTATCTGTGGACTTCCTGCATTAAAACCCTGTCTGGAAAAACCAAAAAACCAAATCAAACCAAATCAAAACAGAAACACACACATAGACTGGGGTTCCAGCTGAGTGACAGAGCGCTTGACCAGAACGGACATGGCCTGGGGTTCCACCCCCAGCCTCATCAGGGAAAAATGAAAGCAAGGCACCTTCCAGGCTGCTTGGTATCTGTTTTTCTCAGTTAGCGCCATTGGCTCACTGTGTTTTTTTTCTTTTTTTTTATAGGAGGGATTTTGTCCTTGTTCATTAGCTGATGATTAAAAATGAATTATAATAACGTTCAAGTACTGCATGTCCAGTCAAGCGCTATCTTGGAGTGATAAATAAGCATAAAGAAAAAAAAATACAGTTGCTAATGTTGTCTGTTACTGCCAGCTGCCAAGGAAATTACCCAGGAGTGGTAAGTCAGCCGTGGAGACCTGGCTGGGTGGTGTGATTCGCTATGCTTTTCGCTTATCACATTTTGTTAGAAAATTGGGGCTTGGGCTGGAGAGATGGCTCAGGGGTTAAGAGCACTGGCTGTTCTTCCAGAGGACCTGGTTCAATTCCCAGCACCCACATGGCAGCTCACAACTGTCTCTAACTCCAGTTCCAAGAGATCTGACACCTTCACACCAGTGTACATAAAATAAAAAAATAAATTATTTAAAAAAAAAAAAGAAAGAAAATTGGGGGTTGATCCACCGGAAGAAAGCCACTTGCCATCACAAGGTCTGGGATGTGCTTCTTATGGATCATGTGTTGGTGAGGATAAAGGAAATGCTTGTTTCCGTGAGAAAAGAGAAAAACCAAAGGGCAAGCCTGCATGCGGACGGACGGCGAGCAGCGCAGCTCTGAGGGCACCTGCAGGGGGCGCTGTGTCATGGGGGTGGGATACTGTGGACTGGGGAAGCCAGGGAAGGCTGCCTTCCCAGCTCAGGGGCTGTCCACTCTAGGCCCGGGGCACTGAGCTCCTGCACCCTCCACGGCCTCTCCCCAGGGATCAGAATGCACACACTTATTAGTCAGGGATGCTTGGTGTGCACACACCAGGCATGGGCTTTGTGGATTTGTTCTGACATCCTTGTCAGAATATCAGGTACGCAAAGTCCTTGCTTGCAATCACGCTCTTAAAAATCTTATTACATCTATGTATGTATGTATGTATGTATGTATGTATGTATCTATCTATCTATCTATCTATCTATTTATGTGTGTGTGCACTTGTGCACATATTTGTGCCATGGCACCTGTGTGGAAGTCAGAGTTTCCAACCATTTAGGTCCTGAGGATTGAACTCAGGTCCAGACAACTAAGTGCCTACTGAGCCATCTCACTGGCCCCCCAGCTCTCTTTTAGTTTTTTCTACTTTGAGGCATGGTCTCACTAAATCTCCAAGGCTGTGATCTTCTCCAGCCTCCCTAGTAGCTGGGGTTATAGGCCTGCATCACCAGGCTCAGATATTCTGCCCCTCCCCCTCTCCCTCCCCTCCCCCTCTTCGTTCCCTGCCTCTATCCTCCCTGCTCCCATGCAGGGTCTTATTATATAGCCCTGGCTAGCCTGGATTCACTACATAAGCCAAATTGACCTTGAACTCCCAGATCCACCTACCTACATTCTAATCTTGGACCAGCCCTATGGCCTTGGGCAAGTTACCCAATGTCTTTGGCTTTATCTTTCAGCTGGACAGTGGGGACCATATTTTGGTAAGTTGTCACACCCATGATAGGGAAGATTGAATTAGAAACCACTTAGCTGGGCGAACTGTAATTTCAGCCCTGGGGAGGCAGATGCCGGGAGACTGCAGAATGTTCTAGGCTTGCCAGAACGATATAGAGGAATTTTTCTCAAAACAAAATTAAACAAAGAACCCCAAACCAACAGAAACTGCACGGTGTACTTTGTACACCGTTAGCGTCTGTCTAGAGCCTCACGGTCGGGGGTCGGGATTCCCCCTGCTAGCTTCCCTTGAGGGGTAGCTCAGTCTCTCCAAGCCCGGCTTGCTGTGCTGGCCTGGTATGGCTGCACTCCAGCCCTGTCCACTCTGCTCTCCTTGAGTGGGGTGGTGTAACACATCCATAGAAGAGAGGATGGCCAAGTGTGCCTGAGGCAGGTGGATCTCTAGCTCACGGGCCTGCATCCCACCCACTGTAGGTCAGGGGACACTGCTTCAGCTGGATCTCACCTGGCCAGGGGGAGGGAGAAGCCTTGTAAGCCAAGGGACACCCACCTGGAGGAAGAGTTACCGTCACCGCGGTCAGCCCGGCGGCCGGCCCTGTGCACTCTGGAAGGAAGGAGCCAGCTCCCTTCCTCCCCACTGATGAATTAGTAATCAGGACAGAGTGAACTGAAGCAGAAGACAAGCAAATGGGATTTCCACTGGGGACCCCCGGGTGCATTCTCGGTAATTGTTTTTTATTTTCATCTCCTTTCTGTTAAAATGCATTTTGAGACGGGGGTGGGGGTGGGGGGCTGGGGTTGTTTGTCCCCTTTTGCCTCGGAGTTTCTGAAATATTCCACAGCATGGTCCCTGCCAATTCTGCAGAAGTAAGTGTTGCTGTTGCTGGGATCCTGTTCGCAGCCAAGTGGGAGAGTGTCTCCACAAAATGCCGTTCCAGTGAAAACACGCAAAATAAAATGCAATAAAGCCAATTGCAAGGAAGCACTGTTAAGTCCCTTGAGTGTGACCTTGATGGTGTGGCGTTTGTTCCTCGGTTGTGGCAATCTGCACACCCGGGCTGCTCCTGTCTTTTCTTTGTTGCCGAAGGTTGCTCACGGCTCAGAAATTTTCCTGGAGTTTAACATCTTTTCTGGGACTTCTCTCACCCCACTTCCGGTATCTGTCCTCAGATACTAACACACTGGTTAAACTAGTTTTTCCTACCAAACCCAGCACATACCTTCAGCCTTTGAACACTTACTTATGCAAACCTGGCCTCTTGATCCTTCTGCCCCCCAAATGTTGGGGTCACAGGTCTGCACAGCACAAGGCCAGAGCACCTATTGATTGACTTAAGCAGGTCCACACTGCACCTGGCCAGAGCATCTACTGAGTGACTTAAGCAGGTTACACTGCACCTGGCCAGAGCATCTACTGAGTGACTTAAGCAGGTCCACACTGCACCTGGCCAGAGCATCTATTGATTGACTTAAGCAGGTCCACACTGCACCTGGCCACAGCATCTATTGATTGACTTAAGTAGGTCCACACTGCACCTGGCCACAGCATCTATTGATTGACTTAAGTAGGTTTTTTTCTTGTTTGTTTTTTGGCCCGGAATCTCAGGTGGCCTAGGCTGACTTCAAGTTCACTGCAGAGCAGAGGGTGACCTTGAATTTTCGGTCCTTCTTCCATCTCCTGAGTGCTGGGGTACACGCCTGCACCACATCACGCCACAGTCAAGAGCAGGGAGAGAATGAATGCATGCATGCTTTGCACTCAGCTAGCTCTTTCTGTTTTTTTTTTTTTTTTTTTTTTTTTAATAAAATATGTATTTTTTATTATTTTTAAAATTGTGCGTGCACTAGGGCATGTACCTGTGAGGGCAGGCACCTGTGGACGACAGACGATTTGTATCCCCTGCAGCTGGAGTTATAGGTAGCAGAGAGCATTTGACTTGGGTGCTGGAAATGGAACTTGAGTCCTCTGCAAGAGAGGTACAACTGTGAGGTAGTGATGGCATACACCTTTAAGCCTTTAATCCCAGCACTTGGGAGGCAGAGGCAGGCGGGTCTCTGAGTTCGAAGCCAGCCTGGTCTACAGAGTGAGTTCCAGGACACAGAGAAACCCTGTTTCGGAAAACAAAACAAAACAAAACAAAACAAAACAAAACAAAACAAAACAACTGCACCCCCCCCCCCGAAAAAAAACCAAATCAAAAACCAAAATTGGGGTGGACAGTACAACTGCTGAACCAGCCCTTCAGTCCCAGCTTCCCCTACTAGAGTCTAAGCCCGCAAACCAGGAAAAGATGCCATCCTTTCTGGCTGGATCTTCATATCAATTCAGGCGATCAAGACAATTTACCAGAAACATCCCCCCCAGGCCAACGGATCCAGATAAACCCTCATCGAGACTCTGTCTCTTCCCAGTGGCTCTAGAGTCTCCTAAGCTGACAAAGAAGACTCACCATCACGAAGGTGACTTCAACAGGAAGCAGTTTTATTCTTCCCAGGGCTTCAGTGGGGTGGGTGAGGCTCGTTTACATTAGGGTGGGTCTTTGTCCCTTTCCGCTTTCCCCAGCGGACACACCCAGAAAATGGGAACTCAGGGGATGGGAGTGTCCGTCCTTGTCTGGGGTCTTCACCGCCCCTCGGCTGACCTCGCTTATCATCCTGTATCCCTACTCAGGGCTGCTGCGAGGCTGGGAGTGCTGTGGGGCCCTCACCCTCTTGGGGATGAGAGGAAGCCGTGGTGTGACTTAGCAACATCTGCACGTGGCCAGCTTATAACGCGGAGCGGAGCGGGGTGGAGGAAAAGCCGACTCGCCGCCGCCGGGTCGAGCACTAGAAATGTTCTCTCCCCTCCTCCCCCTCCCTAAACCATCCCTTCACTCTGCCTTCTACGACTCTATTTTTTCCCCTTTACCGCCAATTCCATGTTCTCTTTAGATGTCAACCGTGTCCTCAGGAGACAAGATGGCCGAGGACTCTGCCAGATGGCATTTGTCTGTGTTTTTAATCAAAATGCCCCGTTCTCTCCCCCACAGTGTGAAGCAGCCACATCCTGCTCGGGTCAGGCCCAAGAAACAGCACAGAAGTCCACCGTAGCTCCTCAAATCTGTGAGGTCAAAAAAAAAAAAAAAAATGCAACTAAGGGCTGCATAGACCCAGTTCTGTCGGCTCCAGGGCAGCCTCGGGACGGCGGGCAGTGTTCCCCGTACTGGGCTGTGGCAGGTTCACAGAGAGATGGACTGGAGCTCATCCTTCAGTGCCCATCCCCCCGTGGGGAACAGACAAAGTCAAACGTTGGCTGAAAGGCTGTTACCCGCTTTTTTTCTTTTTAAAGATTTATTTTTAATTAAGAATATTTTGTTAATCCTACCCGGCAAGGATAAGATGACTACCACAATGTTTGAGCCAAATTTGAAACAAGCTTTGCTAAATAATGGCCAGGACAATGGACACTGGCCAGGTCTACACCCAGGATTCCCAGAGCATGGCACCACGTTACATTACCCAGAGGCTTACGAAGGCAAACCCCACAAGGCTACATACTTCCTGCGTTCGTCCAACTGAGGCAGGTATACATCCTGACTACCTGAGATCGCTCACCTACCTGTGGTCAAGCCCATCCTGGGCAGTCGGGGCAACCAAGCTTCTTCGCGGAAGCAAAAGCCACTTGGCTTGTTATCGTTCACAAACCATAGCTCCCAGCAGTCCAGGAAGTTATCTGTCCTTGGGCAAGTGGATTCCAGGTTAGAGGCATTTCTGTTGTATAGGTCTCTCTCTCTGTCGGCTTTTCAAGACAGGGTTTCTCTGAGTAGCCCTGGCTGCCTGCCACTTGCTCTGTAGACCAGGCTGGCCTTGAACTTGGAGATCCACTTGCCTCTGCCTACCAAGTTCTGGGACTTAGCTGGGCGGCGGCGGCACACGCCTTTAATCCCAACACTCGGGAGGCAGAGCCAGGCAGATCTCTGTGAGTTTGAGGCCAGCCTGGGCTACCAAGTGAGTTCCAGGAAAAGGCGCAAAGCTACACACAGAAACCCTGTCTCGAAAAACCAAAAAAAAAAAAAAAAAAAAAAAAAAGTTCTGGGATTTAAAGTGTGAGCCACCACTGTGTGGCTGTTTTACAGATCTCTTAAGCATGGTAATCTAAACTTAAAACATAACTTTAACTATCTAGTTTCAAGTGTCTGGGTCTTTTGCCTACATGTACCACATGCAGGCCAGAGGAGGAATGTTGAATCCCCTTGGGACTGAAGTTACAGAGGATTCTGAGCTACCACTGAGGTGCTGGGAGTCAAACCCAGGTCCTTCAGAAGAGCAGCTGGTGCTCTTAACCACAGAACCATCCCTTCCAGTCTTTATTTTAAAATAAAATCACAAATGTGTGTGTGTGTGCACGCATGTGCATGTACATGCAGGTGCCTAAGGCTAGAGGCGTTGGATCCCCCTGGAGCCAGAGTTACATGTGACTGTGAGCTGCCTGTCATGGGTACTGGGGACGGAACTCCAGGCCTTTGGACGGGCAGCAAGCTATCTTCACTGTTAAGCCATTTTTCCAGCCCAGTCTCACACTTATAGATCAGAAACTGTGGTTTGGGGGTTTCCGCTAATGTAGCCAAACTTAAGCCTAACTTCTGTGAGTTGGCACTGCGCTACATGTGGTACTTTCAACGTTCGGAACATCCCTATGGGTTAGTTGATATGCCCAGTTTAGAGGAGAGACTGAGGCTTAAGATGGATGTAGACATCTGCTCAAGACTACAGAGCTAGTGAGCTGGGTTCTTATAGTCATCCGGCCTGCCTGAATCCTGATTGTGTAAGGCGATGAGTGTGTGATATTTCTTACCACCTGTAACACTGTTACCTTCCTAGCAGGGAGGTCCAAAGACAGCAAGCTTGAGGCCTAGGTTAGAAAAGAGACCCCATTTCAGGGTTTCTTGGTTTTAGCTGGGGGTTGGCTCTAGGACCCCCTGGGTATCCAGGTCTTTGGGTACTCACGTCTCTTCTGTGGAATGGATATACTTACTCTATACACACCTCTATGCTTTAAAGCATCTCTACACGACTTCTGGTACTTCGTATAGTCAATGTTTCCATAGTTATTACCTCATAGTGCTGAAGAATAATTTTTCCTGCTTGAATTTAAAGATGTGGAACCTGAATGTTTGGAAGATGGACTCCAATGTTTGGAAGATTGTCTTTTCGAGAAAAGTACTTAACTCAAAGTACCAAGGCTTCTACAGGCCCCACTGCCTCCCTGTCCTGTGGAGGATACCATCTGGGCAAATGTTAGTTAATGCCATGTGGCAGCTATTCTATTAAGCAGTACTGTAGAAATTATCCAACCTTGCCTTTAATCCTAGCACTCAGGAGGCAGAGGCAGGCAGACCTCTTGAGTTCCAGGAAGCCAGGGCTACACCGAGAAACCCTATCTTGAAACAAACAAACAAACAAACAAACAAACAGCCAAAAAAAAAAAAAAAGGAAATTATCCACCTTCAAATGCATTATCATTTCAGTAACATAGATAGGAAACTGAGGTAGGAAAGTAACCTATTCTAGGCCACAATTTGGATAGGGCTTGACTGGCAGCCTGGTTCCAATATTTGCATCTTTAACCACAGACAAACCCATTCTTGAGCAGCCTTGGGGTCGGATTCTGTACTCATATCCATTCAAATGCACACAGCACAGCCCTTTCCAAGATGGAAGCTTATGACACGGCCAACAGCTTCAATTAATTAATTCTTAATTAATTTGTAATTAATTAATTAATTAGAGAATTAATTCTTCACTGAGAAGCCCAGGCAGGTACTGGCTCAGATAAAGCTGGTTTTTGCAACTTCTTTTGGGAAGAAGAAACCCCAAATCTGACTGAAAACACTTGCTGTAACACTGTCATGAAACCTGGTGCACAAATCACTTTGAATTCTCCCTGGGTACAGGAGGCTCTCCTGTGTCTATGAGCATACCCTGCTCACCAGAAGTTCAGGATATGCCAGCCAACCTGGGCTCTCAAGAATGTGTAGCAATTGGTCAAAGGAAGGGAGAGTGCATGCGTCTGGGTGTTGTGTGACCTTTTGAGGGGAGAGGCAATACATGTCTACTCACCCCAGGTCGGGATCTCACGACAGGCCAAATTACAGATACCACCAAAGTCCAACTTGGTGAACCAATGGATTTTATTGGGGTTACTTACAGGAGCAGAAATAACTCAGACAACCACATCACCAAAGCCCACCCTAGTGTGAGTGACAGCTCATAAAGCTGGGAACCTGGAGTACACCATGGCACAGCCCGCAGGAAGCGCCACAACTCCGAATGTTCTTTCCAAGTGACTCAGTTGGTCTAAATCATTTCTAGGTGGCTCAGCTGGTTTCGGCCTTTTAGGAGGCTGGGCTGGTCTCATCTCACAGTCTTTACAACTTGGTTCATCTGAGAGATCCTCAGCTATTACTACTTACTACATCAGGGAGGACTTATTGAATCTGGTCAGTTTCAGGGACTTCCTGAAGCCATTTTTTGTTTTGTTTTTTGAGACAGGGTTTCTTTGTGTAGTTTTGGTGCCTCTCCTGGATCTTGAGCTGTAGACTAGGCTGGCCTCACAGAGATCTGCCTGGCTCTGCCTCCCGAGTGCTGGGATTAAAGGCATGCATGTGCCACCACTGCCCGGCCTCCTGAAGCCATTTTGAGTTGTTTTCCTTTCTGCTTAAGAAGCAGAACTGCTCTGAGGGAACTTCCACAGTACTGGGCAAAGAGAAGAGGCCAGAACCGAGAGGCTGAGATCTTCCTGTTTAGAACAATCATTCTGTAAAGTGGAGACTGATTTGAGGAGGTAAGGGCGGATGGATTTCAGGTGGATGCCTTTGATGAGGGTCAGGTGAGAGGATGGGAGGCCGGATGGGTTTGGGAGGTGGAGGATACTGAAGGAAAAGGCATCAGTGGCCTTATCATTTTGAAATAGTTCTATCTGTAGTCAGGCTGGTCTTCAATTCATTATTGTCCCACTTCATCCTCCTCAAGCAGCCAGCCACACCGCACACGACTTCAAGGCTGGTACACAGTACAAGATACTCCTGGGCTCTGCTTTTCCCACTCCCTGGGCAGGCTGGCTTAGCTCTAAAGTGAGGGGAAGGCCCTGGCCTGGATTAGGGAAGCGGTTTTTGCTAGTAGCTCTAACGCAGGTGAGTCTGTTTAGGGCTCACAACACCTTGAGACAGGCAACCTGCAACACCTGCTGGGATTTTAGAGAGATCTGAAGCATGTGCAGACCTGGTCAGAGTCACCCAATACTATCTGAAGCATGTGCAGACCTGGTCAGAGTCATCCAATACTATCTGAGGCATGTGCAGACCTGGTCAGAGTCACTGTACAATGTCCAGGTGAACGGGAACCCCAACGAGTCCTGGACTGTCCAATACTTGCCTAAGACCACAGTGCCTACTTGGTCTAGTGTACGACATCCTCCGGTTCCCGTGGGTGGGAATGCGTTGGGATTTTCTCTCACCTAAGTAAGTTCCCGTTTCTCCCTAGAGCCAGCCAAACTAGACCACGTGTCGCAGGTAAAAGGTTTTTGGCTCTTCGCCTCCCCCATTCTCCCTCCCCCCTTCCTCTTTGCCTTAGGTAGCAGGAAAATCCTTTACCTCCGACCAATCCCACGGCCGCCGAGCCGCGCGCGCGCGCCAACCCCAGCTCATTCGTGCACGTCATTGGCCATCTCCACCTATGCACGTGACAGGCAGCCTCACGGACCTATTGGAGGAGGAGGCGGAGGCCAGCCGGCCCTCCCGAAGCTGCTTTGTTAAGGGCTCCCTCGCTGGGGCCCGTGCAGGCACGCTTCGCCATCCTTGGCGCGGTTTCTCCGGGCTGCACCGCCAGGGCCTCGTGTCCAGGCATCCGGGAGCGTGCCACGCCAGCATCCCTCCGGCCACAGGGTCCAGCCGGGGCCGGAGGCCGCTCAGGCATCCAGCGTGCGCCTGTTGTCACTCTCCAGCCCAACTCCGAACGCCCCGCTCCTGGGTTCTCCGCCTCCGATTGGCTGGCCGGAGGCGGAGCGATTGTCCGCGGCTCCAATCGGAGTTCGGTTTCCCACGGGCTCCCGAGGCCCCGCCCCCGAGGCCGGCGGCCCAGGAGCCCTGACAGTTCCCATTGGCAGACCGAGAGCGGGCCGAAGGGCTGAGCAGCGCCGCTGCCGTCGGGCGCGCAGCTCTGCAGCGCGGCGAACGCTTCGGCGCCCGCACCCCCAGGGGCCCAGCGGCCCCGCATTGTGCCGGGCCGGGTCATCGAGATCCTGGATGAACGTCACCGGTGAGTACCGCGGGCCTAAGGGGGGCGGGCCGGCTGGCCAGAGGCTCCACGAGGGATGGCGATGAGAAAGAATGCTTGGAGCCGCGGTGCCCGTGGCGGGCACGTCCTGACTCCCATCTCTCGCATACTGGGGCTCCCGGTGGGTCCTAGCTCCCCCAGATCGGGCTTTGCTTGTATTGTTTTCGTGTGCACACACTTGGGAGGTGTGGTGATCTGGGGAGGGAAGGCACACCTCTATCGTGCAAAGGAGCGTCCGGGAACCAGGCGAGACAGCGGAGCCCGGGAGCTGGCGCCGAATGCAAGTGACAGCGTCCAGACGTTGGCATTCGATCTTCCTGGCAGCAGGAGGTCAGCGTTGACCTGCGGCGGCCTCGTCTCTATGTATTTATCGGCTGATTTTTAATCAACTTCGGGGAGGGCGTGCGTGTGTGTGTCTGGGTCTATCTCTGTGTGTGTGTGTGTCTAGGTCCCCGACTTGGGCACTTATGGGCCTGGCCCTTCGCCAACGCTGCCGGGTGTTCACCTTGGCCATCCGTGCTGCGCTCCGGGTCGGGCACACCGCGGGAGAGCCATGGGGGCGGGCACACAGGGTGAAGGACCTGCGGTGGGCTAGGGAGGGGGCATTTAAAGCAGCATCCTACGTGTGGGCAGACAATGACTGGTCCAGGTGGTGGGGCTGTGCTTTGCGTCCGCTCTTCGGACCCCATCCGGGTCTGGCCCTCTCCTCCGGCTCTGCTTCTCCGATGCCTGTGCACCGAGAGGCTGGCCACCCGACTGGGGACCCGCGTGGGGCCGGCTTTTGTTTACAGACCTCGCCATTGGACGAGAGGTACGCTCTCAAGGTAGGGCCATTGCCGCTTGCCCACTACGAGTCAGAAGTTGATGTGTGTCTTCAGGTGACGCCCCCTCCCCGGGTCTCAGGCCCGAAGCTTCAGGGAAAAGACCCGACTCTGCTCCTTCGCACCAGCCCCGCCCCGCCCGGCTCACTCAGATCTGCACCTAGGGGCGCTGATGTCTTTGGCCCAGCTGGGTCAAAATGGGCTGTCCAGGCGCCGCGGACCTCGCCACGCACATCCCTTTCTAGTCGCATCCTCTGGCCATCCTCCAGGGTCAGATAGACTTAGATAGAATCTAATCAGTCTTTTTCCTGCCTGGTGGCTGACAGGTTTTGAAGGACGCGCGGGGAGCCCTTGGGAACACCGCAATCCTTGTCTGCTTCCGTGGTACCCATGCAGTCCCGTGCAGCAGCTGGGCGGCATCCAGGTGTCGGAGCGTCTGGGTTCGGGTGTCCGTTCGGTGCACGCTGACTGACTTGGCGTACACTTTGAAAGCTGCAGCAGAGGTTGAGAGGTCTGAGGTCATAAGCGTCGGGGCTTCCAGTTCCGGCTGATGATCAGTTTACCAACTGGGTGATTTCCTGGCAGAGCTACTTAATCTTAGAGCCTCAGTTTGTGCGTCTGTACAGTGGAGATGCGGTTCCTTTTGAGGGCGGGTGGTGGTGATGAGATGAGGATGTCCATGAACTGCATGATACAGAGACAACCACACGGGGAACATGGAAGTTATGTGGCGTGTTTGTTAGGGGAGATCTGTTCCACACAGAGAGTAGCTCCCTCTCTCCTTCCATTTTGTGGATTCTCCTCTCTCCCATTGCATTATACGAGGCACAGGGACTCTTTTCAAATCCAACAGGACTTGTTTTTAACTTGATCTTAGATTTAATTATTCTTATCTAATCTCACGCGCGCTCGGTGCCTTTTTATGTGTGTGAATTTGCACTGCGTCCGAGTTGTTTCTTCTTGCTGCTTCTTTAAGGCTGGAAAAAGCCATCCAGGTGGGAAACCTTTGCTGTTGAACTAATAGCAGTTTACTAAGCAGTTGAGTGCTGGGAACTAGAGGGCCTGTTGAACAAAGGGCTGTCTGGAGAGAGGAAGGAGCACTTCCTAGTAGAGGTGAAATTGAAATTACGTCTTGTAGCTGTAAAAGTTTGGAACACCACTAGCTTCTAGAAAAGGCTCTTGTACAGAGCTACAAGGATTGGAGACTGAGTGGTAAACACTGAAGTTGCTAAGTAATTATCTTTGAATGGAGGGGAGTAAAGGCAGGGGGTGGGGTGGGGTGCTGTCTAAGCAGGGGAGGTGGAAGGGGAGAATTATTTCACTGAATATCTCCAAGGCTGTCACTGTGTTTTGACTTGGGTTTCCTGTTCTCCTGGCCTTTCACCAGTGATTTTACTCTAGGCAAACATGAGAAGCCAGTTTCATGTTGAAAAAAAAATGCAAATCAAAGAGCAAGTCATAATCACACAGTTAAAAAAAAATCCCAGGACTCTTGGCAGACTACGGTATCCCTGAAGAAATACTTCTTTGGTGCAAGTTATCGAGTGAGGTGCCACATTGTATCCTTTGAATGTAGACCCCAGAGGCCTCTGCTAGCTCAAAGCCAGCAAGCAAACAAAAACCAGGCCAGAGACTTGCAGTCTGCCCAAAGGTTGCAGGAGTTCCTACCCATAATTGTACACCCCCCCCCATCCCCCTCTGCCGCCCCAACCCCGATGTCCAATTTCCTGGTCCCGTGTCTGTCAACCTAAATGGAGAATGGCTGCCCCCAGCCCCCATGTGCCACTGAAGTGAACAGAGCGGTAGCATTATTACTAGACACCTATTAGTCAACGTGATAACCTGCTTAAAGTTCTACTCCCTACAAGAATTCCAGCCCATTCTGAACTCTCCTGAGAATTCCGTAGCTCTCTGGGATGAAGAAGCCCTCTACCCCAGCCCCCTGCTGTGGTTCAGGGATCGAATCAGTTGGGGGTCCAAACTTAAAAGGGGAGCCAGGTTAGGAAATCTCATTAGCTGACAGTTTAACTACACACCAATGCTCCTCCAAAGCCCTAGGGCAAAGACTTCTCCTGGCCCTCTGCATTCTCCCCGCTCCCCCCCCCCTCCCAGCTTCATCTAAGCCAAGCGGAAAAGTTGGGTAGGTCCTAACTTCTCACCCCCAAATTTCTGAGGTTGGTGAGAACCCTAAACTTTCTGGACGCCTAGACGGACACACAGACACACACACACAGTTGCTTTTCTAAATTGAGGGAACAGGTACATGGTATATGGTGTTTTTGCCTTTTTGTTTTTTTGTGGTTTTATTCATTGTCAATAAAAGATCCATAAAATTGAATCTACAAGGCCACCACGGCTGTCTTTTTCTCCCATCCTAATTACCTTCTCTCTCTCAGCATGCTATTTTATGTAACTCTGTACCACAGGAGAAAAAAGGGCCTTTTAGCATCATAGTAGGCCACATCACTTACTTGAGAATATTAAAGAAAAATAAAAGAGGCACTCAGAAATTAAACGGTCCCCAGCAAAGAGCAGACCAAGAAGGGAAGCAGTGTTCCAGTGTAAACGTGTACAAGACATTGATAGTTAGGCACAGCTTCCCGCCCTGAACCCTTCCCAACCTCTGGCACCTTCTTCCACACCCGTCTAGCATAAGACTTTCTCTGTTCCCTTGGTCTTCAGGGACCTCATTAAGCAATTCACAAGGGCCTGGGCTGCAAGTATGGGCAGTGGGAGAGATTCCTCCAGGGCTGGTAGATCCTTCTAGAAGTCCTCACAGGTCTTTTGTTAGCTAGAGAAGTTCCTCTCCCAGTTGCCCGGAGATCACGCACTCGGATGCAAGGCAGCGGAGTAGAGGGCTCCCTGGCAGACAGTGTAGACGTTGAGCGCTAGGAATCGGGTACCATGCTGGCAGCGCATGAGAAGGTGGGTTACCGGAGCAGATGCGTTGTCTGCGTTTGGAGGAGGTTAAACAAAGGGGTTGGTGATTCATGGAGACGTGGTGGGAGGTTCTGGCAGCTGAGCAGATCCTTCGCTTCAGAGTAGGCCAAGGTCTTTTGGGGCTGGGTCCCGCCACAAACCTTTCTTTCTATAAAGTGGGACAGTTTGAGGTGGGAGGCGTGGCGGGTATCGCAACATTTTTGAAACCTAGGAAAACTGAAGTATGATATGAAAAGTGCCTGGTGTTTTCTCCTGGGGACATTTTAAGTTGGGAAGTAGAAATAAAAGGGGGGGGGTGTTTAAACAAAACAAAACGAAATACTTTCTCCAAACAACCAACATTTACTTGTTCCGTTTTCTGCCAGCATGGAGCATGGCGTTATTGAGGACAGGGACTGGTGTTGTTCCTTTATCTACAGTTTTGCTTCCCACAGTTTCAATTACTCTCTGCTAATTATGGTCCCAAAACATGGAGTATCAGATTCTAGAAACTGTGTAAAGCTATTACTGTTATTAAGTTATTGCTGTTATTAGTATTTTGAGATGTGCTTTTGCAGCGTGCCAGGCTGCCTTTGAACCCATTCATTCTCTCACCATGCTCCTGCCTCAGCCTCCCGAATGCTGGGGTTTCAGGTATGTACTGTCAGACCTGGGCAAAGTCTCAGGTTTTAACTAACCTTCGTTAAAGTATGCGGTTGTGGTTATTCTATCTGTTTATTGGAGTGCTTGGGTTCTAACCCAAGGCCTTGCATACACTGAGTTCTACCATTCAGCCATACCCCTGGGCGAACTACATGAGTTACTGTGATTTCTCCCTGCCCTTTCTCTGAGTCAGGATCTCACTCTGAAGCCCCAGCTGTCCTGGAACTCACTCTGTAGACTACGTTGGACTCAAACTCACAGAGATCTGTCTGTCTCTGCCGTCTGAGTGCTGGGACGAAAGGCGAGCATTGGCCGGGTGTGTGGCGGTGCACACCTTTGATGCCAGCACAATCTATTGTGAATTTCCTACTATGTATGTTTACAGTTAAATTTAGCATGGGTCTGCAGATGTGGGAACAGACATTGTGTGTGGTGTGTGTCTGTGTGTGGGATGTGTGGTGTGTATGTGTGTTATGTGTATGGAGTGTGTGGTGGTGTGTGTGTGATTTGTGGTGTGTGTGTGATTTGTGGTGTGTGTGTTATGTGTGGTGTGTGTGTGGTATGTGTGTGATGTGTGGTGTGTGTGTGATGTATGTGTGTGGTGGAGTGTGTGTTGTGTGTGTGAGATGTGTGTGTGTTGTGTGTGTGATGTGTGTGTGGTGTGTGTTATGTGTGTGGTGTGTGTGTGTGATGTGTGTGTTATATGTGTGGTGTGTGTGGTGTGTGTGTATGTGTGGGGTGTGTGTGTGTGATGTGTGTGTGTGTTATGTGTATGGTGTGTGTTATGTGTGTGATGGTGTGTGTGGTGTATGTGTGATGTGTGTATGGTGTGTGTGGTGTGTGTGGTGTGTGTTATGTGTGTGATGGTGTGTGTGTGATGTGTGTGGTGTGTGTGTGTGTGTGGGGGGTGTGTGTGATGTGTGTGTGTTATGTGTGTGGTGTGTGTTATGTGTGTGTGGGGTGTGTGTGTGGTTGTATCATGGAGCTATCTATTGGTCAGTCTGGTTTGGAACTGACCTTGTGCAGGAGGTCTTGGGGCTAGTTTGTCCTGCAGGTGTGCTTGTGTCTGAGGGTGGGGGGGCTGCAGGACTGGAGTAGGTCTGAGCCTCCTCCTGGCTTGGGATGGGTATGGAGTAGATGGGCTACTAGGCTAAGGATGTTCACTTGCTTTTCCTTAAAAGCCCCAGACACACGTCTGTGGCCACGTGGGAAGACAGGATGTCCTGCAGGAACTGGCTGCCTTTGTAAAGACTGCCACCCCTGGGGTCTCTCACCTCCCCCTGCCACTTTCCCGTCTTCTTTAGAGCCCTGAACCTCGTAAACACAGATCCAGCCTACTTCCTGCGCCAGGTTTCCTGTGCCAGCTCTGCAGAGGTGATAATGGCCCCAGAAACCTGGCAGGGCAGCCCAGGGAGGTGGAAAGCCTGTCAGGATGAGGCCCAGTCTAGGGATGTTCCCTGTGGAGGTCTGGGGGGGAGGAGAGCCGGAGGTGGAGATGTGTGTTTGGACTGGTGTGTCAGTGGTCCTCAGGGAAGGAGGCTTGGATGCCTTGCAGGCTGTTCCTGTCCTCCTACTTACTGGAAGGCTCCAGGCTCTGTGGGAGGGATCTCAAGCCTGGCCTTTCTTCAAAACTCACAACCTAGTCTCTGTGATTTGTTACATTCCCAGCCCTGGTTTTTTTTTTTTTTTTTTTTAAAAGACATTCTTGCTCTGTAGCCCAGGCTGACCTTGAATTTGAGATCCTCCTGACTCAGCCTCCCGAGAGCTGGAATTACAGGCGTGTGCACCACACTGGGCCCAGGGTCTCTTCGTCCACCCGTCAGCACCTGGGCTGGATGGAATGTGTGTGATTGGTTACATTCCGGAGGTGATGATTTCCAGTGGGAATGGTCTCTGGGGACTCCTGGGGTGGCTCACATTCACTTTTCAGGGACACTGACCACATGCTGTATAGCACAGGCTGCCTTCTTTCTTTCTTTCTTTCTTTCTTTCTTTCTTTCTTTCTTTCTTTCTTTCTTTCTTTCTTTCTTTCTTTCTTTCTTTCTTTCTTTCTTTCTTTCTTTCCTTCCTTCCTTCCTTCCTTCCTTCCTTCCTTCCTTCCTTCCTTCCTTCCTTCTTTCTTTCTTTCTTTCTTTCTTTCTTTTTTTCTTTTTTCTTTTTTCAAGACAGGGTTTCTCTGTGTAGTTTTGGTGCCTGTCCTGGATCTCACTCTGTAGCCCAGTCTGGCCTCCAACTCACAGAGATCCTCCTGGCTCTGCCTCCCGAGTGCTGGGATTAAAGGCGTGCACCACCACCACCTGGCACAGGCTGCCTTTGAACTCACCTCAGCCTCTCTAGTGCTGGGGTCACACACATGTGCCACTGTGTGTACACGGGTTGGCATAATTTTTCTTGCATTTGTATACGTGTGCTGCATCTGTATGTGTGTGTATGCCTGTGTGTATGTGTGTGCATGCCTGTGTGTGTGTGTGTGTGTGTATGCCTGTGTGTATGTGTGTGCATGCCTGTGTGTGTGTGTGTGTGTGTGTGCATACCTGTGTGTATGGGTGTACATGCCTGTGTGTGTGTGTGTGTGTGTGCATGCCTGTGTGTAAGTGTGTACATGCCTGTGTGTATGTGTGTGCATGCCTGTGTGTATGGGTGTGCATGCCTGTGTGTATGGGTGTGCATGCCTGTGTGTATGTGCATGGGTGGGCTCATGAGTATTCACCTGTGCCTGAGTGTGTGAGGAGCTCAGAGGCTGACCCTTGAGTGTCTGTTATCCCTTTATTTATAACCAAGGCCGAGTCTCCTTTGAGCCTGGAGCTTGCTTTGGGTTGTCCAGCTAGCCAGCCTGCCCTGGGGAATCCTTTATCTCCCCTCTTCTCTCCATTGAGCACCGGGATTACAGGTCAGCTGCACAGGTGGGCTTTTATGTGAGTGCCAGGGGCCCAACAACGGTTCTTACACTTGTGTGGCAAGTACTTTATCGGCTGTGGTGTCTCTTGAACCCCAGCATATGGTGCTTGAAGCAGCATTCTTGTGGCAGTATGTATCGGTAATCCGTCCGTTTCTATGGATGGATCATATGCACTGGTTGGATAGAGTGTGTTTTGTGTATTTTCAGCTGGTGGCCATCGGGCCCACTCCCAGCTTTCTGCTGCTGGGAATGGTTGTGGCTGTACAGTAGTGTACTATTTGCCTGACTTTTTTTTTTTTTTAAGCTGAGGACCGAACCCAGGGCCTTAGGCTTGCTAGGCAAGCGCTCTACCACTGAGCTAAATCCCCAACCCTTTGTGCGACTTTTAAGTAAAAGCCTGAGAGGGGAGCTGCCCTGCCATCCGATAATTCTGTTTACCTAACTGAGGGCACCCCAGGTGATTTCCACAGGGGTGGCACTCGCCTCCCTTACCGACAGCAGGGTCCGAGATTTTGATTTCTCCACACCCTTGATGTCCTGTTGATTAAAGGTAGTCTAGAGGCGGAGAGTGGCTCCTCCCACCTTTGATTTGCATTTCTCTGATGATAATGCAGAGTATGTTTTCGGTGTTTGGTGGCTAATTATGTATTTTCTTTCAGAAACGTCTATTCAGACCTTTGCTGCCTCCTCACCTTGATCTTGGTCTTTTAAGTGGTTGTAAGAATTCTTTACGGTTTATTTGTTCACTGGTTTGCTCCGCCGAGTCTGGGTGAGCTCCTTCCTTGCACCCTGGCCCGCCTTTGTGTGATGTGGGCATGAGCCCTCGGTCTGATGTGATTTCCTCCATTCTGTGAATGATGGTTTAATTTTCTTGACGATATCCTTTGTACAGTGTTCTCTTTCAAGACTGACAATCCATAAAAACATGTTCAAAAACAAACAAAACAAAGCAAAAGCCGGGCTGCGGTGGTGGCACATGCCTTTAATCCTGGCACTTGGGAGGCAGAAGCAACCAGAGCTCTGTGAGTTTGAGGCCAGCCTGGTCTACAAAGTGAGTTTCAGGATAGCCAGGGCTGTTACACAGAGAAACCCTGTCTCAAAAAACTAAAAACAAAAACAAAAAAACCATGTTTCCTTGGTCATAATTCTGTCAAAACTGTTCCTCCACAGTGGGGTGGATCGCTGCATTTATGGTTTTTCCTTTGATTTTTGTGACTAAGTTAAAGGTTGTGTCAAGGCGCATAGAAAACATTTTAAAATACTCGTTCACTGGCTGGAGAGGTGGCTCAGTGGTTAAGCACTGGCTGCTCTTCCAGAGGACCCTAGTCCTGTTCCCAACACCCATGTGGCTCACAACCATCTGTGGCTACAGTTCCAGGGGATCTGACGCCCTCTCGTGGCCTCTGAGGGTACCAGGCCTGCATGTGGTGAACAGAAGTGCGTGCTGGCAGACGCTCATATATGTAAAATAATAAAGTTAAATAAAAACCCTACAGACTTCACACTTTAAAAGGAGCAGTGCTTTATTTTGAAAGATGGTTCAGGGGCTGGGGAGATGGCTCAGTGGGTAGAGCACTTGCCATGCTCATGGGAGGACCTGAGTTAGTATCCCCAAGAACCTGATAAAGCCCTGTCTCAGACAAGGAGGGAGGTGTAGACCAAAATGCAAGGTTGTCTCCTGACATCCTCCACACATGTGCCGTGCTGTGTGCATGCGTGTGTGTGTGTGCGTGTGCATGTGTGTGCGTGCGTGCGTGTGTGTGTGTGTGTGTGTGTGTGTGTGTGTACTCGTGTGTCTCTGTGTGTGTGCGCGCCAGATTCTTACAAACAGGCACACACACCTACATACACATACGTGTCATACATAGACACACAAAGATTAAAAAAAAAACTTCCATGAATTGAAGGAAATAGACTGTCTTTGAGGGTCCACTGTTGGCTGTTAGATTTATCTATCTATCTATCTATCTATCTATCTATCTATCTATCTATCTATCTATCTATCTATCTATCTATCTATGTATCCATCCATCCATCCATCCATCCATCCATCCATCCATCCATCCATCTATCCATTTATTTATATGTATGAGTGTTTTGCTTGCATGTCTATCTGTATACCACGTGTATCTAATGCCCACAGAGGCAAGAGGAGGGCATCAGATTCCATGGAACTGGAGATGCAGACAGTTATCAACCACCAAGTGGGTGCTGGGAATTGAACCCGGGTCCTCTGGAAGAGCGTTCTTAAGTGTTCTTAGCCACTGAGCCGTCTCTCCAGTCCTGGCTGTTAGGTTTTTGTGTGTGTGATGTCGGGACAGGGACAGGGACAGGGATTTTTAGCCATGGCCGGTTTGCTTCTGGGGGCATTTGACAACAGTGTTTGGTTGACTCTACTAGAAGGTTGTCTAGCGAGCAGAAGAAAAAAAAAAAACCAAAAAGAAAAAAAAATGCTTCTAAGTGGCCTGCGGTACCCAGAAAAGTCCACACAACAAAGAACCATGTGGCTTATGGATGGTCGTGCCGAGGCGAGAGCTCTGCTGGTGGAGGGGACATGCTACAGTGTGTGTGTGTGTGTGTGTGTGTGTGTGTGTGTGTGTGTGTGTGCATGTGTGCATGCATGAGCTCCTATGCTGGGACCCTGGGCCTCATAGATGCAAGCTCTCTGCCATGGTTTTGTGCCCTACCCTGGCTCCACAGGTATTATCTGAAGTCACAGTAGCATGTTGAAATTATGTAGGGATGGAGTATATTGTATTTTCTTCATATTTGCAATTGATTGCAAGATAGGGTTTCAACATGTAGCCCTGGCTGGCCTAGAACTGGCTATGTAGACCAGGCTGGCCTCGAACTTGCCTCCCAGGTGGTGCTGGTCCCAGGTGAGCTCTCTTGGTACATTTCCTTTGGCTTATTATTGTTTTGTCTCGAGTTACGTGAGTGTGGCTTTTTTTTTTTTTTTTAAATGGTGGAAAGTTCTTGAAAATGAGGCCGTCGTTTTTCAGTGTTCTGGACTTCCCTGAGTTCACGGCTACAGGATACAGCTGTGTCATGGGAAGCTCGCCGTTGGCCTGCCTGCTTAGCACCGAGGAGGAGGAGGAGGAGGAGGGGGGGGGGGGAGGAGGAGGAGAAGTCCTGCCTGCCCCCTGCGTTCTCACAGCACCCTCCCCTGGGCAGTTCATTGAGCAGTGGAAATATTGCCAGGGAAATGTTCTGGGTGCCACTCAAAGGTCTACTGTGACATTTTAGAAAAGTTCTATGAATATTAGAGTAATTATCTCATCTTGAATTCCGTGATTAGAAATTATAATTTGAATGCCACAATTATATCCATTGAACTTTCACATTTCATTGTAATTTTAAAAAATTAAGACCGCGTGACTATGGTTTTCACTTAACTAAGCAATTTAACAAATTAATTATTTAAAAATAGATTTAAAAAAAATTGTCCGTGTTGTTTCCCTTCGTTTCTCCCCTTTTGGCAGTTAATTGCTTTAATTTGGGGGTTGCATCTTCTCGCAGCCTTGGCTCTGATTCCTCACCAATTGTATCGAACAATTTCAGGTAGCCTTAAAGGGGGTGAGGCAGCCTGTGCTACAGTTCTAGCTTCCTTTAGGTGAGACCTTTCGCCAATGGGGTCCAAGCTAGATGGGGTTCTGCCACAGAGGTGCGGCTTAGTATCAGGGACTTGGAACTGTCATGCAGAAGACCAGACATCCTAGGTAAGCCTGTTTTGTATACCAAGAGCAGTTCATGGAGCTCGTTGGAGTGAGAGGATCGGGAGGGATTCCTCACCAGCAGCCTCCGAATTTAAATCGCCTGGTACGCAGCCCTGAGACTCCCATCCACGGCAGAAGTGAGTTTATGGGCCTCTGCAGGCTGCTGGAGTGCCTGGGTCTGCTCATCTTTTCAGCACAGGGAGCCAACGCCGCCAGGATCCCTGGGCACAGCCCCACAGCTCCACGGGGAGGCTCACAGGCCTCCGGGAGCCTGGATTCTGCAGCTGGTTGTGTTTGCCAGCGCATTCTTGTTTTGGGCTCTTGAGATGTGGACCCTCAGTACAGCTCAGGCTAGTCTGAAACTCACTCAGTGTCCCAGGCTGATCTTGAGTGTTGGATTCTCTCGCTGTCATGTCCCAGGTGCTGAGGTTATAGGCATGCACCACCCAGGTCAGGCCACCTTATTCTTTGTAGTTTTCGGTGGTGCTGGGAATTGAACCAATGGCCTCACGCATGCTGAATGAGCGCCCTTCCTTTGAGCACTCTGACAACTTTAATTAATTGGGGGGCGGGAGGGGGTTTGTAAATCACTCAAGCAATAGTGAGGTATGTTTCTTTTCAGCTTGGAGAAGGCCTTTTGTGGGATTCTGAAAGGCAGCTTCATTGGCCGTGGTTGAAGCTTGTTTTTTAGTCCCCTGGCCTGTAGTTACAGAGCGCTGTCTTTGCATTTGCTCCTTTGGTGTGAGTGGAAGCTTTCTGATGGCTAGCAGGTTATCGGGTCCCTGGCTTTGATCTTCTGTCTCCCCTTTCTCGTGTGTGTTGTGTGTTCATTTGTTGTTTTCTTCTTTTCTCTTTGTCCAGGAGAGCCTTCCAGAAACATTCTATCAGTGTTTTCCAGCCTCATTGTAATTATGTTTAATCACTACGGTTTCTCTGTGTTATGTCAGATGGGAAGACACTCACTGTAAATATTTTTTAAATTATGTTTGAAGTATTGAAGCGTGGTACTTATTTTTTTCTCCCTCTTGCTATATTTATAAAGACTAAAGCAAATGGGACTTTGATCATCAGAAAAGTCACAGTGTGGAATATGCGTGTCCATCATCTGAGGGTGGAAGCTATCAGAAATTTCCCCAATTGTGTTTTCCGTTGCAGTCCATTTACACGTGGGGATTAATGGCCCAGCTCCTCTCAACAACAAGAGGCTCTGGGAAGACAGAGGTGGTGGGTGGGGGTGGCTGAAGGGCCTAGTGATTACATCTAAATGGAGGATTAGCCCCACCAATGGACCTTTTCAGATCAGGCTTGCACCGAGGTCCTTGACCCTGGCATGTGCCGACTTCACAGGGTCGATGACTGCCTTTCTTTCTCTAGGTCAGTCTCCATAGCCACTGATCTGTTGTTCATGGTTTCAGGCACACTTGGGTTCTGTGATCTCAGCTTTTCCCTAGAATTGCCTTCTGGTTTGTGAACTGCCCTTTCTTAGCTGTTGGTAAGCAACCTACAGCCCGTGTAAATGAGATGCTGGAGCCCCGAGTCAGGCAGCCTGTAGATCTGAGCGGGGAGTGTGGGAATGGTCAAGCAACCAGGCAAATAAGCAGGGAAGACACACACACACACACACACACACACACACACACACACACACACACACGAAGAGGAAGAGGAAGAGGAAGAGGAAGAAGAAGAAGAAGAAGAAGAAGAAGAAGAAGAACAACAACAACAACAACAACAACAACAAAAATCAAAAAACAACCAACAAACGAAAACTCAAGGGTGCTGGATCACCACACCTTTGGTTCTGGGTTGAACCCAGCTGACTAGACTTTCTTCACCATGGATGCTTGGGACCTTAAAGCCCAAGACCAACCTGCAGATGGATGGCTGCAGGAAACCTAGGTACTAAGTTAATGGGTAGGAATAATGGGGTGTCATGAGAGTGTCATTGTGGGGTGGGGACAGGGGGAGCAGAAGTCACATTGCCTGGAGGGCATCCCCCAGCAGGCGGAGGATGGCAGAGGCTTGTTTCCGTGTGTATCCGTGTGTGGGCTGTGGGGAGAATGGTTCTTGGGCCCATATGAAGGCCACTGAGGGTGGGAAGTAAACGAGTCACAGCGAGGTCTCCAAGGCTCCCTTCCTTCCGGTATTCCCAGTCTGTTTCTGTGGACCTAGGTCAGCAGGGGTTTCTGGACAAGCCCGTGGGCTCTAAGGTACTCTGTTGTACGTGTGGGTCAGCCTGCTCTTTGAAAACGTTTCTGACAATGGCATGAATTAGTAAGAACAATAAAGAACGTTAAATGCTGGGCGGCGGTGGCGCACGCCTTTAATTCGAGGCCAGCCTGGGCTACAGAGTTCCAGGAAAGGCACAAAGCTACACGGAGAAACCCTGTCTTGAAAAAAAAAAAAGAATGTCTACATTCCTACTGGAGGAACGTGGTGATTACCCATTGAGTTCTTTTTATTTTTCCTTATCGTTATTTTTTTCCAACGTCTTACTGATTGCGACTTCACAGAGGCAGCTTTGTGTTTTGTCGCTTTTCATGGAACACAGTATTATCTCCCTCTAATGCAGTCATTTTCTCCTCCCATCCACCATTTTCAATCAGCTCACATTCCTCTGAGCTGGTCATTCACTGACTGATCCAGTCTACTAAAACTCAAATTTTATCTTGTATTTCTCAAATTTTATTTCATGTGCATTGATGTTTGCCTGCATGTCTGTCTATACGAGGGTGTCAGATCCCCTGGAACTGGAGTTATAGACAGTTGTAAGCTGACATGTCGGTGCTGGGAATTGAACCCAGGTCCTCTGGAAGAGCAGCCAGTGCTCTTATCTGCTGAGCCATCTCTCCAGAATTCACACCCCCTCCAGTCCCAGGTTAGATTTCCGTGGATGTGCTGTCTGTGTGATTGGCTCTTCCTGCCGCCAGCACTGGGAAGTGAGTTCACAGCCTCACAGACGCTTCATGAGGCTCCACCACTGAGCTTGTCCCGTCTCCTAAGCTGACCCTTGATTTCAACGGTCACAACTGCCTTCCAAACCTCTTGCCCATGTAGAGGTGTGTCAGAACTCGACAGCTGTGACGGATGCTGGAGAAAGCAGTTTAACGGAGCAACGGTTGGTTTTGGCTCACGGTTTTTTTTTTTTTTTTTTTTTTTTGGTTTTCCGAGACAGGGTTTCTCTTGTGTAGCTTTGCGCCTTTCCTGGATCTCACTTGGTAGCCCAGGCTGGCCTCGAACTCACAGAGATCCGCCTGCCTCTGCCTCCCGAGTGCTGGGATTAAAGGCGTGCGCCACCACCGCCCGGCTTGGCTCACGGTTTTAAGAGGTTTCAACCCTGGCCGGCTCCATTGCTCTGGCCCTCAGATGAAGCAGGACTCCTTGGTGGTGGAGGGTGTGGAGATGACAGCTGCCTCCCCGAATTTGAAGTTTGTGGGAGGGCAGGTGGGCATTCTCGTTGAGCTGAATGAGATGTTCAAATAAAATGGTTCCTTTCATTTTCTACTTTGTTTTGGGCAAAGAGTGAGGAATCCTTTCTTCAAGGAAGTAATGGATACATCAACAGGGGTCTGCATGTGAATGCTTTTCAGAGTAGCTGCTTTTATCCATTGAACGTCTCCATTCTTGTGGACCTTTGGATACTTTGTATATGCCGTAATTAAAATCCTCCAGGGACTGGAGAAATTGTTAAGTAATTAAGAGCACTTCCTGCTCCAGGGGATCCAAAGCTTTCTTCTGGCGTGAGGCAGTTGCACACACACGCCATACACTTGTGCTCACACATAAATAAAAATAAATCTTTGAAAACATCTTCAGGAAGTGTCCATTTCGCAGATGAGACTGTAGAGAACAGAGAGTCTTGATGGTGTGCGGAAGGTCACAGAACTTAGATGTGATCATATACATGCTCATCCTCGGATGACACCATGTGGGTGGACACGGGGCTGGGATGGATTGTCCCTAAAGTTCCATACTGTCCCTGTGCAGGCCACTTCGTTCCCCATTCCTTCTCATCCGTGTCTTGTCCTGCTGGGCAGCCCTGCGTGGCCATGTAACAGCATTCTGCCAAGCAGACTTTATTATAGAAGAAGGGGCTCGTTCTTTTTCTCCTCATTTAACACAACGGAATAGCTCAGAGTGCTCTGTCAAAGGTATTTTATTTAGGCGAGACCACTTAAGAATGGGAGAAATTTCCTGTTGAGAGGTTTTATATATGGGGTGTGTGTGTGCTCTCAGAGGCAAATGGATGCTTAAGTGTGTGTGAGGTGAAGTGGAGCAGGCTCCGTGAGTCTGGGGACCACTTAAGTCTGTAACCCCCCCCCCCCTCCCGCCAGCTGTCTAGCTCTTCATTTCCCATTTGTGGGCCCCCGGCCTGCTCTGACACCTGTTTAAATCTGCTGTTTCCATGACAGGACAGCATAGTAGGTGGCTGGAACGAGCAACCTCTCTGGGATGTTGACAGCCTGCCCCTCCTCCACCCACTGCTTCTGGAAAACCCATTTTTGGCCTTTGGTTTCAGCTATAAACACAGAGCCCCATTTTCAGGGACCTCTCTCCTTGCTTACAGTTGAGGGTTCAGCCTTGGGCAGGGTACCAAGTCTCTTGCACCCTAGGACAGCACTCGTGAAAGCATGGCTGTTACTCACACTGAGAGGAAACCAGCGCTCTTTGCAAGCATTTGATGTAGACTTTTCCATGAAGTCACATGGTGTTCAACTTGCTTGATGACAGTGATTGACATCCCCAGACAGGACATGCACTCTGAACAGGGGCAGTATTATCTCTCCACTAGACAGGCAGGAGGCTATAAATCAATATTGATTCATACATTGTTTAGCTTTTACAATTTATTAATTAAAAATTTTATTTTATGTATGTGAGTGCCTGCCTGCATTTATGGATGTATACCGTATGCATGCCTGGTGCCTGTGGAGGTCAGAAGGGGGTGTCAGAACCCCTGGAACTGGAGTTACAGTTTTGAGCCACCATGTGGATGTTGGAAATGGAACTTAGGTTCTCTGCAAGAGCAGCTAGTGCTGTTAACTAAAGAGCCATCTTTTTAACTTCTAATTAATTGCTTTTAATTAGCATAGAAAGTGTTAGGTTTTAGTTTTGTGTTTTATTTTATGCCATTTTAAAACAAAATTTGTTTTTGATTCTCCTTGCCCTTCCCTGTTTTCTGTATTCCCCCACTCTTCCACCTCTGAAACCCCTTGATTTGTGTCATGTGATATATCCTGTGTCCTCTTGTCACCCCACCCCCTTCCTCAGTGTCCCCTCCCCTCCTCTTCCCCCTTTGTCTCGATAGATGCTCTAGTTTCATAGTCTAAGCCCACATTCACACCCACATACTGCAAACATTGGAATCTAGGGTCCTCACGCAAGAGAGAACAAGAGACATGTTTCTGAGTCTGGATCACTCCCATTTGTATAGCATTTCAGAGTCATCCATTTTCCTGCAAACTTTGCAACTTCGTGTTTCTTTACCGCCTAATAAAATTCAATTGCAGCACATTTTAATATCTCTTCATCTGTTGGTAGATGGCTAAGTTGGTTCCATTTCCGTGCCATAGTGAATTACGTGTTTTTTCTTCCAGACAGGGTTTCTCTGTGTAGCCCTGGCTGTCCTAGAACTCCCTCTGTGCATCAGGCTGGCCTCGAACTCCGAGATCCACCTGCCTCTGCCTCCTGAGTGCTGGGATTGAAGGCCTGCCCCACCACCCAGCTTTGCTTGCTTAATTTTTAAAGAAAAATATTGAAACTAAGTATAACGCAGTCTAGAAAAGTGCACAATTTTAAGTGTGCAGCGGATGGACTTTTACAAGTGGAACACACCTGTGGAGCCAGCACTTAGATCCAGAGACATGTCGCAGCCTCAGAAACGCCCATCAGCACTGTCTCAATGACAAGTCCCAAGTCAGTGGATAGCACCTTAGATTTGTTTTTGTCCTTGATAATAAGGGAATCACACAGAATATATATAGTCATGTGTCGCAGAAGAATAGAGAGATGTGCTGAACCGTGTTCCTGACCTTCAGTGAACGTTGTAGAGTCCTTGGCCCAGATTCGGATGGCTGGGATGTTGCTAGGTGCTAGACTCTTGTGGGGCTGCAGTAGAGTGTGAGGTATGTATGTGTGAGGTCTGTTTGCTTCCCACACTTCATTCCCGCATGCCTGCACTTGTTCGTGTTTGGCTTCTTTGGCTCGTGACTATGTTTGTGAGACTCACCCACCTGTAATTCTCACCTCTAAAGCCGGTCCTGCTAATTTCTCTCTGGAAAAATTTAACAGTAGATGACTCAGCAGTTAAGAGCACTGGCTGCTCTTCCAGAGGACCTGGGTGCAATTCCCAGCACCCATGTGGTGGCTCACAACCATCTGTCAGTCCAGTCCCAGGGGATCCAACCCCTTCTTCTGGCCTCTGAGGGCACCGAGAACACATGTGATGTGCAGACACACATGTAAACAAAACCCCAATACACATAAAATAATTTAAATAAGTTACATAGTGACGTGCACACAGGAGATTTTGCTCTCATCACTGTGAACCTCTTTCTTGTGTCTTTGTACAGTCTCTCGTGTCTTGGTTTCCTCTAAATCCGTTGTTCACACACATTCGAGTGTGCATTCTGTCTTGGATTTCTGCTTTCAGAAGGTAGGGCAGGCCCCGTAAGGGCCCGAACTGGGCTCTGTTTCTCCCTTCCTCCTCTTCGCTCAGGCTGATGGTTTTCTTCATTTTTCCAGGCCCATGTAGTAGACACTGAGCAAAACTTACAAAACCAAAACCAAAACCAAGAAAAACCCAAAAACCCTCATGCTACCAAATATCTGAATGTGGCATTATTTGAACATTGGGTCTTTGTAAATGTATTAGTTAAGAGAAAACTACTGGGAAATGGTACGCTCTAAATCCAAAGACAGACAGACAGACAGTCTCTCTGTCTCTCTCTGTCTGTCTCTCTCTGTCTGTCTGTCTCTCTCTGTCTCTGTCTCTCTCTCTCTCATACATGCATGCATGCACACACTTGGAAAGAAGTGTGAAGTTGGAGGCCAAATGGAGTGGTAGTGTCCACCAGAAGCCACCGGAAGCTGAAGGAGAAGAGCCTTTTGCCTGTGGCCTCTGGAGGGAGTGCAGCCCTGGTGTCGGGAATGTGAGAGACTTCGTGTTTCATTTCGTTTTGTTATGTTTATACATTGTCTCGCTATGTAGCTCAGGCTGGCCTCAAACTTGTCATCTTCCAGCCTCAGGTTCCCCTGTGTGCTTGACCACACCCAGGTCCAGCTGGAGGAAACTAGTTCACTTTGCTTGTCCTCTTTCCTGGACTTGTGTGGCAAGTCCTCTGTGACGCTTTGCTCTGACCCCCTGAGGACGTCCTCTCTGCAGAGGCCGGCCCTGTGTCTAAACCACGTCTGAGGTGTCATTCTGGGTCAGAGTTGGCTAGAGCTTCCGAGCAGTGAGTCCTGTTGCCCAGCCCTTCCTCTGCTCCTTCCGCCCTCACCTCTTGCTCACTTAGCTCCAGAGCGGCCGATTTCCGAACATGGCTGTGCTGGGCTTGGGAAGTCCTGGGGAAGCCTTTGAGGCTTTCATGGCTCCCCCCTGTCTGGAGGGCTCCTTGCTTTTGGCTTCTGGCGTTTCGATGGATTGCTGGCCTCCGGGGTGGGTCGAGTACTGTGCGTGCTTGATGTTTGCCAACACAGCACGCTCTCGTGTTCAGGCACAATCACACGAAATGACGAAGGGCAGTCGCTGGACAGAGGGGGTCCTCAGACCTGTGATCAAGGCAGCCTGAGTTTGTGCTGTTTGGCCTCCTGGGCTGAGCATCCGTTTATCCGGGTCTCACATTGCACACTTTCAGTTACCTGAGGATGATGGTTGTCTTGGCTCATTGGAGGAAAGCAGAGAACACTGTCACGGAACTTTTATGATTGTAGTGTATTGTATTCGCTCCGTTTCCTACTATCACTTCCTGTGTCTTAGGCCTCGGTTGATATGGACAGGAAAAACAACCCGTGTTACATAAAGGCTCACAGGGGTCTGCTGAAGGTCTTGGACAAGGAATGAACTTGTATCACTTAGGACCTTGCCCAGGGGCCCAGTTTCCTTATCCACATGGGGATGGGCAGCTACTCCTCAGGACTGCTGCGAGACTAAAGGAGCCCTATCAGGCATGGTGTGTGGCGGGGGCCCAGGAAGTCCCCAGTCCCCAGTCTGTAGTCGCTTCTTGCCTGTGTAGTAAGGCTCAACACAGCCCTATCATTGGGGATCTACTCTGCCAGCGAACCGTTTTGGAGAGTGTCTGAACTCTGAGGACAAAACTGGACAGAGGAAAGGCGTGGGGCTCCCCGCAAGGCACCCAGCAGCACGCAGTTCAAGCTTTGCGGTGTTTTTAGTGGCGCCATTTTTTCATGTAGCTCTGTGAGACCCTCGCCCATATGCTTCCTGAATGCCCAAACGTCCACGCTCACCTGCCTATGCTTTAGACTTACGATGGTGTGGTGGTTCATCATTGTCCACCTGATGGGATTTAGAGTTACCATGGGAACGTATCTCTGGCTGAGGAAAGACCCACCCTGCATATGGGCACCAGCTCATGGGCTGAGGTTCCTGGACTCAAGGAAAAGGAGAAAGCAAGCATGCGTTCTGCTCCCTGACTGAATGCGGTGTGACTGGCCACCCCACACTACCGCCACCATGCCTTGCCTTCCAGGATGTGCTGTGCCCTCAAACTCTGAGACGGAGTAGACGCTTCCTCCCTGAAGTTGCGTTTGCCAGGCGTCTGGGTCAGAACAACCAGAAAATCACCAATATAGATGATACAAGGACACTGGGGTGGGGAGGCGGTGTGGTATCAGGGACACTGAGGAAATCGCCCAGAGGCTCCAACTCAAACAGCAGTTACCCTTCCAGAATTCTTGGCGGGCTCGAGACTTAAAATGGACGGAAGTTTTGACCGGGTAGCGATAAATTAAGTTTCAGAAATGCCTGCTGTGGACTCTTCTCTGATTTTCGTTGAAAGGGGCCAAGCCCAGACCGTTAATCCAGGGAGCTTAGATTCCTGCCCAGTACGGTTGTTCCCTCAGTGAAAAGCAGTACGTTTAAGGACTCGTTAGTGAGAAGTGGTGTGGTAGTGAAACAGTGTCCCTCCAGCCAGTGTCTGAGGCAGAGTGATGTGTTTGGTATCACTTCCTGGTGTGGCCTCTCACACTGGGAGGTGACGTCTCTTTCTCCTCCGTTTCTGTCTCTCCCTTATGTTTTCCATGACATGAAATGTGTTCAATGTTTGGAGCTGGAACTGACCTTTGCAGTGATTCTCCTGATTCCAGGCAGCTGTTTCAGGTAGACCCAAGGTCTGTTTGTCTCCTTAGGGCAAGGTCATGACCCCTTTGGGGGTCCAACGGCCCTTTCCCACGGATCACCTTCGATCATCGGGAAGCACAGGTACTTACATTATGATTCATAATGTAGCAAAGTTACAGTTATGAAATAGCAATGAAAACAGTGTTATGGCCGGGGGGGGTCAGCACAGCATGAGGAAGGAACTGTCTTCGAGGGTCACAGCATCAGGGAGGCTGGGAGCCACTGCCTTAGAAAAGTCTAACATTTTCTGCATTGGACACGTAGACCAGAGTCCCTCGACCTGAGGGAATTTGTTGTCTGATGTCGGACTCTCCTGACTACACTCTGTAGCTCTGGCTGCCGTGGTCTCCAGTCTGAGGGCCAACTACAGACTGAGTTTCCAAGTTCATGGTTCCCTTCAGTTGTAAGCCCGACACACCTGGGAAGAAGCAACCTCAATAGAGGAGTCTCCCCCTGGGGTTGGCTGTGGGACATTTGCTTATTGCTGATTGATGGAGGAGGGCCCATCCACTGTGAGCAATGCCGGCCCTGGGCAGGTGGTCTCGGGGTGTATAAGACAGGTAGCTGAGCAAGCCAGAGGCAGTGAGCCAGCCAGCAAGCTGTGTTCCTTTGTGCCCTCTGCTTCAGTTCCTGCCTCAGTTTCCCTTGATGATGGACTGTAGTGTGTAAGCCAGATAAACCCCTTTCTCCCCCCAGGTGCTGTTGGTCCGTGTTGTATCTCAGCAATGGAAACTAAACTAGGACACCTAGTAAGAAAGGGAAGAATGTGGGACCCATTACCGCCGACTCTAGTATTGACCATGTGCTGGTGTGATACTGCTTAGCATTCACTGTGATAAAGTAGATTATTCAATTCCACTTAATCTTTTAATTTTCTAAATGGGGCTAGTAGACAATTTAAAATTATGTGCTTGTTGGACAGCCTTGGTCTAGAGAAAGCCTTTCTTGGTAGAGTGTGGAAGGATGTTGCTATGGTTTCGGTGATAAGTGTCCCTCAAAGGCATGTCTTAAAGGTTGAGTCTCAAGAGTAGCCTGTTGAGATGGGGTGGGACCCTTAAGAGGCATCCCTAGTGAGAAGTTTTTGGGTGATAGGTGTGTGTCCTTGCAGAGGATCAATACACGTCTGCGCTCTTCGCTTTCATGGTCCTTTTGTTTCCTTCCTTCCTTCCTTCCTTCCTTCCTTCCTTCCTTCCTTCCTTCCTTCCTTCCTTCCTTCCTCCCTCCCTCCCTCCCTCCCTCCCTCCCTCCCTCCCTCCCTCCTTCCTTCCTTCCCTTCCTTTCTTTTTAAGATTTATTTATTTATTATCTATACACAGTGTTCTGCTTGCTTGCATGTACCTGAACACCAGAAAAGGGCATCAGATCTAATTACAGATGGTTGTGAGCCACCATGTGGTTGCTGGGAATTGAACTCAGGACCTCTGGAAGAGCAGCCAGTGCTCTTAACCTCTAAGCTATCTCTCCAGCCCATCTTTTTGTTTTCTTCTTGGCCATGAGGTGAGTAGTTTTTCTCTTTCATGGGCACTTACCATGCTCAGAATGCTGTCTGGCCATAGGCCCAAAGGAGTAGAGCAACTGACCGTGGGCAAGAACTCCAGAAATAGCCTAAGTGAATCCTCTGTTTTCCTGTGTGTCTTTGTTTCTCTTTTGCTTTATTAAAACAACACTATTCTACTAGGTAGCCCAAGCTGGCCTTGAACCCAGGGTCCTCCTCCTTCAACTTCTAGGATGCTGGGATCACAAAGGTGTCCATCATAGCTGGCTTATTAGTCAGCTCATCACAGTGACCAAGGGCTGGCTGACATAGACAACCCCATTGTTCTTATTTTGGGAATCCCTCAATTCTGACGCTCTCCTGACCTGACATGTTTGTTTGGAGCCTGGGTGTGGGAGGACCAATTAGAAGAATAAGCAGCTTCTAATGAGTGTGTTTTCATAGCCAGCTGCTTGGAAATAGGAATTTTTTTTTTTTTCTGAAGCAAAATTAATTTGGCAAAATTTGAAGACTAGTAGGGCATGATCTCGGGGGCTTCTATGAGTAATAACAATGCCACACACTTAATTACCTGAGACCCCTTTAAATACTTAAGAATAAAGATGCCAGAGTAATCAAAAAACCCCAAAATAGTTGGGGAAAATTAGTCACGGTCTGAAAGCCAGTGGTACAGCATGTGTGCACACGCAGCGCGCGTACACACACACACACTCTCACTCACACAGACACACACACAGGTCAATATGTATACATGTAGATACAAACACAGACACACACACACACACACACACACTCTTACTCACACACACAGACATACACACACAGGTCAATATGTATACATATAGATACAAACACAGACACACACACACGCACACGCACACTCTCACTCACACACACAGACATACACACACAGGTCAATATGTATATATATAGATACAAACACACACACACACATACACACACACTCGGCACAGCACGGGTATTTGTAGGTTTCCCCTCATAGGTACATGGGCGCTGGAGTGATTTCTGCTCTGTGGTCTATGTGGTCTCCACCGGTCTCCATGGTCAGAATGAGCAGTCACCTCATTGAGAGGCTCTGTGCACAAGGATCACGTGGCTGTCTTGTTTGCTGCTGCCTTCCTGTTTATTTTCTTCCCTGTGGCCGCTGGTTTATTTCCCTCATAGAGGTTCAAATCCCTGTAATGACAGAGATTTTGTGTATGTCTGTGTATGTCGGTGTGTGTCTATATGTATATGTATTGACATGTGTGTCTCTGTGTGTGTCTGTATATATACATATTGACATGTGTGTATTCTGTGTCTGTGTGTCTACATGTATATATATTGACGCGTGTGTATGCAGGTGCACATGCACAGAGGTGTGCTTGCATGTGGAGGCCAAATGTTGAGTTAGGTGTCTCCCTGGGTCTCATTTTTTGAGGTGAGGTCTCTCACTGAATCTGGGGCTCACTGATTTGCCCTGATTGGCTGTTCCAGGGACCCTCCGGTCTCTGCCTGTGCCATGATTCAGTGAGAGGCACAAGCTTCTTCTTTGACCGTTTATGCCGGGGACCTGAACTTAGGGGCTCTGCCTGCATGGTCAGCGCTTACCGACCGAGCCATGCTCCCTAGAGATCTTCCATTTCTTAACTCCTAGACTGGAGGACAGAGCATGGATATGGATATTTGGTAGTATTTTTAATACAGTCAGTTAGTATTGATAAAACAGTGGATCATTTATCTGCTATCCTGCCCCTTCTTCCTCTTGTCCATTTTGTCCTTTTTTTTTTAAGTCCCCCTCCCCACTTCCATTTTCTCCCCCTTCCCCATTTTTTTCTGATATGGAGGACATGGAGAAGTCCCGACAAGATCCCGCTACTTTGTCCGATGCCTTTTCTTTCGCTCCTGAGGTCTTAGCTTATTGTGTGTGTCCTTTTATTTTTTTATTTGCTTGTTCTGTCCCTCTTGTTCAGTCTCCTCTCACCAAGGCAGGGTCCAGGGGTTGGAGCACCCGTGCCTTGTGCGGCCTCCCAGGGCTGGCTCCCAGCATGGTCCTGCCTTGGCCCAGGGCCAGCTTAGATGTACAGGAGGGGGAGCTGGGCAAACGCTCCCTTCTACTGGTGAGGGAGTTGATTGGGCAGCGGAGCAGGGTGCAGTCCTCACAGGCTTGGTGGAGGCCTGGTTCTGCTTAAGAGAAGGAGGCAATAAACAGTCTGCTAATGAAATCCGTAGGTGGCAGTGAATTCAGAGGTGTTGTAAAGCTCTGGGCACACAGAGCACAGACGGAGAGGATTCTGGGAAAGCGTAAAGAGCGGGAGGAAGGTGAGGCTAGGCTCTGGGAGATGGTATGCTGCCTGGAAAAATACAAACCGCCATCTGGAGCGAAACTGGCCGGGGCTGCTGCCCTGCGGGGTACAAATCAGAGCGGAGCCAGAACTGAGAAGCCCTGTTCCTTGTTCTTGAGAATTAATAGGGATTGTTTATTATTTTAACTCCTGGATTCATTGCTCGGGAGCGGAGCCAGCCAGCCCCGCCGTCACCTGGGTATGTGAGGCTCCCTGCCTTCCAGGTGAACAGAAAGGAGGTCTCCTGCGGTCTGTGCGTTTCCAGGCAGGGCCCAGGGGCCTGGAGGTTAGTTCTGGGGACAGGCCATGGGGCTGAACAGCTGCTGGAGGCAGCTGGCTGCTCACCGTGGACTGGAAGGGGCCCGTGGTCCAGCAGTCTGTCCACCACGAGGCTGGTTGTTGGGTTGCCCCGTGGTTTGGGGCTCTGTAGGTGTTTGCTGGCCTTCTCCAAGCTCTGTGTTTTAGACACTCCCCAGCCACACGGTGTTCCTGAGTACTCACTGCTCTCATTTGTTGGTTGAAAATCTACACTCTCACGATGGGAGACGGAACAGCCTCAAGTGAAGAAGGGGCGTTTTGGGGTTAGAGTTGCTGGCAATGTTGACCAAGTTGTTTAATTTTGTCTGTAAAATGGCTGTGTGTAGCTCACAGTAATATCTGAGCCCCTGGGAGATGGTACCAGATGTGGCTGTTGCCCCTTGAGATGATGTTAGTAGTCTGTGGTAAATGGATTTTGCTTTTTTTTTTTTTTTTTTCTTCTTCGAGACAGAGTTTCTCTGTGTAGCTTTGCGCCTTTCCTGGAACTCGCTTTGTAGACCAGGCTGGCCTCGAACTCACAGAGATCCACCTGCCTCTGCCTCCTGAGTGCTGGGATTAAAGGCGTGCGCGGCGGCCGCCGCCGCCGCCGCCGCCGCCACCGCCGCTGCCGCCACCACCACCACCACCACCACCTGGCTCCAGCTTGGGTTTATAATGGCTGTGATAAGCAAGGGCTGAGGCAAAGAGGTGGCCTGGTCAATGATGACTAGCCATGGGATACATCCCCGGGCAGGCCAGAGCAGAATGGATCCCTTCTGTGTGAGGAGCAGTTTGCATGGCGTTCCCTGTGTCACCCTGAGTGGGAAGGGGCGGGGAGTTGGCAATGTCCCCAGGAGTTAGAGGAGAGGTGACGCTAGGTTTTGGAGTCTGAAGTTTCCAAACACCTGTCAGTGCGGCCACCTTGTGGTGACTTTGGCTTCACATTTGAGGAGGATCTATTTTAGGGAGGAGAAACATGGCCTGATTTGTGTCCTTTATTATTTATTCCTCCTGGGCCTGAACTGGGCACGTAGCCCTGACCCACAAGGTCTTAAATTCCCCCAAAGGAAATTCTGATAAAGCAGACTTCTTCCGAGATAGATGTGGGAGCGTGTGCCTGCCGCCTCCCTCTCTGCCTTTCACAGGCCGGGAGTGTGTGCCCGCCACCTCCTTCTCTGCCCTCCTTGTTCCTGGATGAGCCCTCTGCCTCCTTCAGAACCTTACCCCTGAGAGCGGCAAGCAGACCACGGTCATGTGGGCTGTTGACTTCAGATTGTTCATTCTGCGTCCGGTTTCTCTCCTTAGCCCCGTGAGGATGGGGCTCCTTGCTGTCTCTCTGCTTCCCACCATCACTGGACTTGAGTATCTGTTTGAAAGGTTATTGGGGGATTTCCCCTCCATGTGTTTCCTAAAAGGGCATGCTGACTAGAGCTGAATTTTCACCCGGGATGTTTTAATTGGAGGTGAGCTCTGTGGTGCATGGCTGTGGCTCCCTGTTCCTTGGAATATCTTGCTTGTTTAACCCTCCCACTTCCGTCTTCAGGCTTCCTCCATATCCATTTCTCTTTCTGAGTTGATGTTGATGCTGAGGTTTCATTTACCTCCTTGTGGGGTTGGAGCACAGATCTCTACTCTGAGCATCCTTTCTCATCTCAGGTGTGCCAACCCTGTGATGTTCATCTTGAAAATAGCCTGTCAGTCCACTGGACTCAACAGACATGGTGCCTACTCTCTGGTCCTGTTATTAAGGAGAACTTTCTTTGGGAGAAAAATTACCTCCAGAGAGCAGTGCTTTTGACCTTGGAGAAACTGAGTAGATCAGGAAGGTGGAGATTGGGAGAAGGTAGGAGAGTCCATTGTTGGGTTTGACTTGGCCACCCCTATGAGCTTCCTTCCATCTTTGGATTTTGTGATGAGTGGTTGAGATATGGAGGGGACAGGTAGCTATTGACTGGATGGTATTAGCCCTGTACTTTTCCTCTGGAAGTACCTTGCCCCAGAAGTACCTTGAGAAACCTTGAGAAATCCTCTCTGAACTGTGCAATTCACCAAGGCACAAAGGGAGCCTGCAAAAAAAAAAAAAAAAAAAAAAAAAGCCTGCTAGGTCTGTATCAGCAAGTGTCTTACTCATCTTCATTGCCATCAGAGTAGGTAGCCAGGAAGTGCTTATTGTTTCAACAGCTGATTAGCTGTAGTTTGAATTGCTTTTGCCTGAAGCCAGACTTTGGAGTTCGTTAGGTGTCTTAGTTACCTACTACCAGGGTTATTACTGCCTGATGGAACACCATGACCAAAATCAAGTTGGGCGGAAAGGTTTATAGGCTTATACTTCACATTGCTGTTCACTACTAAGGAAGTCAGGACAGGAACTCAAAACAGGGCAGGAACCTAGAGGCGGGAGCTGGTACAGAGGCCATGGAGGGGAGCTGCTTACTGGCTTCCTTCCCATGGCTTGCTCAGCCTGTTTTCTTCTTCTTCTTCTTCTTCTTCTTCTTCTTCTTCTTCTTCTTCTTCTTCTTCTTCTTCTTCTTCTTCTTCTTCTTCTTCTTCTTCTTCTTCTCCTCCTCCTCCTCCTCCTCCTCCTCCTCCTCCTCCTCCTCCTCCTCCTCCTCCTCCTCCTCCTCCTCCTCCTCTTCCTTCTTCTTCGTGGTTTTCTAAGACAAGGTTTCTCTGTGTAGCTTTGGATCCTTTCCTGAAACTCGCTCTGTAGCCCAGATCACAGAGATCTGCCTGGCTCTGGCTCCTGAGTGCTAGGATTAGAGGTGTGCGCCACCACCACCCAGCTCATCCTGTTTTCTTATAGAACCCAGGACCACCAGCCTAGGGATGACACCATCCACAATGTCTGGGCCCTTCCTCATCAATCACCAATTAAGAAAATGCCCTACAGGCTTGTCTACAGCCCGATCTCATGAAGGCATTTTCTCAACTGGGGCTCCCTCCTCCTCTCAGATGCCTATAGCTTGTGTCAAGTTGATATAAAACTATTCAGCACGTTAGTGTGTGGAATATTTGCAGAGATGTTTCCAGTACAGTTTTTCTAATCCCACCAAATGCTCTGCAGTCCACACTCACAAAGTTGTAGGTATATCTCTGTCTATCTATAGTTAAAAAAATCTAATTAAAATGTAATTTCTATTATCTCCTTCCTCTTCTCCCTAAGGTGTTCTTTTAAGATTTATTTTTAAATTAAGTATATGCAGGTGTGTCTATGTAGGGTTTTGTGTGTGTGTGTGTGTGTGTGTGTGTGTGTGTGTGTGTGTGTATGTGAGTGTGGTTGCCCATGGAGGCCAGAAGAGGGCATCAGATCTCCTGGAGCTGGAGTTACAGGAAGTTGTGAGCTATGTGTTCTGGGAACCGAACCAGAGTCCTCTGCAAGAGCAACCAGTCCTCTTAACTGCTGAGCCATCTCTCCAGCCCTGGGGGAGATTTCCCGTATCAGATTTTCAGAGTAGGGGTGCTCAGTCTGCGTCACTGAGATGTGGGGAGGAGTAAGTGACTTGTGTGTGTGATGCTGGATGTCCACCCCGATGGGGCAGCTACAGAGGCATTCACGATAGTCACTGCTGACATCTGGGCACCAAGGTGTTGCAGAGCTCTCGCTCTCGGGCAGGCTCTGATCGGTCCTGATGGTCTGTTTCCCTCCTCAAAGCTCTCAGAATTGAAGTCCTCCCTGCTGCAAAGACTTGTTGCTGTCCAGCAAGGAAATAGACTCTTGGCTCCTGCTTCTGGGGTTCACTAGTGGGTGCTAGGTCCGGAATTCAATTTACTTATTTGTATTTTTTTTTTAACCTTGGTCATGGGAATTATGATACTTGGAGGGTGGGCTGAGAATGTGATTATCTCTGCTTTATTGATGAACAAACTCATGTCCCAGAAAGACACTGGTGCAAGATCATACAATAGCGTACGCCAGCCGGAGCCTCCAAGCTCCTGGCCGTGTGTTCGAGGCTGGAGCGTCCTGTGCTGTCACTCTGAGATGAGATAACCTGTGCTTCTCAGTTTCCAAGTCCAAGTATCTTTAAGTCGTCCCTGGGTGGTGCAGACACCTTACTCTTAGCTGACGATTGCTGATTGCTGCTGTTTCCAGAAGGACATCCCTTCTCCCAGCCTCTCCGAGATCGCACTGCATGGGGCTTCTCGGTGACAGCAGCGAACCAGTTAACGGTTCACTTCAGTAGGTTATTTTTAGTGAAAACTGCACCCAGGAAAGGTTCAAGCTGTGCCTTTTTATGTCTTATTGCTATAGCTCTGCTTGTTGACGCCATTTGTAAAGAGAGAGATAAATATAGCTTACGTATTAGGTTTGATTTCTCTCTCCTTGCAGGTAAGAATCTTGTTTTGTACAGGAGTTAAAACATGCTGTTGGAGCTGGGCATAGGGACTCATGTGTGTAATCCCCGCACCCGGGAGGCTGACGCAGGAGGATGGCCGTGAGTTCAAGGCCAGTATGGGCTACAGAGTGAAATCCTATTTCAGTAAGTTAAGACACTTGCTGTCAAGTCTAATGGCTTGAGTTTGGTTCCCAAGATCCATGTGGTGGAAAGAGAACCAACTCCTGCAAGTTCTCCTCTGACTTCACACAAGTGTGTGTGTGTGGGTTCTGTGTACACACACACACACACACACACACACACACACACACAAATAGATACACACACATACATAAATAGATAGAATGGGAAAAAATTCAAAAACCAAAAAACCCAACCCAGCCAACCAAAAACTCTACCCCAGACTTAGAACCAATCAATCCACCCTGTTCCCCAGCAACACCGCACAGCACCGCACGGTGTTGGGAACAGTGACAATGGTACCTAAAGCTTTACGTGATGATTGTCCCTTCAGATTGTGCCGAAATTTATTTTACATCTGGATGCTAAAGTATGACTTCTCTAAATTTTAATGGCAGATTTAGCGGCAGATGGCAGAGGCCTAAATCCCAGCACTCAGGAGGTGTGGGTAGATGAACTTCAACGTCATTCTCTTTATACAGTGAGTTCAAGGCCAGCTCCGGCTGCGTGAAACTGTCTCAAAAACCAAACCAAACCAAACCAAACCAAACCAAACCAAATAAAAATAAAAAAATCCTCCTCAAACCCAGACCAAAGATAAATGATAGAATTTGTGCTTGTAGCTTAAAAACTTGTCACCATGAAATTCTGGGGCATGTCACCAGGAGCGGAAAGAGACATTCTGATTTGTTATTTAAACTGGTGAAATTAAAAGAAACTTTCTGGTCGTCACTGTGTTCAGTGTTGTCTGTGATTGATTGCCAGTGATCTCATATGCCCCAAACTGTTTTTCACAAGACTCCTTTGGGGGGGGGGAAAGCCTTCCAGGTGTTGTTGCACATCTGTGCAGGTGTTGTTGCACATCTGTGCAGGTAGCGTCCTTTTAGAGAACTCAAGAATCGCTCATACCAAAGACGAGCCTGATGTCCAGGCTCCGCTTGGGCAAGGGCCTCTCCGTCACACACAAGCGCGCTTAATGGCTTCGTGGTGGTGGCGGCACCGTGAGTCTTGAGTCGTTTCTTCAGTTAGAACTCCTCGGGGAGGCCCCGTGGTGCACGTCTGTATTTGTGCCGTGAGAGCCAGAGCTCAGAGAGCCTGAGCAATTGACTCAGGGCTTTATAGCTTAGATTTTCGGGATCTCTGGAAGGATGGTTAGGGAAAACTGGAGAGACCTCATTTTGAATTTCAGTGCCACTTACTAGGTGGCATTTGGCCAGCCCTTCAACGGTTTCCAGCTCCCTGCTCATAAAGTAGAAAAGCCAACTTCACTGAGAACTTTAGGGACCAAGCGTGGCTGGAGAGGTGGTCGGTGGATGAGAGCACTTGCTGTTCTTGCAGAGGGCCTGGGTTTGGTTCCCAGGACCCACATCAGGCAGGTGACGGCAGCCCCTCTGTAACTCTTGCTGTGGGGGATCCTCAGGCCTCTGCTGGCACCTACACTCACGTGGATATACACGCATAGACAGACAGACAGACAGACAGACAGACAGAGACACACCTACACAATTTAAAGAAGAATTTTATCATGAAGCTTTCGTTTTAAAGAAGGTGGCAGAGTTGTGGTAATACAGTGTAAACCTTGCACTGGGGTGGTGGTTTGCCTGGCATTCATGAATTCAACATTCAGCCTTGGATAAACTGGCTGTGGTAGCACACACCCGTAATGCCAGTACTGGGGAGGTGTAGGCAAGAAGATCTGGTGTTTAAGGGTGTTCTTGGCTACATGAGTTCTAGACCAGCCTAGACTACACAAGTCTCCATCTAGTAAAACACAAGAAAGAAAGAAATCGAGGGCTAGGTGTGGGGCAGTAAACAGTGTGGCTGGTGTGGGTGAGCTTGTGGGTGTTACCTCTAACCCACAGATGGGAGAGATAACAGCTATCTCTTGTAAAGAAGTTTTGGGCTATGCACATAGACAGCCGTTGCTGTAAGAGTGTGCTGTGGGTGAGAGGCCGCAGGGGGGCGTTGGCGTGCACCTGCTCTGGGCCAGGCTCCACTCGTTCATGCTCACAGTGCCTAAGCCCCCCGACACATTGAAGGCCCAGGTCTGTTCCAGGATTTATGGTTACCTTATGAGGCAGGTGTTTCTTCGCCATTTAGAGGAGGTGGCAGAGGCCCAGGGAGTTTTTAATTGGCCCAGTGCTGGAAACTGGAGAGTAATGCCAGTTGGATTCGGCTTCGGAGTTCAAGGCCTGTGGCCACCGCTTACATTACATAATGCTTCTTTATGTTAATAAGCAATATAAAATCTCTAGTAGGATGGGCTGCGAAGGGCCTTCGTCATCCCGTGTTGTTTCAGCTGTCTGAAAGGAATGGCTTTCATAAACAGGGAATGGGTACTGGATTTTCACTTTGTGATAATTCATATTGCAGGAGTGGGAAATGCCATTACCACAGGAGTCCCAGGAATCCCTCAGGCTGTGGACCCTAAATGAGCTGGCCCGCCTCAGACAGGCAGTTTTCCTTTTGGGTACCCGATGACATGTGTGCTTAAAAGAGAAATTTCATGAATGGATGTTTTTTTTTTTTTTTTTTAAAAGACAGGCTTTCTCTGTGTAGCCCTGGCTGTCATGGAACTCACTCTGTAGACCAGACTGGCCTTGAACTCACAGCAATCCACCTGTCTCTGCCTCCCAAGTGCTGGGATTAAAGGCGTGCACCACCCTTGCCCGGCTCATGAATGGAAATTTAAATCGGGTACTTTCCCCCTGTTTGGGGTACTGGTCATCAAATGCAGGGCTGTGAACATCTAGGCTGGCTCTGTACTACTGAGCTGTGTCCCCAGCTCCTGTGAATGGAAATTTAAGACTCAAAAGTAAGCAGGAGCAAAACCTTACCCATAATCCCATTATTTTTCTTGCATGCTCGTGTGTGTGTGTGTGTGTGTGTGTGTGTGTGTGTGTGTATGTGGACCGAACCCAGAGACGCGGTTTAGCTATGTGCTCTACCACTGAGCCACACCTAGCCACACAATCTTTTAAATACCTGTTGTTTTATTTCAGAATTTTTATTGTGGTTAACCATGTCTGAGATACAGTGTATCATTTAAATCACTTTTCATGTCTGGTTCCCTGTCACTAAGTACATCTACAAAGTAGCCATCACCACCCATTTCCAGAACTTTCTCCTTCCCGTATGGAAACTTGGCATCCCTGCAGCATTAACTCCATTTCTCTTTCCTCCACGCAGTCCCTGGACACCATCTTTCTCTATCTCAGGGTTTGACTATGGAGACTGTATCACAGAGCTAGACTTATATAACATTTGGCTTTTGCTCCTGGCTCATTTTATTAGGCATCAACGTCTTCCGGTTTCATCAACATTGCAGTGTGTGTCAGAATTACCTTCCATTTTGAGGATAGGCTACCTTTTCTTTTTCTGGTCATCTTTACATGGACACATAGTTGCTTCCATCCTAAAAAAAAAAAAAAAAAGATTTATTAGCTGAATGTGGTGGTGCACGCCTTTAATCCCAGGATTTGGGGGGCAAAGGCAAATGGATTTCTTTGACTTCCAAGGCCAGCCTAGTCTACAAAGCGAGTTCCAGGACAGCCAGGACTACACAGAGAAACCCTACCTTGAAAAACAAAACTAAAGCAAAACAACAACAAAAGTATTTATTGTGGTGATATTTTGTTTGTGCTCTAATAAATAAAGCTGGTCTGAGTTTGGAGCTAGCCACTAGTTTACCATAGAAGCCAGGCAGTGGTGGCACACACCTTTAATCCCAGCACTTGGCATCTCTTGGGAGGCACATGCCTTTAATTCCAGCACTAGGGAGGTGGAGACAGGAAGTGATGTGGCTGGGCAGAGAGAGGAATATAAGGTGGGAGGAGACAGAGCTCAGCCCCTTTCAGGCTGAGGAGTTGGCGAGGTGAGAGGTGGCTGTGGCTTGTTCCTTTGTCTCTGATCTTTCAGCATTTACCCTGGTATCTGGCTCTGGGTTTTTGTTATTAAGACCAATTAGGATTCGAGCTACAATTTATTTATTTTTTATTATGTGTGTGAGAGTATGTGTACAGGAATGTAGATACGTTCAGAAGTCGGAAGAGGACACTGGATTCCCTGGAGCTAGAGTTATAGGTGGTTGTTAGCTGTCCAGGGTGGGTGCTGGGAACCAAATCCAGGTCCTCTGCAGGAGCAGTCATGGTCCTTAGCCACTGAGCCATCTCTCCAGACATCCTTCCAGCTGTTGACGGCTGTGACTAGGGCTTCTGTCACTCAGAAAGTTCCCTCTTTCAGGTCTTCACCCAGAGTTGGGATTGCTGGATTGCAGTGGAATTCTATATTGAATTTCTTGATGCTGTTTCCGGCATACCACAAGGGCTCTGATTTCTCCACATCCCTGCCACACATTTTTCCCCCCGTGCTTTGATGATGACCATCTAAGTGGATGTGGAATGATGTCATGTTGTAGCTTGATCTGCATGTCCCTTGTGATCATAGATGTTGAGTATGATTTCATGTGCTTGTTGTGATTATTCCACAGGCTACTATGTCCTTCTGGTAGCTGTACCTACATCCTTTCCCAGCCCTGGCTAGAATCATGATCTTCACACTAGCTCAACAGATGATAGTTCATACATTCCACCAATAGTTATAGGAACCAACCAGTAGGGTTGGTGTTCTAGGGACGTGTGAAGGCATATTTCAGACTTGAATGGTGAGTGATGTCTTGAGACTCTTCACTACCCATAATCCTCCATGGCTGGGATCCAGCAGCAGCCTGTCATGAGCACCCCAGGGCCACACACACATAACGCACACTCCTGGATTCTGAGCAGCAGCTCTGGGCCTATTATGACCTGAGAGAAGTCTCAGGGAGGGCCATCCTCGGCTTTTCTTTGCCTAGCTCTGTGAGCTCCTCTGTCATTTCAGTGATCAATGAGATCATGTGAGGCTGTTTAGAAGATGCTTGTTTATGGAGACGGGGTGGGGATGGCGTGACGGTGGGGATGGTGTGGTGGTGGGCAGCTCTGTGGCAGTGAGAGCTGGTGGCAGCTGCTTGCTCATACCCCGGCAGTTCAGGAGCAGAGAGGTTGATGTGAACCCTCACAGCCTGGTCAGTGACCCATGCCCCTCAGCCTGGCCCTGTCTTTCAAAGGTTCCATAACCTCCCAAAACAGTGCCACAAGGTGGGGAAGATGGATCCAAAGTCGTGAACCTAAAGATGTCATACACCAAAACCACAAGAGCATCAGTGCCTGAAAAGAGGGTAGAGGGTAGAGGGCAGTGATGAGTGAGGTGTTACTTGGGGCCTTTCAACAGAGGTCCAATAGTGTGTCTTTGATCTTTGAATGTTAACCAGCGTCATTGGGATCGCCTCATCCATGCTCTTCTGATGGATGGTGTTCTGAACTTACTTTGGCTCTTTTCTTGAAATTGGAGTTTGTTTGTTTTTGGTGTCCCCCCCCCCCCCAATGATGTTACTAAGGCCGTTGTTTCCCAGGTTATTCCTGAAGGCCAGCAGCCCACATGTCGGCTCACTGAAGCCAGGAAGGCGTTTTGAGAAGGTGGCATGGATGTGGTCCGTAGCCGGCTCCGCCCCATCCATGCCTGTGGCTTTGAGCATGTTGCCCCACCCAGGAGTCCGGCCCGCTTTGTTCACACAATGGCGATAATCCAGGCTCGTGCACATTGCTTTTGAGAAAAATGAAGGGAGTGACTAATGAGGGTATTAGCTCCCTAAGCCATAATTCGGTGGTCAAAAACTGTACTAACATTCTTTCCTAGGTCTGAGGCCAGATGTCCAGAATCAATGTTCACATCAAGGTGTTGGCAGGAAAGCGTGTGCTTTCCCAAGGTTTTAAGAGGGCAGGGATCCAATCTTTGCTTCTCCCAGCTGCCTGTTGTAAGAGGCAGACATCTTTTTCCTTTTTGCATCTTAGAATGTCTGCTGAGGGTCCATGATGTACTGTTAAGACAGATTGGAAGGTGGAGAGTCGATCGGTTTCATTTACCAATCTTGACATGTATACAAACTCTTGTGAGAAAACCGAAGGTTGGATGAGGTGGTGAATGCCGAAAGCCCCGGTGGGTGCGGTGGGGGGGTGCCCTGCTTTTGTTTGCATTCGGTGCTGGGGATCAAACCCAGGCCTTGAGTGTGTTAGGCACACACTCTGTGCTGAGTGGCATCTCCCAACTGGAAATGGGTACATTCTGAGAAGTGCATTGGAATTGAGGCCTCTAACCATAGCGTTGTGCCGTGTACGGCCTGGCAGAAAGCCTGGCTGAGAGAGAATCCTAGGACCTATTGTCTGAGAGTTGCAAGTGGCCTGTGCTTTTGTCTGTTTATGCCTTCAGTGGGTCAAACTGTGTAGCACTAATATAGTGTGTTGTTCTTTTTTAAAAAATGTATTTGTTTTCTGTGTATGTGTACTTCTCTCTGTCTCTGTCTCTCTCTGTGTGTGTGTGTGTGTGTGTGTGTGTGTGTGTGTGTGTGTGTGTGTGTGTGATGTCAGACGACAAGTTGGGGGAGTTGTTGGTTCTCTCTTTCAAACACGTGGGTCCCCGGGATTGAACTCGGGTCGCCAGTGTTGGCAGCAAGCGCCTTCCCTGCTGAGCCAGCTCCCCAGCTTGTGTGTTGAGTTTGGCAAGGCTGGGATTTGAGGTAGTGACTCGGATGAGGCAGGAAGACATCTCTCCAGATGTTCAGTTAATTACCCTTGGGCACTGCCTGTCTCTGGTGATTCTGGGGAGTGGTTCAGTTCCACTGTCCCCGTGGAGCGGCCAAAGACACCAGCTAGGATCACCCCCAGCACACAGCTAGCATTTGGGAACAACTTCAAATAACGGCCACGAATGGGAGCCATGTGCTCATGGTTGTCAAGGGACATGCTCCGTGGACATTCTGGTCTCAGTCTGCAGAATTCCTGGGTCTTTCTCTGGGGTGTGCCGGATGTGGAGGTGGAAGGCTTGTGGCTGGTACACTTGCTCATTTCACATGTCCTTTTCCGGATGTGGAACAGATGCATTATATAAATCCACACGTGCGTGCGTGCGTGCGTGCGTGCGTGCGTGCGTGCGTGCTTGCAAGGGGTCTTGAGGTGTTAGTCTCTTGGGGACTTGCTCTCCCAAGGGACGAGGTAGGCCTTACGTATTCAGTATGTCTGTTGAATGTGACCAAAGTTGTCCATCTGGTCAACACTCGTGAGACAGAGGTTGGTGAATGGAAATAGGATTATTCAAAAGCAAGACCTGCCTGAAGTTTCAGGAGTTCTCAGGATGCAAAGAGGTATTCTTTGTTAAAAAAAAAATATGTATTTATTTATTTACATTCATTGTGTGTGTGCCCATGCATGTGCACTGGTGTGTGTGTGTGTGTGTGTGTGTGTGTGTGTGTGTGTGTGTGTGTATCAGGACAGCTTGCAGGAGTCAGTTCTCTCTTTCACCACGTGGGTCCTGGGGAGTTAACTCTTGTCCTTAGGGTTGGGGGCAAACACCTTTACCCACTGAGTCATCTCACCAGCCTGAGAAGTCATCTTAGGGAAAAGGGGAGCTACAGGGAGACCGTGGAGTGAAGTTCACGCACTGGGTGACGTCACCCTCATCTTGGCTTGTGTGAGATCACGGAGTGAAGTCCACGCACTGGGTGACATCACCCTCATCTTGGCTTGCGTCTTTTCCCTCTCTTTTCTGAGAGGAACCTCACAATGGACTTCCATCTATTGCAAGTTTAACCAGAACCCCAGAAGAGCTTTTTCTCTTCAAGCAGACACTTAAGGAAGGCTGGAAGGTGGAAGGGAGGGGTCAGGGGACATTTTTAAACGAACCCCACTTCTGTAATGGGGATCAAGGAGGAGCACTCTCAGGACCCCTTCTGGGCATTTTGGAAAAGCACAGACGTCATTGAGCAGGTTTCAGGTGGGCTGTGACAGTTTTGTAATTGATGCTGCTGATCCAGGCACCACACTCTGAGCGTCCCTGTGCACTGGGATCGTGGTGGAGAGGGTAACTCATCCCAGAGGTCAGAAGGGGGGGGGGTTCTCAGTGGGGTTCAGAGAATTGGGATTCTCCTAACCAGGCAAACACAGGGTGGGCCTTCCAGGCCAACTGAAAGGTTGGTTGGTAGGGCTCACTTCTGGAGACCTGAGCACTGGCTAGATGGTGAAGAAAAGGGGAAACCCAGGAGTAGAGTTTCAGAGAGAGCTTTGGTCTAGGTTCAGGTGCGCCCAACCTTTGACCTCATGACTTGTCGTTCTCATCCACTGAGCTCACACTGGAAAATGGTGTCATCAGGGCCAGCAAGATGGCTCAGTGGTTAAGGTACTTTACTACCGGGTTTGACAACCATCCCTGAGACCACGTGGTGGAAAGAGAGCACTGACCCCTAAGGTTGACCTCTGAACTCCACATGAATGCTGTGAAAACCAGAACAATGTTCAGTGGACTTGCACACACAGAAACACACGTGTACACACACACACACACACACACACACACACACACACACACACACACACACACACACGTTTTAAATAGGTGTATGAGTCTACGTTGGACCACATTCCTAACTCTCTGAGCTGCATGCAGGTGAGACTTGGATATACCCGCAGGGCAGAGCCATCTTGTGTAGATGTCTATGACAGCGCAGACATTTCTCTGCAAGCTAATAGTGTTCTTTATCCCAGTCTTGAAAACGGATCCTTGACTCCCTGCAGCTTTTGGGTCAGAGCTTCAAAAGTGGGTTTGGAAGCTGTGTGGTAGGTAGAACCATCGAGAATCGGAAGGAATGAATGAGGTGATTGTCTCATCTCACTGTCTCCCAACTCCTAACAGGAGCTTTCTGGAATGTAGTGGGACTTATGCTATGGTTCCAGCCATACGCAGGCCCCAGGAAGCTTGCTTCTGGCAGAGGGCATTGTAGCTGTTTCTACAGCAGTGGTTCTCAATCTGTGGGTCGCCACCCCTTTCGCAAACCTCTGTCTCCAAAAATATTTACATTATGATTCATACCAGTGGCAAAATTACAGTTGTGAAGTAACAACAGAAACAATTTATGGTTGAGGTCACCACAACATAAGGGACTGTATTAAAGGGTCACAGCACTAGGAAGGTTGAGACCCACTGCTCTACAGGGACACCAGGTTCCAGGCTCTCCATTCTCTGCTGCCAACCATCCTGGAGAATTTGAGGACTCAGGTATTAAAATTCATATCAAAAGCCCAGCACTTGGGAGGAAGAAGTAGGTGGATCTCTGAGTTAGAGACCAGCCTGGTCTCCACAGTGAGTTTCAGGCTAGCAAGAGATGCCATACAAAGTGAGATTCCATCTCAAAGGAAAAAAAAATAATTGTAACAAAAAGGCTTGTTCTTCTGCTCCAGTTGCATTCTCGGCCCGAGGAGTTGGTTGCTCACCTTCAGGATCCTAAGAGCAGAAGCCTGGAGTTCGCAGGCTCTCTAGGTGAACCGGTTTGACTGCACAGTTTACCTTCTCAGCTGAGAACAGCTTGGACTTTTAAGTCCTGGCTTTGCATTCCCTTTGGGTACAGCGGTCTTTGATGCAACGTCTAGTAAGACTGGTCTCAATCTCCAGCCTTAGATCCTGACGTGGAAGGGGAGGGGTGGAGGAAGAGCTTTTGAAACAGGGATTCCCCCACCTAGAGGCCCCTCTTGAAGTTCTTCCATTGGGACTCTGGTTTTGTAAGTAGGGTGGTTTGGATAGAAATGGAGTCTACCAAGAGGCAGCATTCATACATAGAGACTTCTTTAGAACAAATGGAGGTGTTTGCTCTCCACAGACTGGACTTCTAGAGGCCCAATTTCTTTTTGATTTATACTTATTTATTTTTCAATTAAAAAAAGATAGAATGTAAAATACTGGGCTTATTAAGGTGTTTGTCTGTAGCTAGAGTTTTCCTGCCTTGCCCACAGTCAGGACAAATCTCTATCATCCGCCAGTCCCACAGCCGCTCAGACCCAACCAAGTAAACACAAAGACTTATATTGCTTACAAACTGTATGGCCGTGGCAGGCTTCTTGCTAACTGTTCTTATAGCTTAAATTAATCCATTTCCATAAATCTATACCTTGCCACGTGGCTTGTGGCTTACCGGCATCTTCACATGCTGTTTGTCATGGCGGCGGCTGGCAGTGACTCCTTCCGCCTTCCTGTTCTTTCTTTTCTCCTCTTTGTTAGTCCCGCCTATACTTCCTGCCTAGCCACTGGCCAATCAGTGTTTTATTTATTGACCAATCAGAGCAACAGATTTGACATACAGACCATCCCACAGCATTTGTCATTTGCTTTGTTCTTGCAGTTATAGTTACAACTTAGTATATATAATATCTTAGATAGAACATATTAAGTATTAGATTCAGGTTCTTTAGGATAGGACACCTTTGAATGATCTTTATAACATGTCATTTACCTAGGCTTTATACTTCTCTGGATTTTAGTATGTGTTTCTTGCTTGATATTGTTTGCATTGGTTGTAGTTACATCTTATCTAGGTCATTATCCCTCATTATTCCTGGACAATATTTGATAACCATTCCTTTGTATAAAGTCCTGTATTAGTTTAGAACTTTCTTATTTAGACAAAAAGGGGGAGATGTAGTGGGTAGCCATTCCAGCCTGGATCTGGAAGTTCCAACCCCCATTGAGACTCTGGCAACTGTCACGCCTACGAGGCGGGGCCAGGGGAGGCGCTGGGAGACCCGAGAGCGGGATGGGACAGTGCTTTCTCTGTGCGCTCTCTCTGTGCCGGGACCCTGAGCTGTGGAAGTGGACCGAGCAGAGCTCCAGAGAACGTGCTGGACTGCGATACACCTTCCCCAGACCCTGCGACCTACCTATCACTTAATTTGTGAGTTTCGCCATTAAATAAATATCCTTTTAACTACGTGGAGTGGCCAAAATAATTTCACCAATAGTCCGCCCCTCTCTTCTTGTTGCCCCGTCCTGCTCCAAACGGTCCCCACTTCTCTCATGGCACGTGTTTTCCATTTCTGCCTCTGTCCTTCTCTCCTCATGCTTCGTCTTCTCATGTCATGGTTGCCTTTCTCCCCTCACCACACACATGTGCATGTACACACACACACACACACACACACACACACACACACACACACACACACACTGAGATCTTGGGGCTGTATGTGAGAGATGGGGATGAGAATTCCTAGAAAAGCTGTGACTGCCATGGCTGGTTGACAGACTAGAACCTCAGGGGTGCAGAGAGGTTGGAATGTTGCAAGTCTAGCCCCAAATCAAGTTGGAGCATCTCAGCCTGTGTAATGGCCATTCATTGCCCTCTGTGTGTGACCTAACGTCTTTGCGAGGTAAGTCCTTTGGAAGGTGTGCGCAGACCTTTAGTTTCCACCAACTTAAGGGCTAAGGATGCCGAGACAGCATCGAAAGCTTACAGCTGAACTGTCCCTACTTAGCGGTGAGCCTCCTACCTGCTGGACCCACCAACGTATTTGTAACGTGTGTTGTTTTATGACTTTTTTGTTGCGTTATTCATTTTTTTTTTTTTTTTTTTTTTTTTTTTTGGTTTTTCAAGACAGGGTTTCTCTGTGTAGCTTTGCGCCTTTCCTGGGACTCACTTGGTAGCCCAGGCTGGCCTCGAACTCACAGAGATCCGCCTGGCTCTGCCTCCCGAGTGCTGGGATTAAAGGTGTGCGCCACCACCGCCCGGCTTTTGTTTCGTTATTCTAAAAACTTCTCCAGACTGCTACATCATTGGAACATGTTATTTGGGAAAACCTAAAATCTGTGTCCTGGGCCATGGTCACTCAGATTTGGCTTTATAGTAAACCATCTCTCTCTTAAAAAAAAGATTTTAAATATGTGTATGTGTGTGTGTGTGTATGTATGTGTGTGTGTGTACATATGAGTGCAGGTGCCCAGGGAGGCCAGAAGAGGGCATCAGATCCCCTGCAGCTGGCATTACAGGCGGTTTGTGAGCCATCGGACATGGGTGCTGCTGGGAATTGAATTCAGGTCCTCTGGAATAGCACTGTGGGCTCTTTTTTTTTTTTTCCCCAAGGCAGGGTTTCTCTATGTAGCTTTGGAGCCTGTCCTGAATCTCACTCTGTAGACCAGGCTGGCCTCGAACTCACAGAGATTCACCTACCTCTGCCTCCCGAGTGCTAGGATTAAGGTGTGTGTCACCACCGCCTGGTGCACTGTGGGCTCTTAACCTTTGAGCCATCTCTCCAGTTCATACACTATCTCTTTTGCTCCATTGAGGTGTGAGATCTATCTCATTAGTCAATGGGGAAAACTTGTTATTTGTCTTCCCGAGCCTGGCATATTTCATATAAATGGATGAACACACACACACACACACACACACACACACACGTATGAGCATGATGATTGCCAGTTGCATCCACGTTCCTACAAAGATCCCATCGTGTGTATTTGTATATACTGTTTTCTTGATCCATCCGTCAACAGACGGACATTTTGGCTGGTTCTGTTTGTGTTTAAGCTATTGTGAACACAGCAGCAACAAACATGGATGTACAAGCTTCTCTCTGGTGACTGAGGGTACTACGACTCTGTGCTAGCTGTGGGAGGCATGCGACTCACCGGACAGTGAGCCTGAGGTCCCCCTCCTGAGTGCTGTAGGTGGTCATGAAGTATCTACATTTCAACATGGTAGCATCGACACGTGGGAGGGAATCTGCCTGAGGCGGATCTCTGTGAGATCTGGAGTGAGAGTGAAACCCTGTCTATAAAAAGGATATCTGCCTAGCTGTGAGCATAGGGGTCAGAGAGCGTGAGACATGAAGTCTCAGGAGAGCCCAGTGGGGTTCGTACATGCAGCTCAGGTGCTGGGTCTTGACTTCCAGCTCTCGGCTTTGGACCAAGCTTCTCTGAGTCTTGGTGTCCTCACCTGTAAAATGGGCATAATATAGAAAGTTTATTTTATAGTTACTGTGAGGATTAAAGCTCCTGTTCACCAACTGTTGAAAATAACCTCAGATGCATAGAACGTTTATATGTATGGTATGTGCGTGTATGCACACATGTGTGTGCGTGGTATATGTATATATACATATGTGTGTAATCACATGTATAAATCCAGATTACATAAAATAAAGTGCTTCTATTAAGAGTTAAGAGTGATGTTTTGAAAGAGTGGATGTAAACCTTGCTGATAATATAGGACAAGCTGTGTCAGCCCTCTGGAGACACTGTTTGCTCATTGTTTGTTCATGGAGACAGGGTCATGTGTAGCCCCGGCTGGGTTCAGACTAGGCATGGTGCAGAGCATGGGTTTTAACTTCTGCTCCTTCTCCTCAGCCTACAGAGTGCTGGGTTCCAGGCACGGGCTGCCATGCCTGCTCTGTTCCCTTTTTTCCTTTTGAAACCCCTCTAGTCTGATGTAGCTTAGTCTAGAACATTTTAGCTTCCCTGTTGTGGTGAATGATAGAACTTGGCGGATCTAGAGTCACCTGGGAGACAGCCCGTGTGCATGCCTCCAGGAAGTTTCTAGACGGGGTTAGTTGAGGTGGGGAGGTTGTTGCAGCCAGGAGAAGAGTCGCTAATGGCAGCACAGAATGTAAACCACCACCATGTTGAGAGAAGACCGCCTGCGGGAAATAGGCTCTGTTCATTTTCTTCAGAATTTGGTTGTAGTGAAATATTTTGGAAACGGAAAGCAGGCAGGGTCTCTCGGAGGCAAAGCCTGCGCTTTTCAAAGTGCGAGCCACTTGGCATTTGTTGGTTTCTTTAGTGTTGAGCTGGTCTTAGAAAACTGTGGTGGGGGCCGAGGAGGTCAGTGGGTAGCGCGTGTTTGATCTCTAGAACCCATGTGAAGAAGACAAGTGATTTGGCATGTACTTAGTGTCCCAGCACTGGCAGAGGGATGGATCCCTGCGCCTTCCTGGATGTCCAGCCTAGCCTGATGGGTGAGCTCTTGGCCAATGAGAGACCTCCTTCTCAAAGATAAGGATGAGAGGTGAGCTGGGGTAGCTGGTTCACAGCTCTTTCTGTCTCACAACCTTTTCTGTTGATGTTGTTAAATATCTGTCTCGGGGTTTCTACTGCTGTGAAGAGACACCATGACCACAGTAACTCTGAGAAAGAAAACATTTAATTGGGGTGGCTCACTTACAGTTTCAGAGGTTCAGTCCATTATCATCATGAAGGGGAGCATGGTGGCGTGCAGGCAGATGTGCTGGAGCTGAGAGTGCTACGTCTTGCAGGCAACAGGAAGCTGACTGACTGTCACAGTGAGGGAAGCTTGAGCAAAAGAGACCTCACAGCCTGCTACCATAGTGACACACTTCCTCCAACAAGGCCGCACCCCCTAATAGTGCCGCTCCATTTGGGGGCCATTCTCCTTCAAACCACCACAATATCCCAACAAAAGCAGCTTAAAAGAGAAAGGATTAGATTGTGGTTCACAGTTCAAGGGCGCAGCCTCTCATGGCAGTGAAATCCTTCGGTAGGAACCTTAGGCAGCTGGTCATGTTGCATCCAAGCCAGGAAGCAGATATGATGACTGCTGAGCTCAGCTGCTTTCTCCTTTGCATACTGTCCACGATCCTAGCCCAGGGAATGGTGTCATCCACGGTGAGGAGTCAATCTAGACACCCCTCCCTGCACCCCCAGCATCTCATTGAGCTGACAACTGACACGAACTATCACACTGTGCAATCAGGACCTGCATTAGAATCCTCACCATCTATGTAAAAAAAAGCCGGGCGGGCCTATAATCCTAGTATTACTTGGTAGAGACAGGCAGCTTCCGGGAGCTTGCCAGCCAGCCAGCCTACCTGAAATCGTGATCAGCGAGACAATGAGGTAGGGAGTGAGAGAAGAAATCTGATGTCTCCTTCACATGCTCACATGGATGTGTACACCTGCATACTCATTATATATACCACATGCATACAGAAACGCACAAGCAAGTTCAATGACATTCTGCATTTATCTTCTTGCCTCCATATACATGTGAACACGTGTGCACACACCCCCCACGTAAACCTCCCACACTCACATGCATGCATATGCATGATGACTTGTACACACACACACACACACACACACACACACACACACACACACACAGAGTTGTAAGCCTGGTATGGTAGCAGTCACCTGTAGTCCCAGCATGTGTCAAGTAGAGGCAGGAGATCGGGAGTTTAAGGCTAGCCTGGGCTACATAATGAGACCCCCCCCCATCTCTAACAAAACAAATCAGAGTTATGCAGCAACAACAGAACCCTCCAAACCAAACTGAAGCCCTTCAGCCACTCAGCCAAAGGACTGCGATGGTGGCAGAGAAGATTCCACCAGGCAAACCATATTAAAGCAATGTCTCAGAAAGCATTGTCTTCGTCATATACCCTGGTGCGCCTATCAGCTAAATCTCCACGGTCGGTGGCTGCCCCTGGACCACAATGCAATCCTCCTGTGTACTTCTGACCGGGGATAGAGTCTCTTCTGTGTTTCTCGTAGGTTCCAGCTGCCGCTTCACGTGCATTCTCCAATTAGATTTTCTTAAAACTCTTCTTCCCTTCTCCTAGCAACCAGGTTGAAGCTTGGGTTTTTAATAATTTAAGATTATTTTCTTGGCATTATTAAATCTTTTTTTCCCCTGCTCTTTTATTCTTGGGACTCTGGAGAATTCCAGAGTCCAGGATTTGGAGGGATGTCACCATCTGATGGAGATGAGCATGCCTTGGTGACATAACCCTTGGTTAGGACTGATAACAACTTGGTTTAGCTTGGAGTCTGTGGCAGGCATTCAGTACTTCATTAATATTACTTTGTAATATTACTTTGTGTGGGTTTTCCTAGTTGATGAGTCAATGTGGTCACCGTGCACTTTTCACAGATGAGGGCAACGGAGGCACCGAGGTCGTGATTTGGCCCAGGTTGGGTTGCTGGGAGGTGGAGGAAAGACTCTTGTTGGCCTTGAACTTCAGACTTCCACTCTCCGGGACCGTTCTTGGTATTCGGTTTGCTTCCCTTACCACACCAGCCTGTCACAGTTCTAGGAGTTCTGGGAGTTAGGACTCGAGTGCACCTTTTGTGGAGGGGACACACTTCACCTCCAGCCCCAGGTTGGATGCCTGTGGTGATGGAGCCTCCTGAAGATGCTGGGTCTGGCCTGAGAGTTCCTGGAAGAGGGGTCACTTTTTCCTCTTTTCCTGCCTTGCCACCAATCTCCATGTCTGGGGCAGGGGAAGGCTGGAGAGTGGGGAGTCATTTATGGGCGGACTCATCCAGGTTTGACAGGCTCTGCAGGCACCCTAGGAACTGACTGGAAGAAGGAACTGTTAGTGCAGGTGGCCGGGCTGCCCGGGGGAGAGGGACACGTAATGCTGGCTTCTCATAGGAAGGGGCTCTGACTTTAGTAACAGCATAGACAAGGCACAGCATGGACCTGTTGCCCACTGCCTCCTCCCTCCTCATCTCCCTCCAGGTGCCTCCAGAGGTGTGGGAGGGCCGTGAGCTCGTGGAGGGATGAGGTATGAGGCATACCGTGAGGCGCCTGGTTATTTTTGCTTCCTGCCTGGGTGTGGGTGTTTGTGTTGACAGTGGCGGGGGAGGCAGTGATGGGTGCTGGAACACTTGGGTGCCCGTGGAGTGGGTAGGAGGTGGTGCCTGTGCCAGGCAGGTGACTTAGTGCTCACGTGGCCCTTAGGTGGGCCCCGGGGGCTTTGCAAGGCTGGGAGAGAGCTGGGTTTGCTCCTTGGTGCTGGGAAGTATCTGCTTTACACTACACGCACAGGGCTTTTCAGTCCCCAGGAGGTGAGGCATTCGCCTGCAGTGGCCGCTCTTGTCGGTGGGTGATTCTGTCCTGGGTGACCCCGATCTTAGCCTGCCAGGCTTAGGTAATGGTGGTGAGAGTTCTTTATCTCCCTTCAGCTCCACTACGGAAATGTTCAGACTTGCATCTCAAGACATAGGAGGGTGCTCACTCTGTGTCTCCGGCTTGCTCCCCTGCCAATACGCTGAGGCATTTATACCTAGGTGGAGCGTGGGGGGTACTGAGTTTCCACCATTTATCCCAGCTTGGGAAACATCCTGCAGTGTGTCCCAAATACTTAGAGTGCCCCCGTTGCCCACCCACAGGGATAATTGAGAACTGCCCCTGGTGTGTTCATTTAAAAAGGAAATAACCCTCGAGGATATCGAGACTCAGATCCTGTCACTGTTGGGATGTGAGTGTCACTGAGGGATGTGCTATTACTCGGTTTCAAATTGAAGGCTTCCTCACCAGGTCATTAAGGTAAGGGCCAGTTGGATAGAAATTTCAAGGTAGAACTGGGGTCCAGAATTCAGACTTTTCACTCTGCGTTCTGAGACGAGAGACACACGAACCCTAGCCTACACCTTTTCCATGTTTCTTCCTGGGTAGGTCCTTAGGGCTGTATTAATGAGGTACCACAGGTGGGGCTGGCTGCAAAGATAGAAAGAAGTTGATCGCATAGTTCCCAAGGCTGAGATCAAGCTAGCTGCGAGCCACAGCACCGTCTCTACGGCCCTAGGGAAGAATCCTTCCTGCCTCCTGCCAGGCCCATCCTTCTTGCCGCCCAGGCTTCTGGTGGCTCTCAGGGTTTGCAGCTTTGCCTCCATCCTCACACGTCCTTCCCGGGGTCTGTGGCTGCCCATTTCCCTCTGTGTAATGACACCAGTCATTGGAAGAGGGCCCATCTGAGTTCAGGATGATGTCAGCCCAATTTCTGCCAAGATTTGGTTTCCAAAGAAAGTCACATTTGTGGTTCTAGGGGTTAGACTTCCAACCTGTCTTTTAAAAACTATTCTTTTTAGATTTATTTTATTTATTTATTTATTTATTTATTTATTTATTTATTTTTTTGAGACACGGTTTCTCTGTGTAGTTTTGGTGCCTGTCCTGGAACTCACTCTGAAGACCAGGCTGGCCTTGAACTCACAGAGATCCGCCTTGCTCTGCCTCCCTAGTGCTGGGATTAAAGGCGTGCGCCACTACCGCCTGGCTTATCTATTTATTTATTTATTTTTGGTGATTTATCTATTTTTATTGAATGCATATGGGTGTTTTTACCTGCACGTGTGTCTGCGCCACGTGTGTGCAGTGCCTGTGGAGGCCAGAAGAGGGCGTCAGATTCCCCTTGGAACTGGAGTTACAGATGGTTTGTGCGCTCTCACGTGGGTGCTGGGGATGGAACGTAGGTCCTTTGGGTGAGCGGGGGTAGCTCTGCTCTGGGTCACCAGCCCTGCCGTGCCTTCTCACTGTGTGAGTTACTGCCGAGAGTTAACCGCGGTCTGTATCGCTCTCACTACGGTCTCACTATGGTCTCTGGGTTGCAGTTTTTGCAGTGTTTTGATGTCTGTCTGTCCCATCTCCCTGGAACCCAGTGGTTCTCAGAATGTGGGTCCTGACCCCCACAGGGGTCGCATATCAGATGCCCTACATATCAGACATTTACATTACCATTCCTAACAGTAGCGAACTTACAGTTATGAAGTAGCAATGACATCATTTTATGGTTGGGGCCACCATACCATGAACTGTATTGAAGAGTCTGAGCATCAGGAAGGTTGAGAATTGCCAGGCTTGGGGGCTCGCACGCGTTTAATCCCAGCTCTCGGGGAGGCAGGAGCAGGCAAATCTCTGTGAGTTCGAGACCAACCTGGTCTACAAAGCGAGTTCCACGACAGCCGGGGCTGTTACACAGAACGAGAAACCCTGTGTCGAAACATGAAAGGGGGCGGGGGTGGGGTGGGGTGGGGTGGGGGGAGGAAGTTAAGAACCACTACTGTAACCCCAAAGAAGATAGGTAACCTTTATCTACAATTGGTTACATTCCCACCACTTAATCCGAGAGTGGGTGTTTAATACACATTGGGCAAATGCAAAAGACATCATACTTTTTAAATTGACTGCAGTTATGGGTAAGTGTGGTACCCTTTTGTTTTTCCGGTTCATGTTGAGGCCCTGGCAGTTGGACTCAGGCCCTCATCTGTAGTAGGGTAGTTCTCTTGCAGTGGGCAGCATCCTCAGCACCGTATTTAACACGATACGTCACCTTAAAAGTTAAACAGAGTTGGCGAGGTGGCTTATTAGGTAAGACGGTTGTCACACAGGTACGGGGACAGGAGTTTGGATGACTCATGAGCAAAGTGAGCCACACACACAATGACATATCATCGCTCTGCCCGGAGAAGCGATGAGGTTCTCACAGTGTTTCAGTGCGGACAGCTTTGACGACGTTCTGCTAAGTTACAGACACAGGACACAAAAAGAGAAAGACTGTATGGTCCCACGTATGTGAGGACTCTTCAGTAGCCAAGTTCAAGGGAGTTAGTCTGGATGGATTCAGGATTGATGAAGAGTTCCCAAGATGATGCTCATGATGTTTGCATGTCTATGCAAATGAACTTCATCCCAACAACTGTTCTTTTCTGGTTATTGGTTATTGGATGTGTGTGTGTGTGTGTGTGTGTGTGTGTGTGTGTGTGCACAGCTAGAGATCATTAGCTGTCTTCTTGTATCACATTCCACCATACTTTTTTTTTTAAATGCCAAATGCCATTTATTGAAGGAGGGAGGAGGTCTTAAATACAGGCTCACAGCACAATGGGAGAACCCCGGAGGGCAGAAGTTTGCTACTGATGTTTTAAATCTTGCATCTAAGCTGTTAACGCCCAGTATGCAGGATACTCAGACAAGGAACTTCCCTTAAGCATTCAGGAGAGGGGAACCCGGCGGGGAATTAGCATATGGAGGATATCCAGGTCAAGGTCAGCACGCAAGACAACAGTTACCCAAAATGGGAGCTAGGGCCCTACAGGTCCCCCTTTTACTAAAAAATGATCTTCTGACTTAGGTTGTGTGGGAGGTCAGCAGGTCACCTTACCTGTCATGGAGACACCTGCCCAGGCCACACAGGTGCTCTGTCTTAGGTTGGTGAGCGCCCCCCAGGCATTACCCATCTCTGAATACTCATTATTATACAGGCTCAATCGGTCCACCTTACTTTTTGAGACAGGGTCTCTCTGAACCTGGAGTGGAACTCACTGATTGTCCAGATTGGCTGGCTGGTGAGTCACTACGGCCCCCTGTCCCCACCTCTCAGTGCTGGGAAGGAGTGTGGCAGGTATGCCTGGCTTCTTGTGTGGTTGCTGGAACCGAGGGCCTCAGGTCTGCACCACAAACCTTTACCCACAGAGTCATTCCCTTAGCCTCTTGTTTGTTTAAAGTATTTTTTTAGATTTATTTTCTGTGTACGGATGTTTTCTTTGTATGTATGTGTGTGTACCATGTATGTGCTTGGTGCTCACAGAGGTCAGAAGAAGACATTGGGATCCCCTAGAACTGGAATTCCAAATGGTTGTGAGCTGTGATGTGGATGTTGTGAATCGAACCCTGGTCCTCTGGAAGAGCAGTGAGTGCTCTTAACCATTGAGCCATCGCTCTAGTCCCCCTTTTTTGTTTTTGAAACAGGATGCTGCTATATTGCCCTGCCTGGTCTGGTACTTCATATGTAGTCTAGGCTGTTCTCAAACTTGACATCCTCCTGCCTCAGCCTCTTGAATGCTGTACTATCAGGCATTGAAAAAAGGTTGAAATGATGAATTTTATGCTGTCAGCATGTTCTCACAAACTGTTAAAAGAGTGTGTGTTTGTGTGTGTGAGAGAGAGGGAGAGAGAGAGAGGGAGAGGGAGAAAGAGGGAGAGCGAGCGAGCGAGCGAGCGAGCGAGCGAGCGAGTGAGCGCACAAGAAGGAGTTTGGAGAGAGTGCCAGGGGGAAGGGAAGTAAGTTCTGAACCGGAAGGCAGACTGAGCCCTGGCTGGTGCCTGCTGTGAAGGGAGGTAGTTGGACAGGGCAGGAAACCTTGAACTTGGCTGTCACCGTCAGTGCCTGGGCTGGGCTGTAATCAGAGCTCTGTCTGCAGCAGGCTGTGCAGCTGAGAGCAGATCTGTCCTTTTCCTTTGTGGTCCCCGAAGATCTTCGTGGCTCAGAAAGCTTAAGTTTAAACATCTGACGAGGTAATGCTGATGCTCTGACTGCTTTCTTCTTTATGAAATCTCCACTCAGCTTGTGCTGCCCTCATTCTGAGGCTTCCAGAATGGATTTGATTGAAAGCAATCATGTTAGGTCAAGAATTCCCCGGGTTTGTGAATGGCCCCAATTCATCTGTTCTCAGAAGATATGTTTTTCTTCGTCCCTCTTTACTCCATAAGTTCTCCAATTGCCAGGCCGTCTAGTTTTAAAATTTAGTCGTCCCTTTGTTTCTTTCTTTTGCCATTTATGCTGGTCTTGGGTTCCAATCTTCATGCTGATGTTGCCCTTTGCCTATAGCTGTTTCGTGGATATTGTTGCTCTGTATGTTAACACTGCAAAGTGGATTCCAGGATCTCTATTTTATAGACAGGGAAATTGTTTTAAACACTGGGGGTGGACCCTGGGGTCTCGGCTTTCCTTCTGAGCTAGCTCCCAGCCACAGACAAGAGGAGAGCGGTTCAGTGGCGGGGATTTAACTTGGTTCACTCTCACTTTTGAACCCGAGGCTGCTGTTTTCAGTCTGCAGACTCTTCCAGCCTTCTGCATATCATCACCCCTGGTGATGGGGATCCCCTCTTGATTTTTAGTGCTTCTGAGGTCTGGTGCAGGGCTGCAGGAGGCGGATGCACACTTGTAGACGCTTGTTAATTTCTTTAACAGGGCCCCTTCCAGTCTTGCTGTGTCAGGGAGGAAGATCTACTGTTCCAGAGAGACGACAACAGCAGTCCAGGGCTCGGCTGCTGAGGAGACAGGTCAGGCTCTTCTATACCTTTTTCTCTAATTCTGAACTGAGGAGTTATTAGTGAGTACGGAAACTGCAACAATTCAGGCTAACCCGGACTGCTTTGACGTCCAGAGGAGAAAGGGATGACACGGGAGCAGAGCCTAGAAAAAACAAGCTGGGTTTTTGCATTGTTCCTTTCTTGTGGGAGTCATCGGCCGCTGTGCACTCGGGGACACTCCCGTGGGGAACTCGCCTCTCCTACCCCTCCAGTCAGCTGCCAGTGTGGGAGGTTTTGTGGCCATGGAAGTGTTCGAGTTGCAGTTATTTTCAAAGCTGGTAGATCCCAGGGCTAGAGAATAGCTAAGTGGTTAAGAGCACTGTCTACTCTTCCAGAGGACTGGGGTTTGATTCCCAGCATCCACAGGCTGGCTCATGGCTGTCTGCAACTCCAGTTTTAGGAGATCTGAAGCCTTTCTCAGGTCTCTTTGGGCACCACATGTGTGCAAAATGCCATACACACAGAATAGTAAATCTTAAAAATAAACCAAGCTGATAGATGCTGGTACTCTGTAGACTAAGGCTGATGGGTTAGAGGACAGTCTCTGCCACATCATAGGAGTAGAGTAGGAGCTTTAGTTCCAGTGTGTGTGCACCTGCGTGTATGTGTGTGTGTACCTATGTGTGTGAGACTGTGCACCTATGTGTGTGTGTCCAACTATGTATGTTTGTGTGCACCTGTGTGTATGTGTGCACCTGTGTGTGCACACACTTGTATGTACATGTGCACCTGTGTGTGTATGTGTGCACCTGTGTGTATACCTGTATGTGTGTGCACCTGTGTGTATGTGTGCGAACACCTATGTGCATGCACCTGTATGTGTGTGCACCTGTGTGTGTGTATGTACACCTGTTTGTATATACACGTGTGCACTTGTGTGTGTGTCTGTGTATGCACAGGCTCACATATCTGGAGGCCAGAGGAAGATATGGAGTGTCCTTTGGCACGTGTTTCCATGGCCAGATTTTACTTGGGTGCTTGGGATCTGAATCACGTCCTCAAGCTTGCCCAGCAAACACTATTGTCCACCGAACCATCTCCTAGCTCCCAGCTTTTGTTTTTTAAGCTGGCCCTTGTGAGCTGAGAGGAACGGGCATTGCTTTCAGGGTGGCCTCTGAAATGGCCCAGTGGAGAACTGAACGTCTCTGAGCCTCCTTAGATAGCATTACAGAATGAGTCACTCCAAGGATTGGATTCCTAGCCTCAGCGGACATATGCACTCTCCTGGCTCTGTGAAGCTGAAATCAGACCTCCTTTGCCTCCAGATGTAGCCTGTAGCGGGCTTTGGTTCACCATAGTCCTGGTTGCTCCACTGTGCATTTGTAGGCAAGCAAGAACCTGTGACGCCCTTGGCAAGTCAGGACAGCTGACACACTGATTGTCAGTCACACCGACGTGTCTTGGAGAGGTGCTTCCTCTGGAAGAGTCGGGTTTCTGCTCACAGTACATTGTGGAGGGGTTGAGAGGAGAGAGCTATCTTTTATTCTTCTGAAACTGATAGCTGTTAGAGTATCAGACATCCGCTGTGAGAAGGGACATGGGCTGGTCCCAAGCCTTCCACTGGGCAGTCTGGAATGCTCAGCCTAGTGAATCAATCCTAGGATTTTAGAATTGGAATGGGCCTTAGTTCATCCCTCATATTTGAAAGTTAAAAAAAAAAAAAAAAACCAAAAAACTGCTTGTCTGGTATTCTGGGCCAAGTAAGTTCTTCCATGAAGGGGTCTGTGTCCAAACTCTGTCTGTGCATTCTGGAAGCTGTGTGTCTTGGGCTCTGAGCTTCCTGGACTGGTGTCTCCTAATGAGACCTTGAAGAAACTTGGCATGAGAGAGACAGGGAAGAGGCATGTTCATAACATTCCAATAATATGGGAAGTGCTTCGTGCAAAGTCTCCACACAGATGACATTTGTGAAGGGATGGACTTCTGGCTCAGCAGATCCCACTTTCTCAGGGACAGATCCCTTTATTGTGAATCGTGGAGTTGATCCTTCAGAAGGTGTGTTCACGCCATCCGAACTCGTCAGAATAGACACAAGCAGGAAGCCTGGATGTGTACCTGCCCCCCTGGCATGAGCTCTGGGGGAACAGGGTACATCTCTCTGGGGGAAAGTAGGAATTGGGTATTCTCTCGCTTTCAAAGGTCAGTGGTAAAACTTTCAACGTAGTTTGCATTCCTCCTAGAATGCAATTGTCGGGACCTCGCTGTTGTCCTCACGTGGGCCACAGACAGCGAGGCCCTTGTCACTCTTCATTTTGTGTCTGAAGACTCCTGTCCTACCTGTGTGTCCACCACAGACATGTGGGGTGGCGTAAGGAGTGCCTTCCCGGGGACAGGAAGCCAGATGGAAACTGGTTTTGTGACTTTGGGTCACTTCCGGTGCTCAGCTCTTGTCCGTGGAATAAGCATAAAACTGAGGAGACCTCACCAGTGAGATCTGTCAAGACTCCCGAGCGCCGCTGTCTGACGTCTGTGTGTGTGTGCTGTATGCTCGGGTGCGCATGTGGAGAATACAGAGGTGGACGCTGGGTTTCTCCCCTCTCCCCCCTCCCCCGCTTTATGGTGACGGGGTTTGTGGCTGAACCTGAAGCTGGTCCATTGGGCTAGTCTGGTTGGCCAACAGACTCCAAGGGCCAGCCCCTCCCCAGTGATTCACAGATGGGCGCTGCTGTGCCCGGCCTTTAGGCAAGCGGCGAAGAGTTGAACCCAGGGCCGCACGCTTGTACAACAAGCCCTTCACTGAACCATCTACTCAGTCTGTCTATTTTTTTCTTTCCCTCCTCCATCAGTTTGCTTTGGTTCCAATTTAAGGCAAATCATAGACCTAACTCGCATGAGAGGCTTGCACGTGGAGGCTCCTTGGCCCGACTGACTGCCGTTGAACTTTCTCTGCTCTCTCTGATCTGTTGGTGCTCCTAGACAGAGGAATGGCATCAGCCAGGCCTGGAGTCTGGACACCTGGAGTAGCAGCCCCTGAACAATGCCGATCTCAGTAGAAGGGGCAGCTGTGCCGGGGAGTGCAGTTGGGACAGCAGGGCGAACCAGGGAACTGCAGCTGGAAGGTCTGGGTCCAGGCAGCTCACACCAGCTTCCTGACTGAGGCAGCAGGTTCCGTTGCGTGACCAGTGATCTCTCACCGTGGTCTCCTCTCCAGCCCCAATCCTACCCAAAGTCTGTCTTCCTCATGTTTGCCCTAGATTTGGGGGTGGTGGGTAAGGGGGTGCGGTGGCAGCTGTCCGTCCGCCTTGTCCCTGCGGAGACTGTGGCAGCTGGTATTTTCCCCTTTGCTGTTTTCTGAGGTATGTCACCCGGCAGACTGGTTTGGTAGCCTTCGGTAGAACTGGGGCTATTGAGTCATCAATTTCACATTTGAATTCCTTGACCCTGGAACTTTCCTCTGAGCTCTCGGATCTGGTAGGTGAAACTGGGATTGGTGGGAGGGAAGGGGAGGGGAGAGGAGAATAAACAAGATGGGGGCCATGCCTTCCGTCTTATTCCAGCTGCCCAGGGACGGGTGCTGTGCAGTCTGTGGGCCCCAGGGGGCCAAGTAAATACATCTTTTTTTTTTCCTGATCAGAGGTGAGCCATGGCTTTGATTGAACCTAATAACCCGTCAGCTCTGTGTTGATGGGAGATGCCAGGCCGAGGTGGAAGATCACAGGGCTCTGGTTGAATAGTTCAGAACCAAGAATCCTTTCTTTTCCTCCTGTCTGCGCAGAGAAGAGTGAGCAAAGCAAGCTCCTCCCCTTTTCCTCCCATCCTGATTGGCCTGTGGTGTGCAGAGAGCAGATGGATCAAAATCCTAGCCTCCCTTTCTCCTGGTCCTCTTCAACAAGAGATGGCCACCAGTGTTTGAGGGGGACCGTGTGGGTGCAAGCCGTCCTCTTGAGTGTGTGTGTGTGTACATGCATGTGTTCATGCACATATGTAAGGGGGTGGTTCTGACCTTCGTTTGTATTCCAGACATTCTTTAGCTGTGTCTTCGTCCATGACTAATTCAGAGTGGCAGCTGTCTCCCCACGGTCCTGTTTTCCCTTCTTCGGCGAAGGCTTGCTGCTGAAGATAGCCTTTTTCCTGGGATGTTTCTTGTTAGCTATTCTTGTAAAAGTTTCACTTCCTGAAGCCAGTCAGGAAGTTTCCCAAGAGGTAGAGCGGGAAAGGAAGGGGCATCTGTCTCTTGTACTGCTGTTAGCACGTGCCGCAGACTGGGAAGCTTAAACCAGATGTTTGTTGATACAGTGCTGGAGGCTGGTTGGTCCAGCACCCAAATATTAGCCGCGCTGGTTCTTTCTTGGGCTCTGCAGGACTCCTTTTATGTTATTTGCAACCTGAGATAGCTTCCTTGCAGCCTTGGCGTGTGGCTGCATCATTCCGGTCTGTTCCCTTCCTCACAGAGCTGCTGTCTCCCCTTAAGTCTGTTTCTCCTGTATGTTTTAAGGACACCAATGCAGCTGGACCTGATGGCCCAGCCTGCTCCAGTGCAGACCCTTCTCAGTTGGATGATCCCAGCAGAGACTCTTTCTAGATAAGATCACATTCTCGGGGAGGTTGGCTGTTAGGCCAGAAACAGACCAGGCTGGGGATGCAGTTGAGTAAGTGTTAGGACTGGAGTTTAGATCTCTAGCCCCCAGGGGATCCTGGGGCAGGTGTGCTGGCTGGTGGAGAGTGATGGGTAGGGAAGGTACCTGACATTATTCTTTGGCTTCCACACACAAGTATGAACACTCATCCACATGGATGCACACACACTCACACATACACACATCACATACATACATACATATGCAAAGAAAAAAGTGCTTTGATATACCAATTTTGGGGATGCAGTTCAACTAACACGTTTTTTAAAAAGAAATTCAGGGTTTTTTTTCTAAGATTTTTTAAATTTTATTTCATCCGGATGAGTATTGTGCCTGCATGTGTATCTGTTCATCATGGGCATGCCTAGTGCCCGTGGAGTTCAGGAGAGGGTGTCACATCCCCTACAACGGAAGGTACTGACGGTTGAGAGCCACCATGTGTGTGGGGAACCTGGGTCCTCTGCAAGAGCATCCGTGCGTTAGCCCACTGATAGCCCGCCGTTAGCCCACTGATAGCCCACCGATAGCCCACCGATATCCAACCGATATCCCACCGTTAGCCCACCGACAGCCCACCGACAGCCCACCGACAGCCCACCGATAGCCCACCGTTAGCCCACCGTTAGCCCACCGACAGCCCACCGACAGCCCACCGATATCCCACCGACAGCCCACCGATAGCCCACCGTTAGCCCACCGACAGCCCACCGATAGCCCACCGTTAGCCCACCGACAGCCCACCGACAGCCCACCGACAGCCCACCGTTAGCCCACCGACAGCCCACCGACAGCCCACCGACAGCCCACCGATATCCCACCGACAGCCCACCGATATCCCACCGACAGCCCACCGACAGCCCACCGACAGCCCACCGACAGCCCACCGATATCCCACAAATAGCCCACCGACAGCCCACCGACAGCCCACCGTTAGCCCACCGACAGCCCACCGACAGCCCACCGATATCCCACCGTTAGCCCACCGTTAGCCCACCGACAGCCCACCGACAGCCCACCAACAGCCCACCGTTAGCCCACCGACAGCCCACCGATAGCCCACTGTTAGCCCACCGACAGCCCACCGAGCCACCTCTTCAGACCCCCTAACACAGGATTTATGCTGCGGGTCTGGTGCACACTGGTGGAGGAGTCCAGGCTTCGGGGCCGAGGGCCCGCATGTGCCAGGTGCTGTGTGGGGCACTTGCGACTTTGAGCTCCCCAGGTAGGTTTCATTACTTCCCTGCCACAGGTAAGAAACTGGGTCCCAGAAGTTGTGATCGGCCCAGTTCTGCGGAGAGCTGGCCTGAAGTCCAGGTTTCTTGTGATGGTGTGGTTTTTCTTTCTCCTTTGCCGCTGTCTGTCCAGCCTTGTTGAAGTGGATCTCCCACGTGCCACCCTCTCTCGAGTGTGCTTTGGCCACTGCAGATACACCGCAGGGGGATGGGGCGAGCCAGGCCCACCCGAGGTTCTCTGTGGTGTTTTTCCCCCTCGCTGGACCACACGCTGTCTGCGGGGCCTGGACAGACATACTTTCCTGACACGCGGGGCTCAGTGTATTTTGCTACGTAGATTATTTTGAAGTTCTAGGGGTGACAGATCCTCTGTTGTCAGCCGGTGCCCTGCCCTTTCATTCTCTGCTTGCCCCCTTTCAAGCAGAAACACCAGTTATGTGTCTGATACCTGGTGCTTGTGGCCGCTTTCAGCCACAACATCCACTGTGTGCCCAGGGGAGCATTGCAGAAAACACTGGAGGCTGTGGGTGGGGCCACGGTGGAGGTTGAGTGGCTGTGGGTGGAGTCATGGTGGAGGCTGAGTGTGGCTGTGGGTGGAGTCATGGTGGAGGCTGAGTGTGGCTGTGGGTGGAGTCATGGTGGAGGCTGAGTGTGGCTGTGGGTGGAGCCTCAGTGGAGGCTCTGAGTGTGGCTGTGGGTGGAGTCATGGTGGAGGCTCTGAGTGTGGCTGTGGGTGGAGCCTGGGGGGAGGCTGAGTGTGGCTGTGGGTGGAGCCTCGGTGGAGGCTGAGTGTGGCTGTGGGTGGAGCCTTGGTGGAGGTTGAGTGTGGCTGTGGGTGGAGTCATGGTGGAGGCTGAGTGTGGTTGTGGGTGGAGCCACGGTGGAGGCTGAGTGTGGCTGTGGGTGGAGTCATGGTGGAGACTGAGTGTGCCTGTGGGTGGAGCCACGGTGGAGGCTGAGTGTGGCTGTGGGTGGAGTCATGGTGGAGGCTCTGAGTGTGGCTGTGGGTGGAGCCATGGTGGAGGCTGAGTGTGGCTGTGGGTGGAGTCATGGTGGAGGCTGAGTGTGGCTGTGGGTGGAGTCATGGTGGAGGCTGAGTGTGGCTGTGGGTGGAGCCACAGTGGAGGCTGAGTGTGGCTGTGGGTGGAGCCACGGTGGAGGCTCTGAGTGTGGCTGTGGGTGGAGCCATGGTGGAGGCTGAGTGTGGCTGTGGGTGGAGCCATGGTGGAGGCTGAGTGTGGCTGTGGGTGGAGCCATGGTGGAGGCTGAGTGTGGCTGTGGGTGGAGTCATGGTGGAGGCTGAGTGTGGCTGTGGGTGGAGCCTCGGTGGAGGCTGAGTGTGGCTGTGGGTGGGGCCTCGGTGGAGGCTCTGAGTGTGGCTGTGGGTTTGTGGTTGGGGCAGAGAGGGAGGTGGGAAGGGAGGAGGAAGAGGACAAGGGACGGGGGCAGGTGCACAGAGAGATGGCAAGCAGCAGAGACACCTGGAGAGAGATGCTTGGGGTTGCCCTGCCTGGGGCTCTGACTACTGGAAAGTCAGATGATCCCTCCACCACTGTCTGGTTTTGGGTTCTCAAGGCAGCAGCGTCTGTCTGTCTGTCTGTCTTGTGCAGGGGACTGAACTCAGCACCTTGCACATGGTAGACAAGTGCTATGCCTCTGAGCTACTGCCTCTGCCCTTCTTGTCTTTCTGTAGTCATCATGGAAGGTCGGGTGCCACACCCATGAAGTTCAACAAGGATCTTTGGGGTGGGCAGTTTCTGGAGTGGTTGTTGGCATTGCCTGTGATCTCCCTTGAGCGCTCTTTGCAATGCTGCTTAGAGTTAACCGACTCTCTTCAGTGGCTTCTCCACGGAGAGACTTGTGGGTCAGTCTCTTCAGGGTGGGTGGCTGCTCCTGGGAGAGCTTAGGGCTGCTGCCGTCCAGCCTTTCCTGTGGAGGAGGGGTTTCCAACAACCTTCAGGCTCTCCCAGCAGCAGGTGTGGCCGTCAGATGGAGGGCGGATGAACCAGGTGTCACCTGATTAAGTCTTAGAAGCGGAGATCCCTCTTGGGGACCAAGGCTGTGGGGAATCATCTGTTGTGAGGAAATCACATAATTTATTTTACGAGTGAATTCTACCCAATTATGCAGAAACTTGATAGAACATGCCTTTCCAAGCCCATAGCTTTACGTGTCTGGAAGGAAGCCTTTCTAAACAACTCGCTCTCCCAGCGCGGTGACGGGGTCACATGCGGACAACACCCTACCTACCAGGTGGCGTTTATCCTGCTTCTTGTGTCTCTCGGGTTGAAGCAACCCCCAAATGCCTTCTTGCGCTATAGTTTTCAATGGCTTTCAAAGTAGTTTTGTTTATTTATACTTCAACTAGGCAATATGGTCACGTGGTTCAAAAGTGTAAACATGTAAGAGAAGGTCTCTCTGTCACTCGGCTACCCCATTCTCCCAGGGTCAGCTCAGGTTACAGTTTCTCATGGGGCCCTGACTGTGCTTCCTAGGAACATCTGCATCTCTCTGTCAGTGGCTGTCTGCCATTGACGGCTTATACATAAAGGTCTTTTCATGTGTATGCACACCTTGTTAGTGTGACTGTGTGTGTGTGTGTGGGGGGCGGACAGGGCACACACCACATGGGTGTGGAGGTCAGAACCGTTTGCGGGGATCAGTTCTCTCCTTCCCACGATGCGGGTTCCAGGGATCGACTCAAGTAGTTGAGCTTAAAGGGATCGATTTAGTAGCCTGCAGCATGCCAAACAGGCTAGGCTGGCCAGCTGGTGAGCGAGCACCCAGGATCCTCCTGTCTCCGCTTCCCCAGCACTGGGATCCAAAGGGCGTATTACTGACCTAGATGTCTTCCTGGCCCAGTCACACATGTCTGTCTTACTCATCACCGTTTGTGTTATCATCGTTTTAAATTTACAGACGAGTTACGTGGATGGTATAAAGGTCCCTTACGTGGCTGTGGTTTTTGAGTGCCCCCTGCCCCATTGTTCAGTGTTGCCCTTGTGATGGATGTGGGGCTATGAGAGCTGGTAACTCACGACGGCTGCTGTGCTGGGAATGGGGTCAAGTTCACAGCACTCAGCGCTCCTGCCCTTCTGTATCCTGCCAGGGACATCATGTTCTTCCCTGTGGGAGATGCAGAACACTGAGTATTCTGGTGCCTTGATATTGGATTTACCCCAGAGTCTCCCGAACTATGAGACAATAGGTTCTGTTCTTGAGAAGTTACTTAGCCTCTGATATTTTATTAGATAAGACATATACTATCCACCTTAATCTATCAGTGTTTGCATTTTCTCTATGTGTTTTATACTTTTCTCTCCATGTATATAAATATATTCCCACACACATCTGCACCTGACACATTTATCCTCGATCGCACACATTTATATATATATATATGCATATATATATGCATATATATATATATGCACGCTCACACACATAGACATACTTCTGAGTGCTTTGGCGCTGTCGTGTTCCTTGGCCGCCTACGCGCTTCTGTGTGTTGTCCCCAAGAACAGGGCCCCGTAGCACCTCTGATGACAGTGTGTGGGGCGTGGACTTTGCCCACATCTCACTCTGTTTTATGTGGGTATGCAGCAATAAGACTCTGAATACCACAACTCGTGTATAATGAAATGACTTTCTCCTCATTGGAGCAGAGATGGAGACGTGGCTTGGCCTCTCGTTGGCCAGTCCTAAGGTGCTTTTGGCATCCTGGCCCTGTGGTGGGCCTCCAAACATCTGCACTTTCCTGGAGTTGGTTCTGAGGATAGAACTTGCTTCATTCACTAAGAGTGGGAGGTTTTCCTGCTCTCTGATGCCTCATCTCTCTGCTTCTTAGACAGGTCACTCATAGAAGAAGGATCAGGAAGAGGAGCCATGCAGGTGTCTGGTGTGTGTGTGTGTGCAGAGCTTAAATTAGCCATGAGAAAGAACTGGATCCAGTCCTGTCCACAAGATGGATGTGTCTGCCTATGGGCATCCATTCTGTCTTCTGCCCTGGGTAAAAGCAGCAGTAGATGCCCCTTTGCTACAGATACGCCACCCACTGTTGGGGGATTCAGGTTTTTGTTTTTGGTGACACTGTTAGTCCAGGCTAGCCTTGAATCCTAGCCTTGATCCTTCTGTCTTAGCCTCTGAATGCTGGGATTATAGGTGGGTACCATCACTCCTGGGTAAAATGAATGATTTTAAACCTAAGTTCCTTGTGTTAATCTTAGATTCATTGTCCTTCTCCCTCAGCTCCTAATATTGGAATATAGGAATATAGCCCGGCACAGAAGCTCGTTATTAAAGACTGATGCTCTGTTGGTAGAGTGCTTGCCCAGCATGCGCAAGGTCCTGAGTTCAGTCTCTAACATTATAAAGCAGGCATGGTGGAGTTCACCTGTAATTCCAGGATTTGGGAAGTGGGAGCTGGAGGATCAGTTCAGGGTTACTTGTTGAGAGCTTTGGGGAGAGACCTGGTCTCAAAACAAAAACGCAGTCCAGCCAGCAAACAACCACCCCCCAAACCTCGCATGCACGTAGCCTAGTCATTGTCCCTGCCATTTGTTGACATCAGCTTTGTGAATGGAGAGTCCCACATGAATTCCTGCAGCTGATTTATGGGCTGACTTCTCTGCTGCCTGTGTGCGTCCCCTACTGTGCTGGGTGGCTTTATGTCAACTTGACACAAGCTAGACTCCTTCAGGGAGAGGAGCTCTCTGTGGGAACAATGCTTCCGTAAGACTGGCCCACAGTCAAGTCTGTTGAGCATGTGTTGAGTAATGGTTTGGTCTGGGAGGACCACGTCCACGGTGGGTGGTGCCGTCTTTGGCAGACGGTCGGTCCTGAGTTGTGTAAGAAAGCAGGCTGAGTTAAGCTGCGAAGTGAGCAGCCAGTGAGCAGCTTCATGGCTTCTGCCTAGTTCCGGCTTCCCGGCTCCCGCCCTGACTCCCCTCAGTGATGGAGTGCGAGCCGAGAGTTGGAAGCTGAATAAACCTTTCCTTCCCTCAAGTTGCTTTTGGTCATGGTGTTTTTATCACAGCAACAGAAACCCTCACCAGGACACCCACAGACTGCCATTTATTGAAGAAAAGACGGCTTTCGAGGATTTCATAGACCCATCGACTGACTTTGGAAGTCTGAGTTTAGGAATGACTTTTAGCAGTTGATGGTCTTTGAAGTGCTGAAAGGAGGTGATGGTTAGGGTCCCCTCTCCACTCCTCTGCTCTCTGGAGGCCATCAGGCAGCCACCCTTTTCCACTGCTCCTGTATGCTTCCAGCAGATCAGTTGCTTAGCTGGCTGTGGCTGAGTTCCAGGCAGGGTGTGAAGGCGGGGGAGCTGAGAAGCCAGCACTGAGGTTTTAGTCACCTGTCCTTCCCCTGCTTGCTAGGGATCCGGCTCAGACAGTCTGACACCTCTGCTATCAATTTTGCTTTAAGGTTGGAAGATCCTCCGGGAAAAAAGAGTTAGTCTAGCACTCGTTTCTTTTGAGATAGGAGATCACTTATCCGGAGCCGCCGGCCTTGAGCTTGCTTTGTAGCTGAGGATGACCTTGAACTTCAGACCCCCTGCCTCTACTTGAGTGTTGCAACAACAGGTATGCCTCACCACTCCTGCTTTACAGAAGGGTGGGGACCCAACAGCTGTTTATGCAACTGAGTTGTATCCCTGCCCTTGGTCTAAGCTTCTACCAGATAGGACAGGTTTGGTTGCTGGAAACAAGACTCAACTAAGGATTCCTTAAACACTGGGGGTTTAGCATTGAACAGGATGCATCCAAAGCCAACGAACGGAAGCAGTAGTGAAGACATCAGATCAGTTCTTCCTTTTCTCTTTCATCGATCCTGGGGCATGTATCTGTTGAGTTCCAAGGATAATGGCTGGATTTAGGAGAACCACAGTAGATGCCCAGCCCCTGACCCAAATATTTCCTCCTGGTTTACCCGTTTTTATCTGAGAACATTTTCTATAAACTGCTCAGCCTACTTCCAGTCTTAATTTATTGGGTCACATGGCCATGTTGGATCCAGTCACAGGGAAGGGGAAATGTAGTGTTCTGTGTGGTTTACTTTGGAATTCTTTCTGCTGAAGGGGTATAAGTGTGGTTATTATTATTATTATTATTATTATTATTATTATTATTATTATTAGTGATAGGCTCCCTTGTATCCCTTGCTGGCTTCAAGCCCACTGTGTGCCTTAGGATATCTGCCTGGCTGATCTTTGGTCTCATTGCCTTCAGCTCCTGAGTACTGAGATACAGGCGTGTATCACCATGTTTGGTTTAGGCAGTTCTGGGAATCCAACCCAGGGCTTTGTGTGAGCTAAGCACGTCCTCTGCCACCTGGGCTGTCCCCAGACTCTGAGTCTCACGGGGCCTGAGATGTGAGCTTGAACACCAAAGAAACAAGAGATATATCCAGGGTGTCTCTGGAAAGCAGCCAGAGGTTTGGAATTGTGTCTGTGCGGTTTGTTGTTGTTTAGTTTTAAGGATAAGTCTAGGCCTACTGGTGATCTCAAAGAAAGTTCTTTTATTCCCTGCCTTACCTACTAGGAACTTGGGTGTTTTGAATCTTCATTCTTAGGTGTAATATCTGAATCTTAGTGATTCTGAAACATTAGGATACCTGTACCGGTTCTTTTATTAATTTTTAATTAAGTGTATGTGTGTCTGTTTTGTGGGTTTGTGCACTTGTAAGTACAGGTGCCTTTGAAGTCCAGAAGAGGGCGTCGGGTCCCCTGGAGCTGGGGTACCCGGTGCTTTCCAGCCACGTGATTTGATGATGGAACTCAGGTCATCGGCAAGAGCATCAGGCACTCTTAGCTGTTGAACCATCTTTTCAGTTTCACGTTTCTTTAAAGATTTATTGTTACTTGTGTGTGTGTGTGTGTGTGTGTGTGTGTGCGCGTGTGTGTGTGCGTGTGTGCATGCGTGTGTGCGTGTGTGTGGTGTGTGTGGAGGGTGTAGAGTGCTCATAGGCCTTGTGCAGGTGTCTAGAGGAACCAGAAGAGAGTATTAGATCCCTTGGAACTGGAATTACAGGGGTTTATGAGGCACCCGATGTGGGGGCCGGGAACCAAACTTGGATCCTCCGGAAGAGCAGCAGTGTTCTTAACTACTGAGCCCCCTCTTTGGCTATGGAGCTACTCAACTATTTCCCACCAGGTCGAGTTACAGAAGGCCCACGTCCTGCACGGCCATGGCCATCTCTCAGTAACTAAAGAGTGACAGGACAATCCACCAATAACAGACAGCCCTGCAGCCGTAGGTTTTGCTGAGACTGTGGAATACTGCAAATACAAATGCTGTGGGAAAAACTCAAAAAGCAAGCTTTCTAGGGAATTCTACCCCTCCCTCCATTTAGACAAAAGTTTTCACATTAGACCTGGGATTAAAAAAAGTCTTTTATCTCTTCTGTTAGTAATACAACTGCCAAGAGAAATTTAGAAAAATATGTTTATTTTATTTTATTATTTTTTTTGGTCTTTTGAGACAGGTTTTCTCTGTGTAGCTTTGCACCTTTCCTGGGATTCACTTGGTAGCCCAGGCTGGCCTCGAACTCATAGAGATCCGCCTGGCTCTGACTCCCGAGTGCTGGGATTAAAGGCGTGCGCCACCACCGCCCGGCCTTAAAGACATTGCCTCATGTTTTTTTTTTTTTTTTTTTTTTTTCTTCGAGACAGGGTTTCTCTGTGTAGCTTTGCTCCTTTCCTGGCTCTCACTCTGTAGCCCAGGCTGACCTCGAACTCACAGAGATCTGCCTGGCTTTGCCTCCCGAGTGCTGGGATTAAAGGCGTGCGCCACCAACGCCCGGCTATGTTTATTTTTAATTTATTTGATGTGCATGGGTGTTTTACCTGTGGAGAAGAAGGTATCTTGTCCTCTGGAACAGGAGCCAGTGAGGCGGGGCTGACCTCCATTTTGTCAGCCCTGTCCTGTGCCTGCTCCCTGTCCTGTGCCTGCTCCCTGTCCTGTCCCCGCTCCCTGTCCTGTCCCCGCTCCCTGTCCTGTCCCCGCTCCCTGTCCTGTCCCTGCTCCCTGTCCTGTCCTGTCCCCGCTCCCTGTCCTGTCCCTGCTCCCTGTCCTGTGCCTGCTCCCTGTCCTGTCCCCGCTCCCTGTCCTGTCCCTGCTCCCTGTCCTGTCCTGTCCCCACTCCCTGTCCTGTCCCTGCTCCCTGTCCTGTCCCCGCTCCCTGTCCTGTCCTGTCCCTGCTCCCTGTCCTGTCCCCGCTCCCTGTCCTGTCCTGTCCCTGCTCCCTGTCCTGTCCCCGCTCCCTGTCCTGTCCCTGCTCCCTGTCCTGTCCTGTCCCTGCTCCCTGTCCTGTCCCTGCTCCCTGTCCTGTCCTGTCCCCACTCCCTGTCCTGTCCCTGCTCCCTGTCCTGTCCCCGCTCCCTGTCCTGTCCTGTCCCTGCTCCCTGTCCTGTCCCCGCTCCCTGTCCTGTCCTGTCCCTGCTCCCTGTCCTGTCCCCGCTCCCTGTCCTGTCCCTGCTCCCTGTCCTGTCCTGTCCCTGCTCCCTGTCCTGTCCCCGCTCCCTGTCCTGTCCTGTCCCTGCTCCCTGTCCTGTCCCCGCTCCCTGTCCTGTCCCTGCTCCCTGTCCTGTCCTGTCCCTGCTCCCTGTCCTGTCCCCGCTCCCTGTCCTGTCCTGTCCTGTCCCCGCTCCCTGTCCTGTCCCCGCTCCCTGTCCTGTCCTGTCCTGTCCCCGCTCCCTGTCCTGTCCCCGCTCCCTGTCCTGTCCCTGCTCCCTGTCCTGTCCCTGCTCCCTGTCCTGTCCCTGCTCCCTGTCCTGTCCCCGCTCCCTGTCCTGTCCCCGCTCCCTGTCCTGTCCCTGCTCCCTGTCCTGTCCCCGCTCCCTGTCCTGTCCCCGCTCCCTGTCCTGTCCCCGCTCCCTGTCCTGTCCTGTCCCTGCTCCCTGTCCTGTCCCTGCTCCCTGTCCTGTCCCCGCTCCCTGTCCTGTCCCCGCTCCCTGTCCTGTCCTGTCCCTGCTCCCTGTCCTGTCCCTGCTCCCTCTCCTGTCCCTGCTCCCTGTCCTGTCCCTGCTCCCTGTCCTGTCCCTGCTCCCTGTCCTGTCCCCGCTCCCTGTCCTGTCCCCGCTCCCTGTCCTGTCCCTGCTCCCTGTCCTGTGCCCGCTCCCTGTCCTGTCCCTGCTCCCTGTCCTGTCCCCATTCCCTGTCCTGTCCCTGCTCCCTGTCCTGTCCCTGCTCCCTGTCCTGTCCCCGCTCCCTGTCCTGTCCCTGCTCCCTGTCCTGTCCCTGCTCCCTGTCCTGTCCCCGCTCCCTGTCCTGTCCCTGCTCCCTGTCCTGTCCCCGCTCCCTGTCCTGTCCCTGCTCCCTGTCCTGTCCCTGCTCCCTGTCCTGTCCCCGCTCCCTGTCCTGTCCCTGCTCCCTGTCCTGTGCCTGCTCCCTGTCCTGTCCCTGCTCCCTGTCCTGTCCCTGCTCCCTGTCCTGTCCTGTCCCTGCTCCCTGTCCTGTGCCTGCTCCCTGTCCTGTGCCTGCTCCCTGTCCTGTCCTGTCCCCGCTCCCTGTCCTGTCCTGTCCCTGCTCCCTGTCCTGTGCCTGCTCCCTGTCCTGTCCCTGCTCCCTGTCCTGTCCTGTCCCCGCTCCCTGTCCTGTGCCTGCTCCCTGTCCTGTCCTGTCCCTGCTCCCTGTCCTGTCCCTGCTCCCTGTCCTGTGCCTGCTCCCTGTCCTGTCCTGTCCCCGCTCCCTGTCCTGTCCCTGCTCCCTCTCCTGTCCCTGCTCCCTCTCCTGTCCCTGCTCCCTCTCCTGTCCCTGCTCCCTGTCCTGTCCCTGCTCCCTGTCCTGTCCTGTCCCCGCTCCCTGTCCTGTCCTGTCCCTGCTCCCTGTCCTGTCCCCGCTCCCTGTCCTGTCCTGTCCTGTCCCCGCTCCCTGTCCTGTCCCCGCTCCCTGTCCTGTCCCCGCTCCCTGTCCTGTCCCCGCTCCCTGTCCTGTCCCCGCTCCCTGTCCTGTCCCCGCTCCCTGTCCTGTCCCCGCTCCCTGTCCTGTCCCTGCTCCCTGTCCTGTCCCCGCTCCCTGTCCTGTCCCCGCTCCCTGTCCTGTCCCCGCTCCCTGTCCTGTCCTGTCCCTGCTCCCTGTCCTGTCCCTGCTCCCTGTCCTGTCCCCGCTCCCTGTCCTGTCCCCGCTCCCTGTCCTGTCCTGTCCCTGCTCCCTGTCCTGTCCCTGCTCCCTCTCCTGTCCCTGCTCCCTGTCCTGTCCCTGCTCCCTGTCCTGTCCCTGCTCCCTGTCCTGTCCCCATTCCCTGTCCTGTCCCTGCTCCCTGTCCTGTCCTGTCCCCGCTCCCTGTCCTGTCCCCGCTCCCTCTCCTGTCCCTGCTCCCTGTCCTGTCCCCGCTCCCTGTCCTGTCCCCGCTCCCTGTCCTGTCCCTGCTCCCTGTCCTGTCCTGTCCCCGCTCCCTGTCCTGTCCCTGCTCCCTGTCCTGTGCCTGCTCCCTGTCCTGTCCCCGCTCCCTGTCCTGTCCCTGCTCCCTGTCCTGTCCTGTCCCTGCTCCCTGTCCTGTCCCTGCTCCCTGTCCTGTGCCTGCTCCCTGTCCTGTGCCTGCTCCCTGTCCTGTCCTGTCCCCGCTCCCTGTCCTGTCCTGTCCCTGCTCCCTGTCCTGTGCCTGCTCCCTGTCCTGTCCCTGCTCCCTGTCCTGTCCTGTCCCCGCTCCCTGTCCTGTGCCTGCTCCCTGTCCTGTCCTGTCCCTGCTCCCTGTCCTGTCCCTGCTCCCTGTCCTGTGCCTGCTCCCTGTCCTGTGCCTGCTCCCTGTCCTGTCCTGTCCCCGCTCCCTGTCCTGTCCCTGCTCCCTCTCCTGTCCCTGCTCCCTCTCCTGTCCCTGCTCCCTCTCCTGTCCCTGCTCCCTGTCCTGTCCCTGCTCCCTGTCCTGTGCCTGCTCCCTGTCCTGTCCTGTCCCCGCTCCCTGTCCTGTCCCTGCTCCCTCTCCTGTCCCTGCTCCCTGTCCTGTCCCTGCTCCCTGTCCTGTGCCTGCTCCCTGTCCTGTCCCCGCTCCCTGTCCTGTCCCCGCTCCCTGTCCTGTCCCTGCTCCCTGTCCTGTCCCTGCTCCCTCTCCTGTCCCTGCTCCCTCTCCTGTCCCTGCTCCCTGTCCTGTCCCTGCTCCCTCTCCTGTCCCTGCTCCCTCTCCTGTCCCCGCTCCCTGTCCTGTCCCTGCTCCCTGTCCTGTGCCTGCTCCCTGTCCTGTCCCCGCTCCCTGTCCTGTCCCTGCTCCCTGTCCTGTCCCTGCTCCCTGTCCTGTCCCTGCTCCCTGTCCTGTCCTGTCCCCGCTCCCTGGGTTGTGCCTGCAGGGGAACTCGGGGCAGAGTCCTTCCTCGGGAGCAGCATCTCGCAGATGTGCTGTGAGCCGAGTCTCTAGCATCTCATCTGTCTTTCTTGCCGTCGTTTTCCTTATACAGATCTGTTCCCTTCCCTTCCTTCATCTTCCCTCCTCTCCTCTCCCCTTCCCTCCTCTTCTCTTCCCCTTCTCCCACCTTCTTCCTCCCGCTCCCTCCAACCCGCTTTCTTTACCTTCTTCTTTCCTTTCCCTCTTGTACTAGAGATGGAACCCAGAGTCGAACCCAGAGCCCTGCGCGTGGCAGGCGCACTCCAGCCTTTGATTGACTTCTCAGTGTGTCACATGGACCGCACGGAACGTAGGTGTCACTTCCTGGTTCCCACCCGGGGACCACACTACATTGTGGATTCAGATCCCAGCTGCCCGGCGTTTCCGGTGCAGTGGACATTCCATGAAATCTAGACGTGACTCACAGTGCACACACAGAAGGATATGGAGCATGCACACAAAGTTCCATGTTCCACAGGGCTTGAGCACCCGCAGGTTTTGGTATTGAGGGAGGTTCTGGGAATGCTTCTGAGCAGTGACCCCCCCTAGTCCCCTGCCCAGCATCAACAGTCCCTGTTGGTAGGAAATCTCCTGGGTCTGGGTGACCGACTCCGACACGGGTCCTCCCCGTGTCCCCGTTTTTGGCGGAAGGGAACAGGGTGCCGTGAGTAGCTTTGACCAGTTTGTCAACCTTGCTGATAAGGGTTGGCCTTTTGGGCTAGATGGTTCTTTCTTCGTCAAGCTGTCTTATTCGTTGCAGGACTGTGCCCCCAGATGACAGTAGTAGCTCCTTGTCAAATGTTCACCTGGGAGGCAAAGTTTCAGTCCCCTGGGTTGGGCCTGCCTGGCTTTGTCACCGGGGGCTTTCCACAGCCATCTGGGACAACACTATTGGTGACTAGGTGGATAAGCATTCCTTTGGGACAGGCACAGCTCCAGCCACCCCCAGTCTCTCTGGCTGTGCCGTGGATTTAACTTGAAGGATCATAGGTTGGCCAACTCCAGGGACTATCTGTCCTAGGATTCAGGGAAGGACCTGCCCGTGGCACCAGGTCTGCTGTGGTACGGACCTGTTTCTTGATCTGTAGCTGATGCAGTCCCTTCCTGTCCTCGTGAAGTTGTAGTAGAGTATTTTAAGATGTGTTACTTTTGGGAGGAAGGAGTTAAGCCAGAGAGGGAGGAGGACTCCAGGGGCCAGACACCCAACAACACAGTGAGCCATGGAGTAAGAGTAAGATTTATAGAAGTAAGAGAACCGGAAAAGCCCAGAGACAAAAGGGAGCTGGAATAAGTTAAGGAAAGCTGGCAAGAAACTAAGCCAAGCTAAGGCTGGGCATTCATAAGTAAGAATAAGCCTCTGTGTGTGATTTATTTGGGAGCTGGGTGGCAGGCCCCCCCCAAAAAAGAGTAAAAACCACCAACAATATGAAGTAGCCCTTTGGTGTCTAATTTCAGTTTTTTGTTTTGTTCCCCCCCCCCCCCCCCCCGTTGTTGGGATAAAATACCCAAAAGCAACTTGAAATGAGAAAGTTTATTGGTTCATATTTCCAATGTACAGTCCTTCACCGCATGGGAATTAAGGGGGCAGGAACTGTAAGCAGCTGGCCATATCTCTTCAGCAGACAAGAGCCTTGCATGAGTCCATGCATGATAGGATTCTGGTTGGTTCGATTTCTCCACTCCTTAATTCATTCCAGGAGCCCCTCCCCAGAGAACGGCGCCACCTGCAGTGTGTGGGTCTGCCTACCTCAACTTACGATAGTCCCCTAATGATGGCCGGTCTGATCTAAAAAGCACATTGCTGAGATTCCTTTTCCAGGAGATTCTAGCTTCTGTCGAGGTATCGGAACCAATAATTATGGGGCACTGACTGCTCAGACCCTCCTGGCTTATTCTCTCGGTGGTGGTTTGAACATGGTTTGAGCCCTCTCCTCACCTTCCTGCCTTTACCCCCTGAGTGTTGGGACTACAGGCACACACTACCACCCCCGATTTACCAAAGACTCCATTTTTCATATCATTTTGAGGGGTAGGGATTCACAGTGGATTTTGGGGAAAACACAAAACGTTTTGATTTTCACACAGTCTGTAGCGTGGAGTCTTAGAAGTGAGAAGATGGCCTTGACTCTGGAGGGTCTCAGACAGTCTGTAGGCTCCCACCCTGAACGGACAGGACTGAGGTTTCAGGGCATCGGTGCCACAGACCCGGAGGAGCGGTTTTAGTGGCCGAGCTCGGAAGCGGTGGGGAAGGGTTTGGAACCCGTTGTATCTTGTCTTTTAGGATTCCCCAGATTTTTTGTTTGTGGCAGTGATTGGAGCTGCTGTTTTGGTGAGGTCCTTCCCCAGGAGGGGTGTCAGGTTTGGAGGCTGCCCACCGTGCCGACTCTGTGGTCAATTCAGTCAGCAGGGACACATGGGGTGCTGCATTCACTCCTGCGGGTCTGTGTACCCTCTGTGCCTTGTGGCCTCTTCGCAGAAGGGAGGACATGAGGCATGACCGGTGTCCGGGGACGTGGTCCTCTAGGTTCTCAGTCTATTCAGGTTGTGTGTCGGACAGCTTTTTTCTGCTTTCAAAAACACCTGGTAGACATTTAAGGAAGGACGGAGTTACCCCGGCTCCTGGCGTCAGATCCATTGCTATGGCTTGTTGAGAGGCCTGGCAGGAAATGTACCCATCTCATAGCAGCCAGGAAGCAGAGGTATGCACCAGGTACCTACTTCCTCCAACCAGGTCCCACCTCCCAATAGCCTTTCCGTTCTGAACTCACCCATGCACAGGCCACCAGTGAGGTCCTACTCGTGTTCTGACCACCTCTTAATAGTACCACCATCTTGCCCAAAGAGTGCCACACTTCATGCCCAAACCACCACAGGCTGATGGGGCAGGATAGGCCATAGACTGGAATCTTGTAAGTCACACAGTTTGGAGGCTGAGAAGTGTAAGGGCAGGTTCTGGAAGATGCACAGTCATTTGGGGGGGGGGGGCTGCCTTCCTGTTCAAAGACCACCATCTTTTCCTGTGTCCTTACATGGTACACAAGGAGACGGCGTTCTCTGGACTCTCTCACAAGACACCAACTGTGTGTATGAAAACTGTACCTGTATGACCTAATCCTTCACTTGTGGAGAGGCTTTTGATATATCCTTGGGGGGACACAAGCACCCAGACCATAGCAGGGTGTTTCCTGATTCCTTTCTGATCAATGATCAGGTCTGTAACATCCTGGGTTGTGTCCTTTCCCCAAGGCTTCCTTGGATGGGCTTGGAGTCCTGTTGATCTCTGTTGTCCCGCCAGATGGGACAGGGCCATCATGTCTCCTCCTGTCGATTTCTGAGACTCCTGTTAGCGGATGTGCAGAACCCACCAGGAGGAAATGCCTGCTACAGTCTCGTCAGGGTTTACCACAGTCTCCTCTTAGTGCTTTCTGATTCTCTTCAACATTTTGCAGACGTCTCCCCTGCCCTGCGTATGAAGCACATCTTTGCAGATTCTCTGGTGGTTCCGAAGTGAATGGGAGAGGCCATCCCTTCAAGTAGCTCCGCCTCCTCTTAGAAATCCACAGAGCAAGCCATGAGGCTCCCCATGCTGAAGCTGCGACATGTGTATGAAAATAAAGTTTTAATTAGAAGGAGCATTTCTCAGCCTCAACCTGGCGCTGGCTGTCTTAACACTGAGATGAAAATAAACTGGCTCTGGCTTCTTGGCACATGACCCGCTCACTCTGTCTTTTTTACACACTGAGTCTCGTGGGTTGAAGCGTGGGGTGCAGTTGCCTGTGTGGCATTCCAGAGCCTCTGGCTTCCTACAACCAAGAAGGGAGAGTTTGATCCCAGTGTAATGGGTACAGCCATGCCATCTGCTTTAGGGCCCATTGATTTTTTAGCCTGATGTGGTTCAGGAAAAACAACAACAACAACAACAACAACCCATTTCTAACCATAAATCAGAGGATGTGTGGGAAGGTGGCATGATGTAGTGTGACCCAAGACGATGTCCTCCATCATTCACAGCTGTGTGGCCTGAGGCAGGTCCCTTAGTGCCTATGTTTTTGTGCCTTCATCTGTGAAATAAGTCCACCATTGTCATTACCATTTTCATAATGGTGATTATAAATGATGCATATGTAGTGCCTGGCACAGGCCTGTTCAATAACTGATACTTATTTTTATTATAATTGAATGGTTCCTACCAGTCCTTGTCTTGGGTCACTGCCAAGGTCTCCCACAATGTTTTCGGTGTAGGGTGGCCTTGACCAGCTGTGGCTTTGCCGAGGGCTGGCAAAGCTTCCAGGTGCCTTCACCAGATGCACATGGGTGGCAGGTGGGAGTGTCCCTGGATGTCAGCTTGTGTGTGGCACTGCCTTCTGCCTCACTGTGGTTCCCTTTTCTTCCCCTCCCACTCCGGCCATCACCACACATAACCAAAGGAGCAGGCACAGCCTCTGACTAAGGCGTAGGCCTGTCTGCATTTCATCACGCCGGGCTGCTTCACCAGGTGACATGAAGGTCAGATCTTTAGATTTGTGTGAGAGCGGAATTTCTCACGATGTGTGTCATAAGCAGTACAGATTTGGCCTTTGTTCCCGGCTTAGAGTTGCTAGAATGTTCTTTGTCTTGTATGTTAATGAGATGATTGGCTTGGTTGGCTTCAGGATGAGGTTGGTCTCCAGAGAGTCCGAAAGGTGTTCAGAGGCTAAAACTGTCAGCTCCATCCTCCCGTCCAGGGAGGGGCGAGAGGCCGGAAGTGGAGCTAATGACAGTGGTTGGTGACTTAGTTATGATGGGGCCTCTGAAAGGTCATTGGACAGTGAAGGTTCTGGGTTGATGCTGGGAGGGTGATGTGCTGGAGAAGGCATGGAGCCCTGGCATCCTTTCCCGCTCTTCCTTTCCTCCTGTACATTATCACCTCACCGTCCCTGAGTTAGACCCTTTATACTAACCCTATGGCAAATTACTGAACCTGAGGCCAGGTTCGTGATTGCCCTTGGACTTGTAGTTGGATAAGCAGAGGCATGGGTGCCCACCGCACTCTTGTGTCTGAGGCGGCACTGAGCTCTTGCCCTCTGAGGTCTGAGGCTGTGGTCTTTAACACTGTCCCGCCCATCCCCTCTGGTGTCCAGAGTTAGAGAGCTGGTGAGTCCTTGGAAAACCGCTCACATTTGGTATCAAGACTGTTACGAGCACAACCAGTTTGTAAATGTGAGTAGCATCAGATCCCCTAAGGAAGGAAGGTTCAAGGCAGAGTATTGACCGGATTAGATTTTAATGTTGAGCTGGAAAGGACATGCATGGATGGTGGTCTTCATACCATTTTTTCCTTTATTTTTTAGATTTTGTATTTTAAGTGTGTGAGTGTGTGTGTGTACACATATGTAGGTGTGTGTATGTGTGTGCATGTGTATGTATGTGCCACGTGAGTGCAGTGTCCACAGAAGCCACAGGTGAAGGATTTCTGTGGAGCAGGAGAACCCAGCATGAGTATGGGGACTGAACTCAGGACCCTGAGAGCAGTGTTTGCTCTTAACCACGGGGTCATCTCTTTAGCCCTATCCCTGTCTTATTAATGCTCCGACATTAAGATATTCTAGACTCCTGGGTGTCTACTGCATACAGCCAGGTATCAAAATTACAGAGTAGCTGCTTTCTATGTTGGGGGACACCTCCAATGTCAAGGTTCCGTGACTTCAGCAGTTGACTTAAGAGCGCCCGAGTGCCCTCCGATGGCTACTCTCTTCTCTTTCCTCCTCACCCCAACTCTGACGCTTCAACTCTTGTGTCTGGACGCTGTCTTCAGCCACACAGGATCCTCGCCCCACCCCCTTCTCCTGGAGTGCTGCTCTTCGGGTTGTCAGAGGCCTCCTTGAAACGGACCTGACTTCCGAAAGCTGGTCCCTTTAGTCCAGCCATGTGTGGACCATCAGCCTCCCGCTTTCTAGATGCATCCCGAGCATGAGTTTTCCTCTTGGCAGCTGTCCCTGTGGGCTCTGTGGCCAGTGAGTCAGAGGATTTGGAACCACTTTCTTGAGTGTTTTGTGTGTGGTTGCTTCTATTTCAGCTTGTGTGCTGTACAAGTTTCTGTTGATCTGTCACTAACTTCTGCTGCCTCCTCTGTCAGGGAGGTGAGCGAGTCGCCAGCTCTGCTTCCTCTGTCCTATTGCTTGGACTCAGGGTGCTTTCCAAAACACGCTGTTCTCTCCAGCTCTGAAGTCACACGATGCTGGCCGTGCCCATCAAGTCTAGACTGTTGGGGTAGAAGGAAAGAGAAGACTGGGAGAAGAAATGGGGGTGAGTGGAGAGCAGTGTGTTTGCACTATGTGCACCCCCCCAGTGGAGAGCAGTGTGTTTACACTATGTGCACCCCGTCCCCGCCCCCTGCAGTGACAGCTTGACGTCTACAGGCCAGCAAACATTGTCCACACCCAAGTGGCTGCTGACCGAGTAGGGGCTATACTTGAATTAGTCCACAATACTCAGTTTCTCCCCAGCATAGTGAACTTGTTCCTCTTGGCTCCTTTGATGTGTGACTGACCTCCTGTCTTAGTTAGGGTCTCTATTGCTCCGAGAAACACCGTGACCAAAAAGCAAGTGGGGAGGAGAGGGTTTGTTTGGCTCACACTTCAGCATTGCTGTTCATCACTGAAGGAAGTCAGGACAGGAACTCAAACAGGGCAGGATCCCGGAGGCAGGAGCGGATGCAGAGGCCGTGGAGGGGAGCTGCTGACTGACTTGCTTCCTATGGCTTGCTCAGCCCACCTTCTATAAAGAACCCAGGACCAGCAGTCCGGGGATGGCACCACCTACCATGGGCTGGGCCCTCCCCATTGACCACTAATGAGAAAATGCCTTACAGCTGGATCTCAAGGAGGCACTTCCTTAGCGGAGGCTCCTTCCTCTCTGATGGCTCTGTGTCAAGTTGACACACACCACCACCTAGTACTCCTCCATCTGGCTTGGAAAGCTCAGGTCTACCCTAGCCCAGATGGTTGTCACCAGCAGGGAACCCGACTTTCTCCTTGTAGACCCTTCTCTGAGACACCACCCTTCCCTGGCTCTTGTGCAGTGGACTTGTGTTCCTAGGGGAGCACCATGACTGTACTCATTTGTTTATTATTTTTATGTGTGCATCTGGGGGTTGTGCAAGTGTGTGTCAAGGTGCAAGGGCACATTTGTGAGCGTGTGTGTGTGTGTGTGTGTGTGTGTGTAGAGGCCAGGGGTAAACCTGGATGTCATCCCTCAGGAGCTGTCCATCTTGGGTTTCCAAGACAGGGTTTCTCTGTATAGCCCTGGCTGTCCTGGATCTCGCTCTGTAGCCCAGGCTGGCCTCAAACTCACAGAGATCCTCCTGCTTCTGTCTCCCGAGTGCTGGGATTAAAGGTGTGCAGTACCACTGCCCGGCTCATCTTGGTTTTTAAGGTAGGGTCTCTTTTTAGGACCTGGGGATCACCTAGTGGGCTGTTCTTTCTGGCCAACAAGCCCAAGGATCCTTCTGTTTCTTTTCCTCCTTCTTAAAGTCCTGGAATTACACGTGTGTGCTCCCACACCTGACTTTTTTATGTGGGTTCTGGGGATTGAACTCAGGCTTCTAGCACATTACTAATGCAATCATCTCCCAGCTTCAGGCTTTATTGAAGCAGTAAAGGATTTTCTGCTTAGAATACCTCGATTGGACTCTTGTTTCTCCAGATTAATAGGCCTTTGTGGATAGCCAGGTGTCTTAGTGTATTTTATGTTGTTATAGCGAAATGTATGACAGCAGGTAATTTATGAAGAGCAGAAATATATTCATCTCATGGTTTGGGAGGTTGGGAGGTCTAAGAAGACAGGCTGGCATTATAGGAGACCTTGGTGACCTCGGAGATCCTAATTACTTTGCAAAGATATCACACATAGGTGTCATATGTATTTGAGAAATGAGTTTCCAACATTTGAAGTTTTGGGGATGCAGTTACACCCTAGCTTTGGGAGACAAATGTCTTGCATATGGGATGGGGCCTTGTGAGGCTGAGACTGCGTGAATGGAGATCACCGTGGGGGTGTGAGTGGTGATAATTAATTGCCTCCTTGTCCTCCTAGAGTTTGGAGCCAACTGATGAATTTAACACGAAATTCAGACAGATGGAGGTCAAAATATTGAGATTATTATGGTCCAGCTAGCTGGAGAACAGGCTTAGAAGTGAGGGCCAGATGGGGTTGTCTGCCAGCCTCCCCATGTGCAGGGCTGCCAGCTCTAGGGCTGGGGTGGGCCAGAGAAGAGGTAAGGCCCAGAGATGGTGGTGCTTCCAAAGACAGGACCGGAAGGTGCTGGGTTGGGCAACATGTACTTGGTATCTTTTCCCAAGGTCGCCAACCATGTCAGTCCTACCCACCCTGGGCTTCGGAAACAAAGTAATGACCTGTGTGACTCCAGCAGCAGCAGGGATGTTCTTATTCTTGTGGAGTCCTAAAGTCCAACCGCGACCATGGTATCATCATAGGACAGGGTTAGCTTTTCCGAGGGCCTTGCATGAGGATCCGTTGTGTGTCTCTCTCTTAGCTTCCAGTACTTGCTTGCACCCTTCCTTGGTTTATAGATGCATTGCCCCAATTTCTGCCTTTCTCTTTGTATGACATCCTCCCTGTGTGCCCATGTCCAGATTCCCCTTCTATATAAGGGTACCAGTTGTATTGCATTGGGGGGCACCCTACTCCAGGATGACCTCCTTTTAAGTATGTCTAAAATAACTCCATTTTCAAACAAGGCCACATCCGAGGTATGCTGGGGATTAGGACTTCAGTGTGAGTTTGTAGGGGGTGGGCGTACTTAAGCCTGTAGCAGAAGTTTAGGGTTTTTCACTCACACACATTTCTTTTCCTGAGTATGTGGGGGAAAATCTTTCCCTCCATAGTGTCTGAGGAGTTAGGTATTAGATTTGTGAGTGAGTACTCAGTGGATCCCAGTAGGGATGGTGTCCTTCTAAAGAGAGGGCTCATCCACAGCCTTTTCTCCTGTGGAGTGTGAGCAGAGGAATGGCTGTGGGTGAATGGAGGGAGAAGGTGACCGTAAGTCAACAGGAAAGACCTGCCTAGAAACCAATCCAGACAGCAACTGAACATGGCATTCCTGGCATCCAAGACTGTTTGAAAACAAGTTTCTCTTCTATGCCAGGTACTTTTCTTATTGCTGCAACAAAATGTTTGACCAAAGTCAACTTAAGGGAGAGTTTCTTATTGGCCCAGAGTTTGAAGTTCCAGTAGCCTATGGCAGCAGGGGCAGCAGCGGCCACATTGTGTCCACAACCAGGAAGCTGGGAATGCTGGGCTCAGCACACCCCCTTTTAGTTAGCCCGGGACCGGCTCTCTCAGAATGGTGCCACACACGGTCAGGGTAGGTCTTCCTACCTCAATCAGTTTAATTTAGGAAAGTGGACATGCTCAGAGCTTTGTGTCCTCGGGTGTTGTAAATCCTGTCAAGCTGACTATCATGTCAACCATCACATCTTGTTTCAGCCATGTGATTTGTGTTGTATTGTGATGATGATGGTGGTGATGGTGATGATGATGGTGATGACGATGGTGATGACTATGATGATGATGGTGATGACGATGATGATGACGATGGTGATGATGATGGTGATGATGATGTTGACGATGAAAGCCCCGTGTGGCTCCATCTGACTTCGGTACAGAGCGGGCAGTGGCTTCCTGCCAGTGTTCTCCCTCATCTCGCACCTTCATTTAATGGACTGGGTAGTCTATGGAACAGAAAGCTGGGGCGGTTTGCTCCAAGCCACTTCCGTGGATTAGGCAATGGAACCTGCGGGTGAATCCTAATGCGTTTCAAGCTCACTTGAGTAAATCCAGGGCAAATATATTTAATGCCTTAGTTAAAATGCAACTCATAGTGACATGTGAATGTCATTGACTGGCAAAGGAACGAAACAAAGTGGGTCAGTGACACACTGCACTGTCTTGTGACAAATGTAGGTTAACTGATTTAATGGAAAACTGAAATCTACGGGTAAGTGGACTGGAGATGCATAAGCCCTCAAAATCTCCTTTGCAGCGATGCCTGGGACAGAATACTGCACTCCAGGCTGAACCTTTCATGAGCAAATGTTTTTGCCCTACTTAGTTAAAATCCACTGCTTTAATTCAAAGTATACCAAACACCAGGAGCCAAGATGAACTGTGGCTGTTCTGAGTCAGCTGGCCATTGAGCAGGGTCAGCTGCATGGACAGTGGCCCCGTGGAATTGTAAGCCATTACCTAAGAGATGTGAGAGGCAATTAGAGCATGTTGTGAGAATAGTGGGAGCATCCTACAGAGAGGGAAGGGGCATCATGGATGGCTTCTCTGAAAGTTGTGTGTATCTGAGCAGTGAGTTCCTCCTCAGGTGATGAGTTGGGCAGACAAAACACTAATGTGCATGAACATGGGGAATGGGGTGATCTCCCTCTTGGACATGGGGTGTGGGGCAACCTCCCTCTTGGACATGGGGTGTGGGGCGATCTCCCTCTTGCACATGGGGCATGGGGTGATCTCTGTAGCTAGCTGGAGTTTTCTCCAGTCCTGCCTGGGCCACAGCCAGCTCAGACCCAAGTAAACACACAGAGGCTTATATTAATTAAAAAGTATGGCCTAATGACTCAGGCTTCTTGCTAGCTAGATCTTGCATCTTAAATTAACCCATTTTTATAAATCTATGCCTTGCCATGTGGCTCGTGGATTACCGGTATCTTTACATCTTATTTCTCATGGCGGCGACTCCTGACTCAGCCTTCCTGTTCCCAGAATTCTCCTCTCTGCTTATCCCGCCAATACTATACTTTCTGCCTGGCTACTGACCAATCAGCGTTTTATTTATCAATCAGTGAGAGCAACACACATTCACAGGATACAGAAAGACATCCCCAGCAGATTTCCCTCTTGGACATGGGGCATGGGGTGATCTCCCTCTTGGACATGGGATGATCTCCCTCTTGGATATGGGGTGTTGGGTGATCTCCCTCTTGGACATGGGGTGATCTCCCTCTTGGATATGGGGTGTGGGGTGATCTCCCTCGTGGACGCGGGGTGTGGGACAGTCTCTCTCTTGGACATGGGGTGTGGGGTGATCTCCCTCGTGGACGCGGGGTGTGGGACAGTCTCTCTCTTGGACATGGGGTGTGGGGTGATCTCCCTCGTGGACGCGGGGTGTGGGACAGTCTCTCTCTTGGACATGGGGTGTGGGGTGATCTCCCTCGTGGACGCGGGGTGTGGGGTGATCTCCCTCGTGGACGCGGGGTGTGGGACAGTCTCTCTCTTGGAAGACTTCATCCTTCCTCGTGCTGTTTCTTGTCCCCTTTCTTCTTTTCCATCAGTACAGTTCAGTGTGCGATATGAGTCAAGGATGCACAGCTTCTCACTGTCATCCATGTCGGCCTCAGGAGTTCCCCGAGAGTTTTGGGGATCTTGACTCAGGCCAAACCAACATTTCTGGATTTGATACTGAAAAGATTCTCAGTACCAGCCAGTTATGAAGCAGAGTTGGAGATTTTATTAAAGATATTTTAACACAGGCTCACACGAGAGGGGCAGGGAAAGAGAGGCACTCAGAAGGAGATGAGACATACCCAGATGTGGGTTTGGGCTCTTCAAGGGCAGGAGGCAGCCCAGGGTTTTGACGATGGTCATATACAGGAATTTGGTGGGGATTGGGGTTCCTGGGGCACCTAGTGGGATTACAAGATAAGGTAGGAGTCCTGCCCACAGGGACACACAGTGTCCTTACTGTAGACAGTTGTCTTTGTGTGTCCACCCCCCTCCCCTGCCCCCAGACATGGTTTCTCTGTGTAGTCGTGGCTTCCCTGGAACTAGCTCTGCAGACCATGCTAGCCTTGAACTCAGAGAGATCCTTCTGTCTCTGTGTCCCGAGTGGCGTGCTGGGATTAAGGGTTTGCGCCACCGTCGCCCAGCATATGAACAGTTTTGAGATTCTCAATGTCCGAGTAATGAATGGGAGCCTGCTCAAGGTCATGTACATTGAAGTGTTAAGCCCGCGGTACCGCTGTTTTGACATAGAAAGGAACACTGATCCTGTTTCAGCCTTTGCCGCAGGAACTCTTGCTTCGCTTCTTGGCTGTCGAGAGGCTCCAGTCAGACTCCAGGATGACAGGCTCCCTTCCTTCTCATGTCCGCATTATTTCTCTGCCTTCTTATCCTGCCTCAGCATGGTAGTAAACTGGCTTTGCTGAATGAGTGAAAAGGCCCAAATGTGGTGTTTGGGATTTCCATGTTGTCAATTTTCCTCACTTTCAACATGACAACAACTAGTCTGCTAAGATATTAAAGCCATAATACTGGATCACAAGCCTCTGTAGCACTACACCAGTGGGATACTGCCTCCTATCATCTATCCATCCATCCATCCATTTCTCCATCCATCCATTTCTCCATCCATCCATTTCTCCATCCATCCATTTCTCCATCCATCCATTTCTCCATCCATCCATCCATCCATCCATCCATCCATCCATCCATCCATCCATCCATCCATCCATCCATTTCTCCATCCATCCATCCATCCATCCATCCATCCATCCATCCATCCATCCATCCATCCATCCATCCATCCATCCATTTCTCCATCCATCCATCCATCCATCCATCCATCCATCCATCCATCCATCCATCCATCCATCCATCCATCCATCCACCCATCCCTGCCTGCTTCCCTTTCCACTTATTTCCTACCCCTCCCCCACTCACATAGTTTTAACCAAAGTCATGGAAATAAATTGTATTATAGACTTTAAAACTTTGTGAGTCAATTTCTTTCATACTCTGGATAATGTTCTCAACAAAGGGGAACAACAGTCTTATTGTTTCTTTGTTCTTTTTTTTTGGTGACCCTGGGCATGGAACCTGGGAATTCACATACTAGGCAAATGCTTTGCCATTGAGCAAAACCCCCAGCCTCTGAAAAGATGCTTCCCAAGCTGGGAACTGCACGGCCTCTAGAACCCAAGTGGGAAGCTGCCCGCCTTACACCGTGGAAGCGCAGTTCTAATAGGGCATGGTACGTTGTGCTTTGGAGCAGCATGGAATCTACCTGCACACATGACTCGGCTGCCAGCCCCACGCCTGGTGTCTGGGCTTTGCTTGTTCTCTGACACGGGTTCACCGTGTCCCTGCGAGTGAATTCACTGCAGCTGTAGACGTCGTGGAAGGTGACGATTCCCAGAAGTGCACAGCTGCCTTCACAGCTGGTTCACCACGTCCCTGGGGAAGTCACAGTCTTCTTCTCTCAGTGCGAAGTGGTGAGCTGCTGAGTGTAACTGAGAAGTTGGCACTTGGTGTTTACTTAGTCTTTGGCATTTCTGCATTTCATTTATTCATTGTGTGCTCATGGGATGTAGATGTCGTTCCTATGGGATTCCATCGGAAGCCTCCAAGTTTTGGTACCAACTAGCAGTGTTTGCCCTGGGCTGCATGTCCTCAGACATACTTATGGGTTGGAATTCGTCTTTTCTCATTCTTGGGCTTCTGGCAGAGTACATGGGAACTGTTGAGGGAGACAGACAGTGGATCGTTCTGTTTGTAGTCTTCAAGTCTTTGTGAGCACAGAGGGTGGGAGGGTGATTTTCTATGCGGTTTTATTTGGGAACTGTGGAAAATGAATGGTGACTATGGAATGGTCCAGGGAACTCCACTTAAAGGTCACTTCTGTGCCAGGCAGTGGTGGCACACACCTTTGTTAATCCCAGTACTCGGAGACAGAGGCGGGCGAATCTCTGTGAGTTCAAGGCCAGCCTGGTCTACAGAACTTAAAGCAGGCCCGTATAAACATTCTATTACTTTCTTTAGACAGTTTCTCATTTGCCTAATGTCATGTTTGTTATGTCTGATCTGTGCATTGTACTTCATAGTCCTAGGTGCTTCTGGTTACTAGAAAACTGTGTTTGCATAGTGCGCAGTGTATGAGTTACCTGTCTGCTGCTGTGATAACACCCTGTAAGAACACCTTAAGGAAGAAGGATTATTTTGGCCAATGGCTCCAGAGAGATAGAATCCACCACAGTGGAGAAGGTGTGGCATGGTTAGGGAAGAATCCCCCACAGTGGGAAAGGTGTGGCATGGTTAGGGAAGAATCCACCATAGCGGGGAAGGCGTGGCATGGTTAGGGAAGTGTGGTGGCTGGAGCAGAAGAAGCCGGCTGGTCACATTTTCATCCACACACACAAGAAATAGAACAGGAAGTGGGTAAACCTCATAGCTAGTTCCTCCAGCAAGGCTGAACCTCCTAAAGGTTCCATATGGTTCCTCAACAGTGCCACCAGCTGGGGACCCAGTGTTCAAACACCTAAGCCTGTGGGGGATACACCACAGCACTTAGACACCCACATTTGGGCAGCCAGGGCAGAGGTCTTAGCTTTAAACCTCGCTGCGAGTTTTCCCTTTCACCTGAAAACTTTGACCAATTCTGTCTTTAATTTAATTTTATGTTTATCATATGTGAGTGTGTGTTTGTGGTCACATGCATGCGGGCGTGCGTGTCTGTGTATGCATGTACACATGCATATGTGTCCCATTGAAGTCAGGAGGTGTTTTTCTCCTTGTACATGGTGGTCATGGGGCTCAAACTCAGGTTGTCAGGGTTTGGCAGCAAGTTACTTTGCTTGCTGAAACACTGTGCTGGCCCAACATTTCTTGTTTTTGTTTTTTTTTTTTTTTTGGTTTTTCAAGACAGGGTTTCTCTGTGTAGCTTTTGGGCCCTGTCCTGGAACTGGCTTTGTAGACCAGGCTGGCCTTGAACTCACAGAGATTCACCTGCCTCTGCCTCCCCAGTGTTGGGATTAAAGGTGTGGGACACCGCCTGGCCAACATTTCTTTCTTAATGAGGTTATTCACCTTTCCCCCAGGCATTCCCTGAGCTGGTCCTTACTCAGTACTCACTGTCCCCAGGCATTCCCTGAGCTGGCCCTTACTCAGTACTCACTGTCCCCAGGCATTCCCTGAGCTGGTCCTTACTCAGTACTCACTGTCCCCCAGGCATTCCCTGAGCTGGTCCTTACTCAGTACTTACTGTCTCCGGGCATTCCCTGAGCTGGTCCTTACTCAGTACTTACTGTCCCCAGGCATTCCCTGAGCTGATCCTTACTCAGTACTTACTGTCCCCGGGCATTCCCTGAGCTGGTCCTTACTCAGTACTCACTGTCCCCGGGCATTCCCTGAGCTGGCCCTTAGTACTCACAGTAGCCAATGTGAAGGCTTCCTGGGGATCCTGAGAACAAACACAGGCCATTAGGTATCCTTAGCATAAATTCCCTGAGGCAAGCTGGGCTTCTTGGATGTGGACATGAAGAGTCATTAGATTTCACTTTCTTCCCAGGAATGACATCGTGTTCCGTGACACCAGCCACCCGCCTTCCCTACGCTTTCCCGGTAAATGACTTTTTTCATGGACTTGGCTGTTCTGTCCCCATCTTCCCGATGTTCCCTGGTGTTCCTGATCTTAAATTAGGAACAATAAAATTACTTCGGTTCCCTGTGGCTCTGCCGATTTGAAAAGGTAGATATTGTCCAAGCAACAGTAAAATCAGCTTGTGATCATCTTAAGTAGGAAAGTGCATGTGACTTCTTATTTGGGCATTTAGAAGTAGGTTATGTTTCCCAGCTGATGAGTGGACTAAGTAAATGAGATGTTTGTGATGCAAAGCACGGTTGTGATTTTGAAGAAGGCAATTCCTCCGTGGCATAGTCTTTGGACCCCTCTGGCTCTCAAGTTGTCTGGGTTATACCAAAAGGGCAATTGCATCCAATTGAACCGAAGACAGCTTATTGGCTCAGTTGTAAGACATGGAGAAATACACGTTTGCATTAGGCTGGAGTATGAAGTAAATACGCCGTAAGGATGCTGGGCATCCTTCATCTATTTGGACCTGTCACTAATAGTTAGTGTTTACTTCGTTGACACTTGCTTGTTGTCTGACTTGCTTTCAAAAACTGTCTAGAGCAAAATGGGTTGCCTAGCAACGTGTTCCAGCCCAGGAGGTTGGAGATGGGTCAGTGATTAACAATTATGTATAATCAAGTTTAAAAATGTGTGGCAGCCTTGCAACGTCCATGCCCCGACCACCAGCAAGCACTGGCATTCTGCTGCCTCCACTTTTTGTGGCTGTTATGAGTGAATTTATTGCCATTGTAGACTTGACCTTGTGGCAACAATTAGAGGAAAACTTTATTTGGAGCTGAAATAGGCTTCTGGTGCCCTTTCGTGCACTGATGGAGTACGCAGTAGCTTCAGAAAGCCATCACTTGGTTGGGCTGCTTGTTCTCTTGGAAAAGTAAAAGAGAAAATGAAATGTCTGGGTATTTATAAGCGTTGCCATCCCCACAGATTGGCTGCTCTTAGTGACTACTGTCGTCTGCTAAAGAGCTGGTTCCATTCAGCCAGCAGCCGGTCCCTCCTTCAACCCAAATTGTTCTCCCAGGAATTATGCGTGCGGCAATGCCTGCACCCTCCCCAGTCCTCCTTCTCCCTCTTCCCTCCGTTCCATCACAGAAAAGAAGGATTTTGCATAATGCAACCTTACTTTATCTTTTTGTCAGCACAAATTTCCGTGGTTGTTTGGATCCTGAGCCTGGATGCAAACTCGCTGGGAGACAGTTTATAACTCCAGCGGAGTGAGTGAGCCATGCGCACTCACTTCCTCATCAAGAATCATTGAGTTTAATCGGCTAATCAATTTTTAGGCCCTTTCCCTTTGTATTTTGTTTAATCAACAAAAATAAATTGCCCCGCCACCCTTGAAAACTCCGAGTCGGAGGACGGTGACGAATCCGTCGCTGGTCCTGCCAAGAGAGCTTTTCGACAGAAATGTCTTAATTGAAGATGATCTGCATTCCAAAGTGCTGTTTCATCGTTTGTCTGAGGAAGGAAACAGCTGTGTAAGCAAGCTGGTCCCCCCCCTCCCCCGGCCCGTGCAGGCACTGTGTTTGACATTTACCCACACCCCGTATCCATCACACGCTTACAGCCAGACAACCTGTCCTAGCCTTTCTTGCTGATGACTCAAACACCTCCTTATGAAGTCGCTGTCCAAAAATTCCCATGACCTATGGGGAGACCGTGTGGGCTGGCGAGGACAATGGATCCTAGGTCTTTCTTTTCCTTTCCCCAGGGTTTGGCTGGCTGGCTCTTGCTCCCTGAGCTTTGGGTAGAAGGTGAACGAAAGCATAGTGTTGAAAGATGTGACCAGGCCCCGGTGACTCGGATGTTTGTCTTAGTGGAAGGCATCACTGGTCACGTCTGGCCGGGTGGCTTTCGTGCTTGTGAGTGATACACTTTCCTGAGAGTGGCAAGGATCTAGTGTTTTTTTTTTTTTTTTGCTTCTGTTGTCCCTTTTTGATGCCAGGGAAGGCAGAGCCATGCAGAAAACTCAGATGATGTCCAGCCACGTGATGGGTTTTGGTTTCTCAGTGTAACTCTGTGCAGTGAGTAACTGGGGAGGATGACGAGGCTCAGAGAACACAGGCCCGGCTCCTGTGGGGTGGGGGTGACGCGGGGGTGACGCTCGGTGGTGGAGAGTGTGGCTAGCGTTCTCGGGCTTTGCTCCCCAGAACCTCAAGAGGAAAAGGTATTGAAGGACACCCATCTCTGTGACACAGTCTATGTGTGGCATGTCTGTGACCTGTCTTCTGTCTGTCTCACCACTTGTCTTCCCATTTCACTGTCTGCTGGAGACTGGAACCCCCCCCCAGCCCCCCTGACCCCCATTTCAAGGGCTTCTGGGGCTCCGCTGATGTCATATAGAGATGGCTCTAGGTTCCTGCAGGTCTGTGTGCCTGGCATGTTGACAGTTCTTTAGGAGCATCCATTGCCTGAATCCTCACTCCTGCTAACCGCCATTACCCTCATTTTACAGAGAAGCGTGGGGAATTGGCTCAAGGTCACATGCCTCACTGTAGGAGATCAGGCTTTGTGTCCGGCAATCTGACCTAGGGCCCATGCTCTCAGATGACTGGTTTTTTGGTTGTCCCCTTCTTTGGTTAGAAGTCCTCCAGTCTTCAGGGCACCCAGGACGCAGTGATGATGAGAAAGGGAAGGAGGAGACCGCACATCTAAATCCAAACTGTCCAAAAGTTGAAACTTGGTCAGTATTGAAATAACTCTCTGACTACATATGTAAGGTATACCCATGCTTAGACTTGGGTCTCATCCCCAAGATAGCTATCTCAACATGGATATGAAAATGTTCCCAGAGCTGGGGGCAAAAATAAAGGTAAATTCCAAAAGCTGAATACTGAATACTAGAAGTTTGGCATTTCTCACATCAAACATTTTGGCCAGGTCTACTCAGCCGGTAGTGATTTTTATGTCTTCCCCAGAGTCTGTAGATAAAGGAGGCCACCAATGCACTCAGTGTTTGAGTTTTGCTCTTTTGTAATTATTCTCTGAGGTATTTGGGTGCATTTTTTTCTTTTTAAATGCTAGGTACCGAACCCAGGGCTTGGCTTCCTATGCAAGTCCCTGCCACTGAGCTAAGTCCACAAGCCCCTCAGATACGTTTATTGATACCTCTTCCCCATGTTGGGTTGGTTTCTCTTGTGCCTCTGCTGAGTGGTTTTTAATTTCATTTTTATTCAGTTCTGCTTATTTTATAAGCATGCGTGTTTTGCTTGCTTGTGTGTATGTGCATCTTTGGACATCAGAAGAGGGATTCCTCTGAGAATAGGTGAGCCAGGCAGTTGTGAGCAGTCACGTAGGTGATAGGAATGGAACCTGTGTCCTCTACAAGTGCAGAAGATGTTCTTAACCACCGAACCATTTCTCCGGCCCCTCTGCTAAAGGTTTATCTTCCATGGGTCTTTCTCAGATTGATAGGAGAACATCTGTTCCTATAGGGCCCCCCAAAAAGCCAACCCAATGACATGCAGATTATTTCACACACACACACACACACACACAAAGAATCAACCTTGAATGAACTTGGGATACGACATGGTGCAACTCTAACTTCTAAAGAATGTTCTGTTATTCAGTAGTTCCCAGATGCCAGCAGAACAGGGAAATTCTAGCAAATGCCTAACATTTACAGCATCTTTTTGTATCCCAAGGCTTTGGCCAGCATCTTTGTTAGTAGAGTGGAGGGTGGCTTTGGGTTAGGTGCGAGTGAGGAAAAATCTCCACATTTGATCAGAGGGGAACGTGTGTGGGGGTTAGAGCCATACTGCTCACAATGGTGGACAGAATCACAGAAAAAACGATTTCTGCATACTCCAGAGCAAGCCCTTTGGAGAGCGTTTTGCACACATTGGGTTTTTTGTTTTGGCCCTCTGCGACATTAGCTTGATATACTATTGTCCCCATTTAACAGGCAGCATGATATATGGTAAATTCAGTGCTCGCTGTCACTTTAGAAACATTAGAATACACGGCACATCTCAGGATCGAGGACATGTCGCTGGCTTGCGGGCTGGCAGTTCTCTGGACCACAGATGCTGCTTTGTCACAGGGCTCTTGAGAACCAGCTGAAATCCACGGGTCCGACAGCTTGCCCGTGGTTATTTCTGCTCTCTGGGCATTGGTCTAAGAACTTGGTGTGATTTCAGTCATCAGAAAAGATCGGTCCTGGGCCTGGTTGTCAGGTGAGGAGACCGAGTTTCAGAGTAATACCTTGACTCGTGCAGGGCCACCTCGCAGTCCATTCCGAAGCCCTGGTGCCAACCAAGGCTCCAGAGCAAGGCTCTTGGCCGCAATGTCCTTCTGCCTCTGGGCTGAGGACAGCAGCATGGGCGAAGGAGGGAATCACGGGGCTCCATGTGGGTTAGAGGCTCTGGCCCCCCTCAGGGGCTGTCGCCCAGATGGCTTGTCACTGCCTTTTGGCATCAACCTTAGTGTCAGTTCCTAAGTCTCTTGTCACCTTCTGTTGCTTTGTTGTCAGACCACCCTTGTTGTGAAGGACACAGAGACCATAAAACAGACCTCAGGCTGGGCAAGGCGCATCTCAGCGACCCTACTGCAGCCCTGGGAGTTTTGTGCGGTATAGAGTCTCCGTGTAACCAGGGGTGAGCTAGAGACTAGACAGGGTGAGTCAGTCACACAGGCTTGGTCACAGGGCAGGCAGGCAGAGGGTTGGGAGCACATGTTTGTTTTACACACACACACACACACACACACACACACACACACACACACACACACACACACACACATGCACGCATGCACGCATGCACGCATGTGTGCATGTACACACATACATGTACATACACATGCATGTGTGCATGTACATGCACACACACACACACACACACACACACACACACACACACACACACACACACACAGAACTTCCCTTTCCCACCTAGGCATTCGGGACCGCTTGTCTGTGATGTTCCGCTATCTCCAGTGTATTTTTCCTCTCCTGGTTTTCTGTCCCACACTCTCGCAGCAGCCTGGGGGATTTTCAGAGCCGGAGATGTTTCTTTTTTTCCTCAGGCCCGGAACTGTTTTTCTATTGCTTGTACATCTGAACACCTGCTGGGCTGATGAGCTTTGCAAATGTCACTTGATTATTGGGAGGGAGCTGTGAGTGATGCGCAGGAACACACCGCCCCAGCTGCCTCGCAGGGTTGGTGGGGGGTGGGGGGTGGGGGAGGGTCCTCCAGCCCCAGCCCCCTCAGTGAGGGATGCGGTTCTGCTCCCTCCCGGGGGCTGACATAGGTGTGTGCTCTCTGCCGTCCGCCTTTCTTCCATTCCTCCCTGAGGAGACAGCGGCCGCGTCTGTGCTGGTCGGCTCCTGCAGCGGTACCTCAGCTTTCGAGGCTCCAATGACAAATGTGACCTTTTCCTTTTTGGATTTGTCTTCTCAGAAAAAAACCACATGTGTATGCAAAATTTGGGTAGACTTTCAAGATACCCGTAAATTTAGAGCCTCCTCGGACACCTGCCGCTTCTGTCCAAATCTCATGTGCCCCATGAAATGTGCCTTAGAAATAGGGCTCTTTCTTTTTCTTTTTTCTTCCTTTTTTTCCCTCCCTCCCTCCCTCCCTCCCTCCCTCCCTCCCTCCCTCCCTCCCTCCCTCCTTCCCTCCCTCCCTCCCTCCCTCCCTCCTTCCCTCCTTCCTTCCCTCCCTCCCTCTCTCCCTCCCTCCCTCCTCCCTCCTTCCCTCCCTCCCTCCTTCCTTCCCTCCCTCCCTCCCTCCTTCCTTCCTTCCCTCTCTCCCTCCCTCCCTCCCTCCTCCCTCCTTCCCTCCCTCCCTCCTTCCTTCCCTCCCTCCCTCCCTCCTTCCTTCCTTCCTTCCTTCCCTCCCTCCTTTCCTCCCTCCCTCCTTCCTTCCTTCCTCCCTCCCTCCCTCCCTCCTTCCTTCCTTCCCTCCTTCCTTCCCTCCCTCCCTCCCTCCCTCCCTCCTCCCTCCCTCCCTCCCTCCCTCCCTCCCTCCTCCCTCCCTCCCTCCTCCCTCCCTCCCTCCCCCCTCCCTCCTTCCCTCCCTCCCTTCCTTTCTTGTCTGTCTGTCTGTCTTACCTCCTATGGTTGAGAGCACATATGGAAATTTGAATTTCAGATTCTCTGCCTTCTGTCTGTCCGTGTTCCTGTCAGACTGGACAGGAAACTATATAGTATACTTAAAGAGGTGACTAGATGATTGGATGAAGGTGGCCATAGAGTTATGAAGGCCAAGAAGGGAACGAGGGACATGGGGCTTGTAAGAAGAAGTCCCTTCTTCATCCGCTGTAACTGACACAGAGGGACAGGTGGCTTGAGAGAAACCATATGATGGTCAGACCCCAGGTGACCCAGCAGGAAGGAAGCAGGATCAGCTTCCTGCCTTCCCTATCATGGCTTCTTCTGGGCTTGCACAGGGCCCAGGGAGGGAGGGCTGCCTTGGGAACAGATCATTGCTGACAGAGATAAGAGAGAATATTTAGCACATTTGCCCTTGTAGATTTTTTTTTTTTTCCCTTTTAAAGACAGGCTCTCACTATGTAGCCCTAGCTGGTCTGGAACTCACAGAGATCCACCTGCCTCTACCTCCTGAGTGCTGGGACTAAAGGTGCGCACCCCCACACTCTTGTCGATCTTCGATAACCTGTGTGTATGTCACACTTGAGGATGCAAGGAGAGCATTTTGTCCATCTGTTAAATGGGGTCTGGCTGATGCGGAAGTTGCTTAGGCTGTGTGCTAGGGGAGTTTTGTAATTCTGACCATGATCGAAAGTTTCTTGGATTTTTTGGGACGTTTTAGATCCAGGCATTAAATTTTGATTTTTTCTTCTCAGTGTTGGTTGGTTACTCTTGGGCTGCTGTGTTAAAATACCAAGGTATCTTCTAGAATGTGGGAAACATGGAGGTCCTTGTGCTCACAGATAAACACCAGGGGAACCTGGAATGTTGAACACACAGAGTTGTTCCTTTGAGGGAAGGAACGCTGTACCTCTAGTCTGTCCAGAAATCTGGGAGCAGATGTGTTTACTAGTCTGGGGACTTTGGCTCTCCCTGGGCGCATAGAGACTTTTCCAGAACCTTTTTCTGGGGCATCTTCCCCCAGACTCCTAATGTAAATTTGTTTTCTAGTTTGTCTATAGAACCTATCTTTATGGACTTTACACAAGGTTTTGAAGTGGTCACATCTGATCTGTATTTGGTTGCTTTGTTCCTCAGAGAGATTCATGTACGCTTTTTGTGCACACGGGATTGACTTAATTATCACCAGAATAATGTTCACCAAATTGTACTGTTCTTGAATATACCTAAAATAAACTACCCAGGGTCAGACTTCAGAAGTTTGAACCAATACCAGTTACTAAACCTTGTTGAATTGAACTACCTTCTCGCCAAGATCGTCTCTCTGCAGGCCTGGGAAGGTGGCGGAGCCCCTCTGGAGCCCCTCTGGAGTCAGGGTCTCTGCTTAAGCTGTTCTTGATAGAGATTCTATATCTTAAGTCAGGCTCTTTTGAACATTTTAAAAATTAGGCCTCAACTTACCCTTGGTTTGCTGTGCAGTTTTAGCACAGCCCTGCTAAATCAATTCCTGAGATCCCCCCAGGTTATAACTGATCACCTTCGGCGTCTGAGGAGTTATCCTTCCCCGCTCCTTTGTCTAGGTCCTGGGCCTGCCTCCAGCACGAAGCTGTCCGACATTGATGTTTCCCCCTGTAGTTTTCCGCCCGCTGACCTCCCACCCCACTCTTTACACCTCCCACCCCCAGCTGTCCTCCCCGTTCTCAGCTGAGCCCTGTCCATCCCCTTCTTCTAGAGGGTTAGTATCTGTCCATTGCTGTCCTCCTGGATGAAGTCGGCTTGCCCTAACCATCTAAGAAATATGTCCAAACAGTATTTTTTAAAATGTTACCCATTGGCAATCATGTCTGGTCCAGCCTGACCCGATACTGAGAGCAATGTGAAGTTCACTACTCACCACAGCGGCCTGTCAACCCTTGCGGCCCGATTCTCATCGGAAAGCAGCCTGGCCTTGGTCTTCTTCAGTGTGAAATGTCGATTTACTTGGACTGATTTGTCTCAGTTCTCTTTCTTTGCTATTTGTTCCCTTCCTTTTTAAGAGATCATACATTTGCTTTGAAAATTCCAGTCATCTGAATAAAAATGCACATGTATTACCCTCTTGCCTTTTATTTTATTATTTAAGTGTTGGGTCTTGAGCTCTGTTGCCTAGTGACCCCGAACTCTTGGACTAACGTGACCTCCCTGCTTCAGTCTCTTGACTAGCTGAGACTCCAGGCCTATAACACCATGCTTGGCCTTTTCTTGCTCTCTTTAGTAGGACTGTGAGCCTGGTGGACGCACGTGACTGACTCCAGGATGCTGTTCCTCCGGCAGGTGGAATGGGGCGATGTCACTAGGGTGGGTTCTCTGTGTCTCGCTTTGTGGAGAGTTCTAGATGACTTGTCTCCACTCCTAAGCCCCCGGCATCCTCTCCATCATGGCTGCCCTGCTGTGGTGGCCTTATAGATTCCTCGACTGATGCAGTACTGTGCCGCTATGTCCTTTTCTTTCCATTTTTTGCTTATGAAACGAGGTGCATGGGCTTGGGACAGCCGTTTGTCACTCAGAGCCTTTTCTTGTGAACTTCTAGGTTGACAGCTGCATTCTGGGTGTTGACACTTTCCGAAGCTTGAGCTCCTACAGCATTCTGGACGTTCACACGTTTCGAAGCTTGAACTCCGAATGGTGAGTAGTTCTGTTCTCCTACATGCTGGCCCTGTGCCTCGAAGGACTTCCTAGGGGCACTGTGAGTATACAGAAACATTCAGAAAGCCCCCAGTTAATGTTTGTGTTAATTAGCTCCCACCCTGCTCTTCCTTCTAGACATTGTTCTTAAGGGTATTAAAACAACAACAACAACAACAACAATAGAGATTCTGTGTGGTCAGGACAGCTGCAGTCATTTGTACAGTTGCCCGAAGAACAATACAGAGAGGACTGAAGGACTGAAATCAGTTCTAGGTATAAATATTTCTCCAAAGTGATCCGGCTTCTTTTGCCTCAACATCATCATAATCCTGTTGTCACGTAAATGAGCAAGACTTCATTTTTCAGTGTCTCTGCTCGTTGGTGTCTCAGAGCTGTTTTCAGTTGGTAAAAATATCTAAGCACAATCCAAGACCCTAAACATTCACACTGCATGGGGTTGATCTCACGTGCCCTTCTCTCTATGACAGTGATTCTCAACCCGTGGAGTGTAAGCACTTTGGGGGTTCCAATGCGGCCTTCACAGGGGTTGTGTATCAGATATTGTGCATATCAGATATTTGCATTATGATTCATAACAGTAGCAAAATTACAGCTATGAAGTAGAAATGGAATAATTTTTATGGATTGGGGGGGGTCACCGCAACATAAGGAACTGTATTGAAGGGTCGCAGCATCAGGAAGGTTGAGGACCACTGCTCTAAGACAAGGTCTCTCTATGTAGCTCAGGCTGGTTTAGAACTCAATTCTTCTGCTTCCAGATCCCTAGTATGGGACTATGGGAGTGCTCGCTGTGAGGTCTTGACTTACATTTCGGAGTCTGGCTCCTCCTTCCTTGTCCTCCTGCCCCCTCCCCTCGCGCAGTGCATTTGTCCCGCAGTGTCTCCACAGAGTGGATTGCATCGCTGCTGTTGTCGATCGGTGCCCTCACACACTTCCCTTGTCCCCTGATGTCTTTCATAAAGACATGGTCAGATTCAGTTCCACACTGGGGGCCAACAGCCGGCCATGGTGACACATACTGAGTTCCAGTGACTCAGGAAGCGGAAATGGGAGGATTGCTTGAGCCCAGGAGTTCAAGGAGAGTCTGGGAAACAAGTGTGCAACTATGTTGAATGCATGAATAAAACTTGGAACAAGAATGTTGCATAGACTGTGGTGTAATGCCCCTTTTTAATTGTTAGTAATGGTAGATACTGACAGTCCATCCATCTGTCACTAGAACCATATCAGCTTTTCTCTACACCACTGTGAAGCCATTGATGATCTGGGATTGATGATAGGTGTGATCTTTCCTTCAGAGTAGCAAACAGATGGTATTTGGATTCTGCCATTTGCCCTGCATTATTAACTGGTTCTCTAAAGAAGAACTAATGTCAGTTTTCCTTTATTTGTGTGTGTGTGTGTGTGTGTGTGTGTGTGTGTGTGTGTGTGTGTGTGTTGTGTTTGCAAGTGTGTATCTGTGGTGGTCACAGGGTCAGCTTGCAGGATTTGCAAGAAAGGAGCAGAGTCGGGGAGAGCGAGTAGGAACTGACATGACGAGGATGCAGGTGATGGATGGGGTGAGAAGCAGACAGACCCTGGGTTCATTTTGAAGGTGGATTTTGAGGATTTGCTCTGCATGGGGCAGAGCGGACCTGGTCCCTTTCTGGCCAGTCAGCAGGTAGAAATTCAAGGCTGAGGGTGGGAGTGATCGTTAAGTTGTAGGTTGGGATTTTCCCTGGTGGACCAGTGTGCTGGCTAGCTTTCTGTCAGCTTGACATGAGGCATAATCATCGTCGGAGAGGAGGGAGCCTCCACTGAGAAAATGCCTCCGGAAGATCATGCTGCACGTAAGCTTGTGGAGCATCTTCTTAATTAGTGATTGGTGAGGAAGGGCCCAGCCTGTTGTGGGTGGGGCCATCCCTTGGCTGGTGGACCTGGGTTCTATAAGAAAGTAGGTTGAGGAAGCCATGGGAAGCAAGTCAGTAAGCAGCATCCCTCCGTGTCCTCTGCATCAGCTCCGGCCTCTGGGATCCTGCCCTGCTTGAGTTCCTGTCCTGACTTCCTCAGTGATGGACAATGATGTGGAAGTGTAAGCCAAATAAACCCTTTCCTCCCCAAGTTGCATTTGCTCACGCTGTTTTATCACAGCGGTAGTGACCCCGACTAAGTCGACTAGTCACTTCTTCGGCTTGGTGACTTCAGCCCGCACCAGTACCTCTAGGGGACTGCCAGGTCCTCAAAGGTCCTTTGCTCTAGGCCATTGAGAGAGACGCCGCTAGAGAACCTCGTGTGGGTACCCACTCTGAAGACGGACCCCATTTTAGAGTGGAAGCTGTTTCTGCGAGGAAGAAACACTTGCCTTTCAAGAACAGTGGTTAGTGAGAAATGTCATCTCCCTGGGGCATCTGTTTTGTTTGCTTGCTTTTGGTTTTTGAGAAAAAGACTTGCTGTATATAGTGTGCAGCCCAGGCCGCCTTTGAATTTGAGATCCTTCTCCTCAGACTCCTGAGCACTAGGATTGCACACCCAGCTTAGGTCTGGGTTTTTTATTTATTTATTTTTTTTAAGATTTAAGGAATTTGTGTGTGTGTGTGTTTGTGTGTGTGTGTGTGTGTGAGTATTTTGCCTGCATGTATTTATGCATACCACATACATGCAGTGCCCTCAGAGGCCAGAAGAGGGCCTCATCTCCCCTGGAGCTGGAGTTACAGACACTTGTAAGCTACCAGGTAGATGCTGGGAACTTAACCCTGATCCTTTGTGAAACTGTAAGTGCTGTTAACCACTGAACCCTTTCTCTAGCTGCTACCTCTTGATTTTAACGTCTGACAATCCTGCTGTGTGTGCTGGGCTCTGCTCAGTGTCTGCTGGGTGAATTGAGACTAATGTGACAACGTTGCCTGTTTCTGCGCTGTTTTTTGACAGGAGGGTCCTCAGAGTCCCTCACCTGGCCTTCCTAGCCTTCTAAGGAACAGTTAGCACATTACTGTAGCTGAAGGTTTATCTGTGTCCTGCCTGGCCCGTGGTTGGGACAAATCTCTCCCACTCATGTCCCCCAAGTAAACACACAGAGGCTTATATTAATTAAAACTGCTCAGCCATTAGCTCAGGCCTACCACTGACTAGCTCTTGCACTTAAACTCAGCCCATTCCTGTTAATCTATATGTTGCCACATGTTCTGTGGGCTTTACCTGTGTGCCATTACATGCTGCTCCCTGGACAGTGGGCTGGCCTTTCCTGACTCAGCCTTCCTCTCCCAGAATTCTCCTTGTCGGCTTATCCCACCTATCTTCATGCCTGGTTACTGGCCAATCAGTGTTTTACTTATCAGCCAACCAGAGCTACATATTCACAGCACACAGAGCAACATCACCCATCACAGTACATCCACTTGTTCAATCAGTAAGGTTTTAATGGCACAGCCATACTCATTGGTTTATTACCTATGGTAACCTCCTTGTAGCAGTAGTTGGTGGTGGTGTGTGTATACTCATCACCTATGTGCACATGCCTGCGTGGGTGGGTGTAAGTGTGAATGCATGCGTGCATGCTTGTGTGTGTGCGCGCGCGTGTGCGTGTGCACTCACGTGTGCCCTTGTTCTATGAATATGGAATTTGTGGCGTACACACTATTGTAACTATTAAAGTAATTGAATTTTCTTGTCTGTGTTTCTATGTTAGATGACATTGTGCTTAAGTTGTTGTACATTAGTGTCTGTGGAATATCGGTTTCAGGATCTCCCCATACACATCAAAGTGTGAGGCTGCTCAAATCTCCTGTATGAAAAGCCATCATTTTTACATAAAATCTTCTGACATACTTTAAACTCATCTGTAAACCCAGTATGGGACTCAAGCTCATAATCATACTACTTCGGAGAGGGAGCAGGAAGATCGGGAGTTCAAGACCAGCCTCAGTTACATAGCAGTGTGGAGACCAAGGCTGGTCATGAGACCACTGTGCTTTAAACGATGGTAACAAACAACCCATCTCCAGAATGCACTTCATACAGTGCAAAGGCTTTGGAAGTGATGGTCACGTGGGACAGGACAGCAGTCTAGAAGAGGCAGTGTGGGGTAGGGCTGTGTTTCAATCAGTGTCTGGTTGTTGAGCCCTTGGGTATGGAGGGCCAACTGTAGCTCAAAGGAAATACAGTTCAGCGAGCCCAGGTTCATGTGAAATAGTGATGTCCTTTGAACTCTGTGGATGGCTGAAGCTAACAGTCCTGTCAGTCTACATCATGAATGCGGGGCGTTTACCCACCAACCCCACAGTTCCCCAGAGTTTTCTTGAGTGATAGCAGCAGGAAATATTAGATAGAAGGATTTAGATTATGGAGATAAACAGATAGAAAATAAAGGATAGCCTCAAGAGGGCCTGGAACCTATTCCAACGAGCCCTGACTGTCTCTGCCCTAAAGTATTTATAGAAACACCAAGGGGTGGAGCAAAAGACCCCCCCCCCCCAGCACAGCCAAGTGCAGACCATCTCAGACACCTGCACTCAGGCCTGTGGTCCTGATCATCCTCTATGCAGACCTGCTGGGCAAAGCCACCAGGAACCTGAAAATGGGCTTCCACACATGAGATCTTGTCACACCTTCTTCCTCAGGACAGAACTTGCTCTCCTCTTCCACATGAATGTGCACTAATGTGTCCACATGAATGTGCACTAATGTGTGGCTTATTTTTACCTTTGATCAGGAGTCTCTGCCTTTTATTGTTGTGTGCGAAGGGCTTTCAGAATCAACAGCCTTGCACTTTCCCTCCTCGACGGTGCTCAGCTCATGGTCTCTGAGATAGTCTATCTTCTCACTATATTGTTGAATTATTATGGATGGCTGTGGAATGCTTTATGTAAGAAAAATGAAATAGATTTAAAATATTAAAGACTTTTCTTTCTTAATTGCCTCTTAATGCAATAAAAAAAACCATAGTGATTATTAAAAGATGGCAGAAGGAAAGAATTAAAATAGTAGAATTGCTTAGCAAAGATTCTGTTTCATAATGCATTTCGATATAATTGGTATCATAATGTGTAATTAACAGTCTTTCTTTGAAGTATGAAGCTTAAGTTTGGGCGGAGCGGGGCCCTCCTAGGACCTGGTGATGTCTGAATTCATTCCTATGGCGGCACTTTAGAATCTGCACAGGCTGTAGGCGGTTGCCACAGTCCTTGGAAGCCACAGAAGCGTGGACAAGGCATCCTTCAGCATTTGTGTAGCCACCACAGGCGCCCCTGGTTTGTCTGTCAGGGGAGAGGGCGAAGACAGACTTCCTCTGCCTGTGTGCCCACTCATGAGCTGGGCTGTCCTGGGACTTGTCACTCCTAACCTGCTTGGGAGTCTCTTTGGGTCATTTTCTGGACTCACCCCATCCTGACTCTGTGGGCCTTGTGAAGATGGGGAGCAAGAGTCCAAGGGAAAACACTGTGGGGGAGAGGGATGGATCCAAGCATAGAGCTGGGAGCCTCATCTCCCACGTCTCACTCTGACTCAGTTGGCTTCTTAATCCTGGGAGACTAGAGCAGGCTGGAGAACACGGTGCTGAGTGAGAACAAAGCAGGCAGAAGCGGCCTGGTGGGCGGCCATTTCTTTTCGGTATTCCTTTCAGTCACCATTCAGTCCGTGCAGGCTCCTTCTTGGGAGAGGTGGTGGTGAAGAGATGGCAGTGGTTGGGTGGGTGCTCTTTGTCACCCCTGTGGTCGTCATGTGCCCCAGTGCCAGCCCACGGGGAAGTTGCCGCCGAGTGAAGAAGTTGATGCCGCAACCAGCCCACTGGAGCCCCGTAGCAGGGGTGAGGCAAACCATTCCTGCCTCAGAATCCAGGGGCTCTTCTTTGGAAATGGAATTTAATACCCCCCAGTTCTCCTTTAAATCATCTCTAAATTCATCAAAGACAGTTCTTCTTCTTTGGGTGCTTTGGATGTTTGGTCTTCCTGCCTCCGCTCCTCGGGTGTTGGTATTACAGTTATGCTCTGCCACGCTTCTTTATTTTAATGATGATGGAACTGAGGCTGGAGCAATGTTTCAGCAGCTAATAATAACACTTGCTCGCACAGAGGTTGAGGTTCAGTCCCCAGCACCCCTATAGTAACTCACAACCGTTTGTAACCCCAGGTCTCCAGTTCCGGGGAACCCGATGCCCTCTTCTGGCCTCCTTGGCAACGATAGCCATGCGGTACACATGCATGCATGCAGGCCGACACTCATAAACATACAATAAAAAGAAATAAATCTTAAAGGATGACGGAACCGAACCATGGTGCATCTGAGTTATGCTAAGGGGTTGGCAGGTGTCTGTGGAGGTTATCTGTCCTTCTGTTTTCTGTGAAGGGTGATGGTGTGAGAGCTCTCTGGCTTTTCCATCTGCCCCTTGCTGGAGTCTCAGTAGGAAGAGCTGGTATTTCAGGCTTACAGAGGGTTTGCTAGCAGCAGTATTGAAATCGCATTTTATTTATTTATTTGCACATGAGTGGAAGTCAGTGCACAACTTGCTAGAGTCTGTTCTCTCTCTTTTTTGGTCTTTCGAGACAGCGTTTCTCTGTGTAGCTTTGGAGCCTGTGCTGGAACTCGCTCTGTAGACCAGGCTGGCCTTGAACTCACAGAGATCTGCCTCCCAAGTGTTGGTATTAAAGGTGTGCACCACCACTGCCCAGCATGTTTTCCCTTTTTTTAAGACAGGGTGTCACTATATAGCTCTGGCTGTCTTGGAATTCACTGTGTTGACCAGGCTGGCCTCGAACTCACAGAGATCCGCTTGCCTCTGCCTCCCAAGTACTGGGATTAAAGGTGGTGCATCACTTTGCCTGGCTTTGAAGTCTGTACTCTTATTTTACCTGGGTCCTGGAGATCAAACTCAGACCGTCAGTGGGCTAACAGACACCTTTACCTGCTAAGACATTTCACCAGCCTCAATCACAACAAAGACTTACGAAATGATTTAAGAGAGAGAGAGAGAGAGAGAGAGAGAGAGAGAGAGAGAGAGAGAGAGAGAGAGCGAGCGCGAGCGAGCATGTATGTGTGCAGGCGCCTGCAGATTCCAGAAGAGGGTGACAGATACCCCGAAGCTGGACTCACGGGCAGTTGTGAGCTGCTGGACGTGGGTTCTGGGAACAAACATGGGCCCTTTGCAAAGAGCAGTGCTCACTCTTGACCACTCACCCACCTCTCTGGCCCACCCTAAAAACCTGTCTTAAAAAAGTGATGGAAGGGAAAAGAAGGGCAAGAGAGATGTTTTAATCTGATGAAGCCGGAGAAGAGGAATTCCAGGAGCAATATTGTAGTGGGGGTGAGTGGGAGGGAGGGCGGGCTCTCCGGACAAAGGATCCCAGAGTGAAGTTAAGCTAATAAGGCGTTGGATCCCGTGAGGACTCTAACTTGATAAAGGGAGGGAGGGTGTCGAAAGAGAGAGGGAACCGGCATCAGTGCCATGTTGGGATTCTGTGTGTGCAAAGATTGTCTCTGATAGCACCACCCACCGACATGTTTATAGATGACACAAGGGGATGCTTGAGATAGTCTTCGGAGTACCAATGCCGTCGGGGGGTTCGGGAACAGCGAACTGCTACTGGATTGTACGTACATGCTGATTGTGTACCCACCGTGCAAGCCTTTCCGAAGAACTGGGAAACCAGCCCGGGCTGCAAAGGGCAAGGCTATGTCTTAACAAATGGAGCAAAACAAGACATTTCCACAGGACAAGGTTTTCAGAAGCTGAAAGCCAGTCACTTGGAATAAACCATGATCTTTGAAGTTTAAAGAAGCAGCAAGAGGGCTGGGCTGTGGTGGTGCAGAGGCAGGCGGATCTCTGTGAGTTCGAGGCCAGCCTGGTCTGCAGAGCGAGATCCAGGACAGGCACCAAAATTACAGAGAAACCCTGTCTCAAAAAACAAAACAAAACAAAACAAAACAAAAAAAAAACAAAAACAAAAAAACAAAAAACAAAACCGGAAGCAGCAAGAGGAATCTGCCAACCTCTCACAAGAGATTCTTCCAAGCCCAGCAGATGCTTCTCCATTTCTCCGGCGAAGTCCCTTTGTCCCGAGTGACACACTCCAGTATTAAGTGTTCCCCAGAACATGGCCTCGGCTTTATTGGCTTGTCTTTTCCTTTGGGCCAGGTTGCAGTCCAGCATCTCTGCCCCTCCACGTCTGTCCTCAACTACATCTCTTCCTGCTCCCATGCCTCTGTGGTTCTCCTTTCTCTGGATTCCAGATGCTGGCCAACTTAGACCAAGGGATATTCTTCATGATCGAGTCCTCAAGGTCACAGGAATTGGATTATTCAGCCATGTGGAGACTTGGCTAACTTCTGTATGCATCATATATTGCACAGATATATTTATAAACATACATTGAAGTTCAGGTCTTAAAAATTTATGATAAAATGATGTTCTAAATCAGAAGTGTGTCACTGTGACCTAAGTTCCAAACTCCTCCTCTCCTGGTGCCAACCATGCCTGTGGCTAGGTACCCCAGGTGGGAGCAGGCTTGATGGATGGCCAGCACTGTGGTGGCTGTGGCCTGCTTGAATGGCTATGCCTGCTGCTCTGGGCCTGATTTATTCTCACCTCACAGCTACAAATCACTCCTGGAATGATGCTGGTGCTGGGGCCTGCCTGTAGTGGGGATTCTCAGCCGCGACCATCCTGAGTTAACTGTTTTTCCTCCGGCTTTCCCATTCCGCTGCTCAGTGAAATTGACTGCTGGATGGCTTAGGTGCTGTGTGTATTCTCCGAGTTCTACAGGGACTGTTTTGGTGGACGCTTAACGAGGGAAGGGTCCCCCTGGCTCCTCTGTGGGTCAACGTTGGTTTTCTTTTATACACTGCTGGGCATGAACCAAAGGCTTTGCCTATGCTAGGTAAGCTCTACCACTGAGCTACACCCTCAGTTTTTTGTTTTTTTTTTTTCCACCCTCAGTTTTTTTAAGTTTTGAGATGGTCTCATTAGGTTGCCCAGGCTAGTTTAGAGCTTACGTTGTAGCCCAGGCAGGCTTTCAAACCATGACCCTGTCTTACGTTCCCGAGTATCTGGGACATAAGCCCGTCCCTTGAGGCCTGACTAGGTCTTTCTAATGCCCCCTGTGCTCATTCTGCTGTAGAGAAGCTTAGGTATGGGTAGGAGGCAGGCTGGGGAGAAAGCTGTAGGAGTGACTGTGGCCGAGGACCTGCTTTCTGCAGAAAGCCGGGTGGGACATTCCCAGGAAGTGCCCTGGACTATGTTTATGATGGAGGTTTGGGGTGGGTGGTTCCTTGGAAACAGAGGGATGTGTGTGGGGATGTAGATGTAACCAATCGTATTATTAAAATAAGAAACACAGAGCCAAGGTAAAAGAGAAAAGCCGAGAGGTCAGAGCTCAGAGATAAAATCTTACCTCCTGCAGTGCTCCTAGCTTCCCCGAGAGAGGGAGGTACTTCCTGTGTCCCTGTTTAAATAATCTTTCTGTTCTGCCTTCTCATTGGTTGTAAACCCAACCACATGACTGCCTCATCACTGCCTGTAAGTACCGCCCTCCAGGTCTTAAAGGCGTATGTCTCCAATACTGGCTGTATCCCTGAACACACAGAAATCTACCTAGCTCTTCTAACCACCACGCTCTCACTATGGCTCTAATAGCTCTGACCCCAGGGCAACTTTATTTATTAACATAAAATTAAAATAACATTTCAGTACAAATAAAATATCACCACATTTCCCCTTTTCTATTTTAATAAAAAGAAAAAAGGCAAAAGGTTATAACTAACAAAAGAAAAACTATATACAAAAGTACAATAACTATATACAATATATACAAGTAACAAATACCTAAACGATGTCTAGTCCATTTGTATTTGACAAATCAGAGAAAATAATTCCCTTATCTATCCTATTTTAGTAAGTCCAAAATGTATCTAATTCACTTTCTATCCTAATTAATCTTCAACTATAACTAACTAATCTTCAACTCCCTCAGAGACCCAAGAAGGAAATAATATTAGCTAACAAAAATAAAAACAGGAAGTGCACAAAAGCAACTTCCAAAAATTTTGTGAGTTGACAGAAACAGCCAGCTGCCTGGACAGTCACCTGAGGTTTCTCCACAGTGTTGGGGCATCATCTTCAGCCTATAGGCTTAGCGTATCTGACAGACTCATTTGTGAAGTAGGTTGTACACAAGGTCAACAGTTCAACCTCACACTGGGTGAGAGCAGTCCATGTACCAGAAACACCTGAATTCCACTAGTGTCATGTCATGATTCAGGATTTTAAATTCTGGAAATTGTTGATGGTTTTTGAATTCAGCTGTCCATTCTTCTTGGCTGTGTATATATGGCTTCATCTAAGCATGCCCTTCTCCACATCCCTCTATTAAATGCCAGTCTACTATTGAGAGGCGTGAGCTTTCAGTTGCTGTTCCATTGCACAACAGAAGCCATCGGCCCACTGCCTGTTCAGCTGCCTTCTAAGAAAAGGGTACTGTACCTTTTCCAGATTGTGAAGGCCACTTCAGGGATGGTGCCATATTGTCCTGGCCTCAGAAGATGCCTTTTGATAAAGCCATAACCACACTTGTTTTGGCAGGAATCGGTAGTCCTTTGTTTCGTGATCTGTCTGTCCATTTTGTCCTGTTGATTCGAGGATACTTTGTTGTCCATTGGCTAACTTTTGCCACAATGAAAATTAACTCCATATGCAGTTTCTTCAATGCCCATATTTTCTCTGAAGTAGATTGGTACTGCCAGGAGCTGACATGTCTCAAAAAAGAAAAATTTCTAAGTTATTAAAATATTTTAAATGCCATATTCGTTAGATCTCTGAAGGGTTTGAAGATGACCTGTCTAAAATATATCTGCTCAATTTTTAAAACATATCTAATATGACTACAATTTCTATTGTAATGTCTAACTACTAACTTTCATTTCTTTATATCCTAATAGTTGGTAATAATGTAAAGTATTTAAAACTAGTAATTGTCTTTTTCTTTTCTTTCTTTTTTTTTTTTTTTTTTAAACAAGAACCTTAAATCTAATCTCCTTTGCTTAGCCTTTTTCCTAACCCTTGACAACAACTTGTAACCAACCCCCCTAAACAATTGAAAATTATCCCAGACCCAAAACCCATTAAAAGAACCAAAAAACCACCTGCCCCACACCACTTCTTTGGCAATGTGGGTGTCATATTCTTAAAATTGCTTCCTGCTGGGTATGGGTGAAGTTATCTTTATCCTGAAAGAAAAATTTAGGTTAATTGTCAAATTCTAGGAAAGGTAACTATATCCTTCATTATTATCCAGTCTGTGTATAAAGCCAAAGTTCAGGGTTTATCTCAAGTCCTTATTCAAGTAGTCTTTGAGACTGGATCATCTCAGCTAGTCATCTCAAAATTGTTCTGAGCACCTTGTAGTTCAAAGCTGATCTGTAGATGATGTTTGTCAGCTTAGTGATATTATTATTGTCCACGTGGAATTGTTGTTGTTGTTGTTGTTGTGGGGCCCCATCTTCTTTCCGGAGACTTCAGTTGATGTTAGGCCTGGCCGTGATTTCCTGCAGAAAACTGATAAGAGACTCGAACACAAAGACATATATATGCAGCTAACTGAAGCCTTTTTTCTAGAATTAGTTAGTACTCTATATGACCATTCATATCTTAACAAAGTTTAAAATGTATATATATATTAATCTTGTAAATTTTGATATAAAATTTATACTTTAAGAAAAGTTTAAAGAATCAGAATAGAATCAAAGAGTTGAGATTAGTAATAGAATAGTCCCTTAATTAATTTGGCTTTTGTCCTGTCCCATAGCAGAAAATGGCTCTTTTATTCTGTCATGATACAGGGAGTTTGTATTTTCATTTTAACAACATGCTTGAGTTTAAAGAAAGAGAGAGCCATTCTCCAACTCCAAAGTCAGCTTTAAATTTTAATTGAACTGGGACTATTAGAAAACCAATAGTGTTAAATCTTTAGAGAAAAGCAGAAACAAACATTTAAGAAGACATAAAATTTTTTAGATAATATATACCCATATGCCATATACTCCAATATACTCTGTTTCCTGGGATAGATGATTTGTCCCTTTTCTTCAATTGTCTCATTTGTCTTGTGTCCTTCAGATTCCTTAACCTTCATTCTCCTAAAAGACAAAAACAAAAACCTTCCCCCAAGACTAATTTTGGGGATGTTCCTTTTTGGCAAGTTATTATCTGATTAAATGAAAAGACATGTGTTACAGGTACAAGTTAGTTTAAATTGGATGTTCATGCTGGTTGATGAACTATCACCTCCTCTAATTAAGAGGTTTCTCTTGTTCAAATCGAACCTTTATCAATTTTGATGGTACCCACAGCTTATCTTCTCCTATAGAAACAAAAGCAAAACCTCGTCCCCAACGTAATACATACCCTGGCTTCCATTCTGAGGTCAGCACATCCTTAAAGTATATAGGCTGATTTAATTCTGTAGTTTTTTCTATTACCCAATGTCTCTCTGCAGCTGTTGTTCCTTTCTCATTGGCATTCAGAAAATTCAAAGTTAATAGAGCATTATGCAGTCTATTTCTGGGGGTTTTTGTTACTCCTTTCTGTTTATTTAGCATATCCTTTAGAGTTCTGTTTGACCTTTCTATAACTGCTTGACCTGTAGGATTATGTGGTATACCTGTAATATGCTTTATATTGTAATAAGCAAAAAACTGTTTCATTTTAACAGAGACATATGATGGAGCATTGTCAGTTTTGATTTGTGCAGGTATACCCATAATGGCCATAACTTCTAGCAAATGAGTGATTACAGAATCAGCTTTTTCAGAACTCAAAGCAGTTGCCCATTGAAATCCTGAATAAGTATCGATAGTGTGGTGTACATATTTCAGTTTTCCAAATTCTGCAAAGTGAAACACGTCCATCTGCCAGATTTCATTCCTCTGAGTACCCTTTGGGTTACATCCTGCTGGTAATGGTGTTTGATTATAGAAGGAACAAGTAGGACATTTCTTTACTATTTCTTTGGCTTGTTGCCAGGTTATGGGAAAATCCTTTTTTAAACCTTTACTATTGACATGATGTTTTTTATGAAATTCTGAGGCCTCCAGCACATTTCCTATCAATAATTTATCAATCTCATCATTGCCTTGTGCTAGAGGGCCTGGCAGACCAGTATGAGATCGGATGTGAGTTATATATAAAGGATGACTCCTTTTCCTGATTGTATCTTGTAATTGAATAAATAGTGAAGTTAATTCTGAAGCATCAGGGATAAATTCTGCAGTCTCAATATGTAATACCACTCTTTCAGCATACTGAGAATCAGTTACTATGTTGAGAGGTTCTGAAAAATCCATTAATACCAACAGAATAGCATACAATTCTGATTTTTGCACTGAATTATAAGGACTTTGTACCACTTTACTTAAATTTTCTGATTTGTAACCTGCCTTTCCTTGTTTGTTGGCATCTGTATAAAATGTACGAACTCCAGATATGGGTTTTTGCCGTACAATTCGAGGCAAGATCCAATCAGCTCTCTTTATAAAATCAATTCTGTTGCTTTTGGGATATTTGCTGTTAATTTCTCCCAAAAAATTACTGCAAGCTCTTTGCCAAGGTTCACTTTCTGTCCATAATTTTTCAATGTCCTCCTTAGTTAAAGGTACGACAATTTCTGCTGGGTCTATTCCTGCTAATTGACGAAGTCTCAATTTTCCTTTCCAAATCAAGTCAGAGATTTTTTCCCCATAAGTTTTTAATTTTTTATTTGGTTTATTTGGTAAAAATATCCATTCCAATATAATATCTTCCCTCTGCATTAATATTCCAGTAGGGGAATGCCTAGAGGGTAAAATAACCAAAATGCAATCCAGCTTTGGATCAATACGATCCACGTGCCCTTCATGTACTTTCTTTTCTACCAAGGCCAATTCTTTCTCAGCTTCAGGTGATAATTCTCTTGGACTATTTAAGTCCTTGTCACCTTCTAAGGTTTTGAACAAATTAGTCAGTTCATCATTTTTTACCCCAACAATAGTTCGTAGATGAGAAATATCTCCAAATAATCTTTGAAAGTCATTAAGAGTCTGTAGTCTATCTCTCCGAATTTGTACCTTTTGGGGTCTAATTTTTTGTAGCTCTATTTTATATCCTAAATAATTAATAGAATCTCCTCTTTGTATTTTTTTCAGGAGCAATTTGTAATCCCCAGCAAGGCAAAATTTTCTTTACTTCTTCAAACATTCTTTCTAAAGTGTCTGCATTTGAGTCAGCTAGTAAAATATCATCCATATAATGATAAATTATAGATTTAGGAAATTTTTTACGTATCACTTCCAATGGCTGTTGTACAAAATATTGGCACAGAGTTGGGCTATTTAACATTCCCTGTGGGAGGACCCTCCATTGAAATCTTTTAACCGGTTGAGAATTATTATAAGTAGGCACTGTGAAAGCAAATCTTTCTTTGTCCTTTTCTTGTAAGGGTATTGAAAAGAAACAGTCTTTTAAATCAATAACTATGAGAGGCCATCCTTTTGGTAACAGAGTAGGCAAAGGAATTCCAGATTGTAGAGAGCCCATCGGCTGAAGTACTTTGTTAATTGCTCTAAGGTCTGTTACCATTCTCCATTTACCAGATTTCTTTTTAATAACAAATACAGGAGAATTCCAAGGGCTGGTTGACTGTTCAATATGCTGAGCATTTAACTGTTCTTCTACCAGCTCTTCTAAAGCCTGGAGTTTCTCTGTTGTTAAAGGCCATTGCTGAACCCATACAGGCTTGTCTGTTAACCATTTTAAAGGTAGAGCTGTTGGTATTTTTGGAGGATTATCAGTTGTTGTGCCCTGTTCTTGTATAATATGGATGGCTGGTGACCACTCAAAATAATGCCTTCTAATATTTCTCTCAGAAACATGTGCTAGTTTATGATTTGTTTCTGAGATTGGAGGGATTTTAATCTGAGTATTCCATTGTTGCAACAAGTCTCGACCCCACAGGTTCATAGCTATGTTAGCGACATATGGTTTTAATTTTCCTCTCTGTCCTTCTGGACCTATACATTCCAGCCATCTTGCACTCTGTTTCACTCCAGATAATGTCCCAATTCCTAACAGTTGAACGTTTACCTCTTGAAGAGGCCAAGCTGGATGCCAAAATTCTGGTGCAATTATGGTAATGTCCGCACCTGTGTCTACCAGACCAGACAACAAAACACCATTTATTTTTATCGTTAATTTTGGTCTCTGTTCATTAATAGAAGTTTGCCAAAAAATTTTCTTTATGTTTTCTCCTGAATTTTCTATTCTCTCTTTTTCATCATCCTGACCAGCATGATTTATTCCAATAGTCATTTGGTTATTTAATCGCTCAGAGCAGGGATTTCCTCTACAGCTGCAGGAAAGGTTTGAACTGGTTTTGCTATGGGGGCCTGCATGAGGCCCCTCCGGGAGTTTCCCGAAAACTGAGGCAAAGGATTACCCTGTCTGTCCTTTGTTGATCTACATTCGTTGGTCCAGTGTTTTCCCTTACCACACCTTCTGCATACTCCAGAAGGAAGGGGCATTCTGTTGCCATTGTTCCTTGAAGAAACATTGCTTCTAGGATTGACCTGTTTACAGTCCCTTTTAAAATATCCTTGCTTTCCACACCCAAAACATCTAACACTCCTCAAACCTTTTGAAATTACTTCTCCTACCCACGTATCATGCTCATCAACCTCAACATTAATTGTTTCTCTAATCCAATCTTCCAAAGGTGCAGATCTTGCCCTTAACGGCCTGATTATTCTTTTGCATGCTGCATTCGCATTCTCAAATGCCAAAGCTTCAATTATTGCCTTACTAGCTTCTGATCCTGAGACCATTCTGTTTACTGCTGAAGCCAGTCTTTCTAAAAAATCTGTGAAAGATTCTTTAGGGCCTTGCATAACCTTTGTGAATGACTCATGTTTTTTTCCTGGTTCATCAACTCTGTCCCATGCATTCAAGGCTGCCATTCGACATAAAATTACGGTTTGAACATCATATAAACATTGTGTTTGTATTGAAGCATATTGGCCTTCTCCAATAAGCTGATCCTGACAAATTTGTATTCCTTTATCCCTCCATTGTGTTTCTACGTTTCTAGCTTCCTCCTTAAACCAAGTCAGAAATTGAATTCTCTGGCTGGGTTCCAGAACAGCTTGTGCAAGGTCCCGCCAGTCCTGTGGTATAATCCTATTATATGTTGACCAAGAGTTTAACATTTGCTTTACATATGGGGAATGCATGCCATAAGATACTATTGCCTCCTTAAACCTTTTAAAATCCATCAGTTCAATTGGAGCCCAGATATTTTGTGTAGCCATTTGATCAGGCATCTGCTGTACGGTTACAGGATAAATTAAGGATGATTGTGTGAAAACAGGCTTTCTTTCTGTAACCTTATGATCCAAACTTGAACCAACTTCACTGTTAAAATTAACAGGTTTTTCTAAAGCTGTTATCCTGGCACTTAAATCGACTATCTTTTTAAATAGTAAAATGAGAATAAGCATGGTGATTAACTGCATAATTCCCATAATACTAATCTTTTCATATAGTTGTTCCATTGTCAGACTGCCTAAAATTTCAAACAAAACCCAATTTTCTTCCAATGTACACAGGAAACCCATTTTTTTAAATGTGGAAAAAATTTGTCTTTTAAATAGTTTCCTTTATGACTTACCAAATCTGCGTAGAACAGTAGAAATCCGAGCGAATTTCAAAACAGCCACCTAGAGTCCTAGGTGTAAATCCAGAGAGAGAGAGAGAGAGAGAGAGAGAGAGAGAGAGAGAGAGAGAGAGAGAGAGAGAGAAACAGAGAGAAAGCAAGAGAGAAAGCAAGAGAGAAAGCGAAAGCGAAAGCGAAAGCGAAAGTGAAAGTGAAAGCGAAGGGGTAGCCAGCTAAAGCTTAAAGCCAGCCACTTGTTCCCTCTGAGCCGAGTCAAGGCTTGGCTTTACAGGCAGGGGCCCTGTTTAGCAGGGCAGGCCTGAGCTGTTTGTAGCACTGGCTTTAAGCAAGCAGCTCACAGTCCGGCCTGAGCCCAAGCAGACCTGGGCTGGGGCTAGGGAGCCGGCTGCTCCGGCTAGGGAGCCGGCCCCAAGCAGTTTTTAATGGATTCTTGTCACGTTGGGCGCCAGATGTAGATGTAACCAATCGTATTATTAAAATAAGAAACACAGAGCCAAGGTAAAAGAGAAAAGCCGAGAGGTCAGAGCTCAGAGATAAAATCTTACCTCCTGCAGTGCTCCTAGCTTCCCCGAGAGAGGGAGGTACTTCCTGTGTCCCTGTTTAAATAATCTTTCTGTTCTGCCTTCTCATTGGTTGTAAACCCAACCACATGACTGCCTCATCACTGCCTGTAAGTACCGCCCTCCAGGTCTTAAAGGCGTATGTCTCCAATACTGGCTGTATCCCTGAACACACAGAAATCTACCTAGCTCTTCTAACCACCACGCTCTCACTATGGCTCTAATAGCTCTGACCCCAGGGCAACTTTATTTATTAACATAAAATTAAAATAACATTTCAGTACAAATAAAATATCACCACATGGGGACCCCAGCTATGTCAAGATAAAGAAGTGTTTTATATTTACGTTCTAGGATGGCTATCTGTGGGGCGTTTACCCACCACCCCCACAGCTTCCCAGAGTTTTCTTGAGTGCGAGCAGCAGGAAATATTAGATAGAAGGATTTATAGCGGAGAATCTTGTGGAGATAAACAGATAGAAAATAAAGGATAGCCTCGAGAGGGCCTGGAACCTATTCCAACGGGCCCGGACTGTCTCTGGTCCAGGGTTTTTATAGAGACGCCAAGGGGTGGAGCAAAAGACCTCCTCCCCCAGCACAGCCAAGTGCAGGCCATCTCAGACACCTGCACTCAGGCCCGTGGTCCTGATCGGCCTCTATTCGGACCTGCTGGGTAAAGCCACGAGGAACCCCAGAACGGGCTCCCACAGCTATCGAATCTTGACTCTGTCTAGCAGACACCAGTGGGCAGCGGTGTTCTTGGAAGCAAGGCAGCCCCGTTCCCCATCTGCACACTGTTCATGAGCACCTGCTTCCGTCACCCTCGAGGTCCATGCTGCCGCCCTCTCCACCTCTCAGCAGCTGTAGTTACCTGCGGGAGATGCACACAAGCCTGGGCCCATTAATGGTCCCTTGTGGAAGGGATCCAGGCTGTGAGCAGTTGGTGGGGGAGGCTCATAAGGCCCCTTCTTCCCAAGCATAGATGTTTACTGGGGGAGGGCTCCTAAGGCCCACCCTTCCCAGAGGATAGTTAACAATTGCTGGGGTACCTCCTCCCTCAGTATCTGTGCCATTCACAGTTCTTGGTAGAGTTATTTTCTTCTGTGGTGTACCCACTTGTAAGTCGCCCATGCCCCAGTAAGGAACCTAATTAAATTCATTTGTCCACCTGAATTGGGTGGGATCGCTTGTCTGTCTGTCTGTCTGTCTGTCTGTCCTGGTGCCTTGTCTAGGGTCAGTAGACATTTGTCTTCCCAGGAAAAGTTCACACCACTGGGAAGCAGGTACCAGGCCAGCCATCCCGTGACTCCCAGCAGCCCCGACTTTCTGTCTTCTGAGCCTTCCAGACACTAGCCTTTCTGACTCTCTGATGCCCGGCTGTGAAATGTTTGCATCGATCTGGTGACTGCAGGGAGCTGTCGTCTACACGGTGAAGTGCCTCGCTCCAAACCTGGTCTCACCCCAGAAAGGGGAGGGAGTTGTGGCAGTTGGCAGGCAGGTTTTTGCAGTGAGAACATCCAGTCTTTTTCTTAGTGGAGACCTGGCAGAGGTGACCAGCAGCCAGTTCAAAACCAAAGCAGGACAAAGTGAAGATAGCTACCGTTTGGCGCATCTGCATGTGCCTGGCTTTGTGATACTTCCCTGTGTCTGTCATAGTTAATTTCTGTGAACTTGACACAGTCCTAAGCAAACCTGGGAAGAGGGGATACCAGGTAAGGAATTGCCTCCATCAGGTTTGTCTGTGGGCATTTTCTTGATTGTGGGTTCATGAGGAAGGACCTAGGTCACTGTGGGCAGTGCTACTCCTAGGCAGGTCGGCCTGGGCTGGATAAGAAAGGCAGCTGTGCAAGTCAGGGGAATCACGCCAGTCAACAGTGATCCCCTGCGGTTTCTGCTTCAGTTCTGGCCTTGTGTTTCTGCCTCAGCTTCTCTTCCTAATGGACTAAAAGCCAAATGGTGGTGGTTTGCAATGCTTCCCTTAGGGAGTGGCACTCTTAGGAGGTGTGGCCTTGTTGGAGGAGATGTGGCCTTGTTGGAGGAAGTGTGTCACTGTGGGGGTGAGCTTTGTGGTCTTCTGTGCTCAGCTATGCCCAGTGTGACACACAGTTCACTTCCTGTTGCCTGCCGATCAAGATGTAGAACTCAGCTCCTTCTCCAGAGGAACTGTCACAATGTTAGTGGACAAAACCTCTGAACTATAAGCCACCACAATGAAATGTTTTCCTTTATCAGAGTTGCTGTGGTCATGGTGTCTCTTCACACCAATAGAAATCCTAAGGCACAAATAAACTCTTTTCTCCTCAAATTGGTTTTGGTCAGTGTTTTATCACAGCAATAGAAATCAAACTAATATAGTACCCCACTGTGTCATTTAGTCCTCAGAGATGGCCTAGTTATTATAACAGTGCTTTGGTTGTGCTTGCTATTTCAAGTAGGACACTGGGAGTGGTCATGGAGAAGGCCCCTCAGAAGTGGAGGCCCGGTACTCAGGTTGCTAGACCTGGACCCTGACTCCACTACTCCTGTGGAGAATTTGAGGACGTGCCAGCCCGTTTGGTAGAGGTCCTCCATGCCTTCTGAGAGCTTCCATCTCTGAATGTGGAGGTGAGTGACAGGGAATTTGTAGCCGTGGGTCTGTGTGGTGTCAGGAGTGCATGTTTACAGGACAGCTCCGTACGGGCCTGTTCCTTTCTTAGGCCAGTGTGGATGCTTAGGTGTGGCTGCTGTTTCTCACATGCTTTCAGTGGGACCTGTTACACACTGAGTGCTGTGAGAGTTAACTTTATGTGTCCACTTGCCGGGCCACGGGATGCCCAGATGTTTGACCGACCATTCTGGGTGTTCTCCGAGAAGGTTTCTGGATTTCACAGAGGGGAGAGAGTTAGTAGATTGCTCTCTATAGTACGGAAGGCCCATGCAATCAGTTGGAGGCCTGAACAAAACCACACCCCCTCAGTAGGGCCAGAGTCTCCAGCTTGAGTGCCTTTGGCCTTGGACTGGCATTAGCATGGCTCTCCTGGATCTGCAGCTTGCTCAATGCAGATCTTCAGACATGTCAGACTAGGTGGTATCATGAACTAATTCCTTGTTGTAAGTCTCTTCACGTACACTGATGTCCATGTGCTGTGGGGGTGTGTTTGTGTGTAGGTGGCAGGTCCCGTTCCTCTTGAGCACCCTGATGGAGCCCATTCTGGGTGCCTGCACATCTGCTCTTTGCCCAGGCTGGCAGCTGTCTGACCAGTGTTCCTGTGGGTACCGCAGGGATTTCCATCGGCTTTCACTGTTCAGGCAACCGCGAGCTCACATTCTCTCCCTCCTCCCCCTCCTTCCCCTCCTCCCCTTCCTCCTCCTCTTCCTACTCTGGTTCTAATTCTTGTTCAGTGATGTTAGGAAGATTTCTTAGTATTTCTCTACTTTCTTCATGCCCCCTCCCCCGCTCCACTTTTCTTATTTTATTTCGGATTCAAAGTATTCCTAATAATCATAGTTGCATAAATGTAGGAATGGGAATGGAAAAATGGCTCTGTGGACAGAATGCTTGATAGGCAAGCAGGAAGACCTGGGTGTGGATCCCCAGTGTCTGTGTGAAAAGCCAGGTGTGGAAGGAAGTATGTACTTGCCACACTGAGAGGCAGAGACAGGAGGATCCTGGGGGGTTTGCTGATTAGAAAGTCTGGCTGAATTGATGAGCTGAGTTTTAGTGAGACCTTGTCTCAAAAAAATGATGTGGCAAGCTAATCGAGGGAGACCTGACGTCAAACTCTAGGCTTTGCACATGCGTGCACAGGTGCACACATGTATAACACTCCTGTACACATGTCCACAGCCACACCATTCCAAAACAACACTCATTAAATGTAAAGATAACACTGATATCCTTAATCTTTACATACAATTTTAGCAAAATGGCCACAGCTCTCACAAACCCACTTCAGAATCTCCAGCCAGAGGATTTCCTTACAATTAAATAAATTTTTAACTGCCAGTTTTACGCGCGCACACACACACACACACACACACACACACACACACACACACACACACACGGACATGGACACGGACTATATATATTTATACATATTCATATATATGTATATGTATATTACGTTTTTTGAGACAGGGTTTCTCTGTATAACATCCCTGGCTGTCCTGGAACTCTTTGTAGACCAGGATGTCCTTGAGCTCAGAGATCCCCCTGCGTCTGCCTCCCGAGTGCTGAGATTAAAGGCATAACTCCCCCCCACCCCCCCAGCCATGTATGTCTTTCTTGTTTCTTTGGGCTTTTCTATTTCTTTCTCTTCACATTTACTCATCGCCTGGTTTTCACTCGGAAATGCCCATAATTACTGCTTTTGTTTACCTAGTTCGTGGTGAAATGATTAGGAAGGGTTTCGTGTGGAGGCTCAGCCTTCTTTCTCCCTGGAAGGGGTCACTAGCTAGTCTGCTCCCAGGACAGATGTGACTGGGCTGCCTGTGTCTCGAGTGGCTGTCTGGGTCAGGAGGCCCCTTTAACCAGAACTTAGCTGACTGCCCTGGACAGCAGCCGGAGGGTTCGTTTCTTTTTTCAGCTACAGGAATTTCAGTGAATGGTGGGGTTAACCACATAAAACCATGAAATCAACATCCAATAAACCCGAGCCCCAGATGGAAGTGATGAAGGCCCATTTGCTGTCCTTTTTTTCTTGTGTGCACTCATTTCTCTGGATTGGAGAGACCGCCTATTAGAATTCAGCAGACACATTTCAACTCAGAAGTAAGGGATGGTGCTCTTAAATCGCTCTTTGGATGTTACAAGCAATTGGGACATTCTAGGCTTCTTTAAGGTCTTTGGGTGATGCCAAGATGGCTGAGATTTTGACCAGATGGACTGTGGTGGGAGCCTCATTTTGCTATGATGAAATTTTATGCAGTCACTAAAGGTGTGTGTCCCTTGTGTCAGAATTACAGACAACATTAAGGATAGGTAGGGGATGCCTAAAACTTTCCAGATTTGCCAGATAGATTATCTACCACAAAGTTGTACTGACATGAAGGAGCCCTTTGGAGCGAACCCTGCTCCCTCTTCAGCTAAATGAAGGGGAGTGTAATAGTAGTAAAAATTAAAGAACATTCCAGAAGTTGGGTGTTGGTGGTGGTACACGCCTTTAATCCCAGCACTCAGGAAGCAGAGTCAGGTGGATCTCTGTGAGTTCAAGGCCAGCCTGGTCTACAGAGCCAGTTCCAGGACAGCCAAGGCCACACAAAGAAATCCTGTCTCAGAAAAGTGTGTGTGCATGCATACAAAAAGAGCATTCTGGAATACTCTTCACTAAACAGTCTACAGAATGCTAAAGCCAATAGCGGCATAGTAATAAAGTGATTCCAGATTCTTTTTATAGAAAACAAGTACACAACAAATAATTATCCACCCCTCACTAAAACAGAAGTTAGGGCTTGGAGTTTCAATATCTTGGTTGAGACTGACTGATCGATGCAGACCTTTCTTATCAGCTCGTGACATCTGAGGTCTCCTTCCTGCTGTTGGTGGCATTTCCCACAGGAACACGCCCTACTCCTTGCTGATCTTGAAGTTGCCCAGAGCAGGAGTGGCTGGCCGAGCATTTCCTTGCTCTGTAGAGAGGAAGCTGAGTTGGTGGTAGTGTGGGTTGGGTTAACTCCCCGTCACTGTTTGCTGACGTGACACAGAGCCCAGGGTCACTGTCCTTGGGCTGACAGATAGTGAGAGATAAAGTATGAAAACTAATATTATAGTCATTAGTCATTTTTACCGTATTTTTTTTCCCTGTTAAATCTCCAGGGCACCAGTATGGAATTTGTCCGATGAGGAACTTTAGACTTTTAAGCCATCGTGTTTCTTGAGATACGCCATCCTTTCTTTGAGATATAATGCAATAAGAATGTGTGGAAAATCTTCATGGAACGGAACAGATGTATTTTAAAGCAGGAAGTTGTGTCCTCTGGTTGCTGTTTCCTGGTGTGGATGCAGACTCATTCAGTGCTACATTGTCCACAACAGCAACGCCCGCGTAAATGAAACGTTCTTAGTACCGCCACTTAAGAGTGTACTGAAAGTGTGGCTGGCTGCTGTTGTGACTTCCATGGGACAGCTTATCTTTAGTGCTGTTCATATAAACACAGGTCTGGTTTCGGGGAGCCGCAGAGGTTAGAGCTGGTTTTCGTGAAGTTTTTCATGTAATGAAATCTCATCAATTTCGATTCTTCTGGCTGTTTTCACTGGAGACCGAGGAGGGTCCAAGGATGAACAGCTTAGAGAGCCTGGTTTGGCCTTGGCTTCTCTCTGGCTTGTGGGAGGCCGCATCCCGTGAGGTCCAGCCTTTATGAAATCTGTTCTAAATGACTTGAATGGGAGCCAGTGCTGTCTGGTGTTTTCTATTATGGAACCAGTCAGATTTATGTTGCATACAATGAATTTCAAATCCCAGTTTTTAGGGGATTTCGGAGAGGGTTAGGGATACTCTTAGCTTCCTGGGGAATGAACATTTGGAAAGCCACTATGGTTCCAGGCTCATTTTAGAAACCACAGCTATAAAATATGATTGTTTGAAAACTGATGGACCACAGGAGTCTGCTCTCTGGGGGTGCCTGGTGCAGCAGTATGTGATGGTGGGTCAAGTGACTTCTCTTTTTTTTGTTTCATGTGTTTATTATGGTATATATGTGTGTGTACATGTGTGTGTTTGTGTGTACATACATACATACCAGTGCATACAGTGGGCAACATACAGAATTCACAGATCAACTTTCCGGGGTCAGTTTTCTCCTTCCAGGATGTGGGGTTGATCATCAGGTTTAACAGAAGCACCTTTTCCCACTTAGTCATTTCTTCAGCTTGAATGTGATTTCTTCTTTTTTAAAATTATTTATTTATTGTGCTGGTGTTTCACCTGTGTAAGGCTTTTGGGTCCCCTGGTACTGGAGTTACAGACAGTTGTAAGCCACAATGTGGGTGCTGGGACTTGAACCCGGGTCCTCTGGGAGAACAGTCAGTGCTCTTAACCGCTGAGCCATCTCTCCAGGCCCCTCAAATGTGATTTCTAATGACGGTATTTAAACTGGTCCTTCCGGTTGGCAGGATGGCACAGTGGGTAACGGTGCTTCCTGTACAAGCCAGCTGACCTGAGTCGGGCTCCTGGAACCCATGTGAAGGGGGAAGGAGAGAATCGATTCCACAGCATTGTCCTCTGACTTACACGTGCACGCTTTAGCTCATGCTCCACCCCCTACTAGTAAATTTTAAAATAGTATTTGAAAAACACAACCCTAAATCACAGTGATGAGGATGTACTGGCCTATAGAGGCAGCAGCCGGTTCTAAAGAGCTCTGTGTACCATGGCGTATCTTTGGCTCTCCAAAGTAACTGCTCTGAGATTAGTTCTCCCCATTTTTCCTGGTTTCATAGTTTGTGGAGCAGGCCCTGAAATCCTGTTCATCATTTCCTGCTTGTCACGAGGCAGCCTGATTATTCATTCCTAATGACCATAGTAGTTAGGGGCTATCCAGACCTGGCCATGTCCTTCACAGCCCCTGTGGTAACCCATTCTTCTCCAGCTTTTCTTCCTTTTCAGTTAGAGCTGTGGGATGAAAGTGTCCATGTCTTCTACTTTTTAGGCAATTGTGACTTCTGTTGTCATTGTTCCAAAGTGATTAACTGTGACTTTTTTTTTCTAATCGAGACATGGTTTCTCTGTGTAGTTTTGATGCCTGTCCTGGATTTTGTTCTGTAGACCAGGCTGGCCTCGAACTCACAGAGATCCACCTGGCTCTGCCTCCTGAGTGCTGGGATTAAAGGTGTGTGCCACCACTGCCTGGTTTAACTGTAATTTTTAATCCTGATGATCAGGTATGTTTGAGATGTTTGAAGAATCTCAGGGTCCATCTTCACAAAGACTCTGTCCTTGACCACACTGGAATCAGGCTCTATTTGCCTCTTTGCCAGTAGGCTTTGGCCTTGACCCAGGCCTCTCGTTGCCTGTCCTGTCCCAATCTTAGCAAAGAATACTGCAACGTTGTCCACTCTACTCTCCTGGATAGCTGATCAACTTGCTCATCCCTCATCTTTGACCTTTAAGCACAAGCGGTTTTTAGCCATTCCTAATAAAAATTAGGTCACTTGAGCAAGAGTCCTTGTCTTACTTAGGGTGTTCATTGCTGTGAAGAGACACCATGACCACAGTAACTCTTACAAAGAAAATATTTAATTGGGGTGGCTTGCTTACAGTTTCAGAGGTTCAGTCCGTTATCATCATGATGGTGAGCATATGGTGTGTGGGTAGATGTGGTGCTGGACCTACATCTTGCAGGCAACAGGAAATCAACTGACTGTCACACTGATGGAAGTTTGAGCAAGATAGTCCTCAAAGTCTGCCCTCCCAGTGACACACTTCTTCCAATAAGACCACACCTCCTAATAGTACCACTCCATTTGGGGACCATTTTCTTTCAAACTACCACAGTCCTCTGACTCTTGAAGTTTCCTTTTAGTAATTCTCTGTCCCCTGTTTGTCTGTAAATCCACACTTATTCTTTCTGGATTCAGGACTGAGCTAACCCCAACCTCCCCAGTCACAATACTTGTATTTTACTTTTCTTTAATTATATCTTTCAGAATAATTTTTTTTTAAAAGGAAAATCCATGTTCTTCCTTGGTATGACCGAAGTAACACCTTGTGCGTTTATTAGGAAAGACTGACTCCTAAATCAAATTCCAAAATATATTGGCTTAACTGAACAGAAGGTTATTTCTTTTCTATATCAAGTTGTCTCCTAAATGGTGATTTTTGGAACCCAGGCTCTTTCCACATTGTGGCTCTGCCATCTCTAAACTGTGCTTTCCAAGTTCACCATATACATTTTTTTCTATGCATGTTCCGTTAGCAAGAGATTAGCTGCAGGAACATGTTTCTGTTCTCTAGTGACTGGGAAGTATAGGCTAGAGTACTCTACATTATTTTGTGAATCTTGCATTTTAAACAAGTGTCATATATGCTTGCGATGCTTACTTAATACTTAATACCTTGGTCAGTCTTTTGTGTCTTGTTTGCCAACTGTCCCTTCAATTGTCATGTTCCATGCACATGAGATGCTGTTTTTTTTTTTAAACCCTGAAAAAATTGAGCATCTCCTTCTATACAGAAAAGAGAAGTCAAACAAAGACATCACATCTGATTTTCTGTCCTTATCCTGAGTTTGCAAAACATGGTGACTTGTGCAGGGTGCTGATTTGGCGGTCAGTGGTACCATGGTCACCATGTTGCAATGTTTCTGCTTTGGTAGTACAGTGATTGTCTTGTTGATCTTTAACAGAATCTTGATGGCCTTATGGTGCTTCATCCCTTGAGGTTCCTGGAATCGGAACACGGATCGTAAGAGCATCCGTGTCTCTTTCCTTAGTTCCAGCCACAGTGGACAGCGGGCAGTTTCATCTGTCTCTTGTAGCCCGCTGAAAACATAAGGCTTCTCTGAAGTTCCTCTGCTTCAAATCGTTCATCCGGGACCAGGGCAGCTCTGATGGTGTCTGTTACTCATTGCCCCCTCCCCCAACAGGGTTTCTCTGTAGCTCTGGCTATCTTGGAACTAGCTGTGTAGACCAGGCTATCCTTTGAACTCACAGAGATCCACCTGCCTCTGCCTCTTGAGTGTTGGGATTAAAAGCGTACACTGCCATGCCTGGTCTATTACTCACTTTCAAATTTAGTTGATTAGTTTGATTATTGATTGATTGATTGATTGATTTGAATGTGTGTTTGTGTGTGTGTGTGTGTGTGTGTGTGTGTGTGTATGTTGTTGCGAGCATGCGCAGATCCATGCATGCCACTGTGTGTGTGTAGTTCAGAGGACAACTCCAGGAGCTGGTTCTTTCCTGCTCCATTGTGGGATGTGGGACTTGAACTTAGGCCACCAGTCTCTGGGCAAGTACCTCAGCTCACTGAGCCCTCTCACAGGCCCAGTTGTTTACTTTGAAAGCAAGGATTGGGTTGATTTGGTTTCGAGAATGGGGCTGTATGCAGACATGTGGAACGGGGATGGGGGAGACCAGTGATGTGCTCCTCCGTTTTCCTTGTTTCCACAGACAGGTCGTAGAATAGTTTGGACCTACTGCACATAGGATTTGAGCAAATTGCAGGGAAAGGGAAAACAATCCTGGACTGTGAATACTTAGCCTTTGCACGAGACTTTTGTTAAGCTTCTGACTCAACACTGTCTGTTGCTAAGCTACGGACACATACGGCGCAGGCTGGTGGGTGCGACATTGAACATGGCTCCGATAGTAAGCAATGATGGTTGCGGAATACTTACGGTGTGTGGTTTCTGTTACCGACTCATCTCTTCCTCTTAATGACATTAGGAGGTATGGATGCTGTTTTATCTCCATTTTATCCAGTGAGGGAAACTGAGGTACAGAGAAGTCTGGTAGCTGGAGGAGTATGTTGCATGTGGTCACCTCCTCGTTGGCAGCCTGAGTGATGCGGGTTTTGTCCGACCCCAGGTCTGATTGGTTCTGGTTTAGCCGTTGCTTTCTCGGACAAGTCGTACTTCAGGGAGAGAGGCACCCCACTCTCTCCTTACACGTGGATTGCATGTCTTAGAGGAAACTGCTTCTGCTTTCCTGCGTGGTAATTATGGTTTCTGGGTTAGCACTCTGCTGCCAGCTTTGTGAGGATGTGGGTAAAGTCAGCTCTCTTTCTTAGTTCCCTTTGATGGTGTAGTACGCACGCAGATAAAATAGGGAGCTTATGCATATTGATGACTTGTGAACTGCAGTTTCTTTGGGGGATCTTTTCATGGGCTCTTACCAGTCAGAAGTATCTTAAATAATTGAATGCTTTGAAAGTTTGTATACTTTGTGTACTTTTGAGGTCACGAGAAGATGATGTTGGATATCACTGAGGCAAAGTCATGATGCCAACGCCTTTTTTCTGACCATCTGTTTCTTAGAAGTTAATGGAGACAGAAGATGACTTGGGTGGATGTTGTTTGTTCTAGAGTGGTTCATGCAGCGAGAACTTGGTTCCACGGTGGTGGTTTTGGGAAGGTAATGTGTGACCTGTAAGTCAGAGGTGGTCTTTAGGTTGATTGGGCATACCTGTGAATTATGTCATATTATATACACTATAATTTCTGGATTGAATTGTGGTTACTTCCTCATGTCAGGGTTCTTTGATTATCAAGGACCAAACCAATGGGGCTCCCATATCTTGGTCTCCAAAACAATAGAACTGTGAGCTAAATAAGCCTTTTTCTTTCCCCCGTAATTTCTGTTTTCCCTTTTGTTGGTGTGTACCTGCATTAAACTCAGGGCCTGATCCATGGTAGGCAAGTGTTTGACCACTGAGCCAACCTGAAACCTCTTTACCTTATAAAACTAGCCTGACTGGCTATCTCAAGTCCGACTGTTATTTTACTCTTCTCCAAATCATGGCAGACAACACCCCCCACCACAGCACTTTTCCTTGGACAGGGCATCAGGTGAGTTATCAGACTGGTTCAAAATTAATTTTCTTAGTTGACTGTGTTTTTGTCCTTTTTATAAAAGAAGTGAGCAATCTGGATTAGAGTTTCTCAACTGGACATAGACATTGCTATTATGGAGCTGTTCCTCAACGAACTGGCTGGACACTGGAGGGAGAGGCTTGACCACCTACTCCATGTTCTTGGGACCCTCATGGGTTATTCTCCATGAAGGACATCGTCACTAAAGTGCATCTACTTGGTCTGCTCAGGTTCATCTACATGTGAAGAGTGAGTGAATTCAGAAAACAAGATTTGTTCTTTTGAGCCGGGACACTTTGTTCATTTACCAATTATAGATGCTCATGGTCTTTGATGGTTCTGTGTTAGCAATATTTATTTAATTAGTTTATTTATTTGTATTTTTTTGCTTAGTGATAGTCAACAAATGATAGAAATCCAGTAGAAATTACACTGGGGGCTTTGAATCTGCTTCTTTTCCTGAGCTGACAATACACCATCTGAATTTCTCTCTCGATGCTGAGCAGTGGCAGTGAGCTGCAGTTTCCAGTTAGGCCCGCAGTCACGAGAGGAAACAGCTGGTACTCTGCAGCACGTTGTGTTGCTAAGCGACACTATCTGGTAGATGGGGGAATCAAGAGCATTTTCAACTTAATATGTTTTTGACTCATTACATTGTAAAGTTTTTTTTTTTTATTTATTTATTTTGTGGGCGCATGTGTGAGTCTGTAGCTGAGCACCTGCCATGGTGTGGATGTGGTCAGAGGACAATTTGTGGGAGTCGGTTCTCTCCTTCTACCTTGTGGATCCCAGGGATCAGAACTCAGGTCATCAGCTTGTGCACCAAGCCCCTTCACCTGCAGATCCACCTCTCTTGCTGGCCCAGGGTATTTTGGACTTATGATTGGTATAGCAATATCTAACCACAGTATAATTTGAGGAAACTATGTAATTAATTCAGTGGTTCTTCACTGTGTGCTTACTGTGTGCCAGGATAGAAGCCGCTTGTTAAGGAAGCTCTCTTCCCTGGAACATGGCAGAGAATCGGGGAAGGGCCATCTGTTAACCCGGAAGTCACAGCAGTGCCCGCTCCGTGTCTTGTCTGGAGAGTCCTGGCGGTTGTCACCTAGAGCCCGTCCACAGGATGCTGGTGCTGTTAGGAGAGGCTATAGGGGAGATGTCACGGACTCTCGCTGGGTGAACTATCGCTGTCGTTAGGTGAACACTAAGAAGCAAGGAAATCAGATCCATCCACAGAGCATCCAATTCCCAGAGTTTCCATTTGGGTTCCAATAGGTGGCCGTGTTTGGAGCTGTCTTCGGCATGCTGCTGTCAGATGCAGGGCAGTGAGCCGTTGATTTTAGCTCCAGCTATGTGACTGGACCACCACAGGGTCCTGCCTGGGTGTCCCTTCTCACCTCTCAGCCCCGAGTCCTGGCGATGAGGACACGGGCTCAATTGCAGCCCTTACCCCCTTTGTTTCCGGTCTGCCAGGGACCACTATCCCGAGCTACAGGTTGTTCGCTGTCCGGAAGGCATTCTGTCCTGTCCTGTGTCCGGTCTTAGCCATCTCCTCCAGGACTGTGTATCTGACCCTTACTTATCCTGGCTGAATATGGAAGTTCTATAAAATATTTTACAGAACTTCATTAATGTTAAACAATTTTAGGAAAAAAATGTGAAAAGGTTTGGACAGTTAGAAACACAAAGCGCCAGTCCCCCCCCCCATGATTTCACATCTGAGGAACAGAACACCCCCTGCCACGTTCATCAGTCACCACATCTGTCAATTCGGAATATGATTCAATTATCACCTTCGTCGTCAAGCGTAATTGAAGTCTCTCTTCTCAGCCGTCAGGGGATCAGCTCGCTCCTTATTTATTTATTAATTATTTGCTGCCTGTTCTTGTGTTCTGAGAAACTGTTCTGAAGGAAAAGGCTGGGTTTTTCAGAGTTTGGTATTTGGTTTGCCCTGTCTCCTCAGCATAAGAATAGACTGTAAAACACAATTGTAGCTGATGTAGCAATCAACCAGCTCGGTCTATTTTCAGAGGCTGTCTTTGCCAGCGGTGGAAGAGACACACTTGTCTTCTTTCTCCGTACACTGTCTGCACCCTCCAATGGCTTGGGTGTTAATTTGGGACTACAGCACATTTCAGAAGGTTTTGGTTTGAAAGAGCAAAGTAAATTTAGTTCTTATGTAAAGCCTCTAATGAGACCAATAACTACAACGGATGGCATTCTTCCTGATAAAGGTTTTCTTGTTTTCTAGAGGCCAAGGTCAGAGCTGAAAGACTTGTGGGCTGTCTGGGTAATTTCTCCAGCAGGTACAACTTCCGTTGCTAATTTACCTACCTTATGCTCTTTGAGAATGTGGGCAGAAGGGAATCAGAAGGGAAAGATGAAGGGCCTTAATTCAATGCTGGATGAAGCCGTACTCACATAGATGTTAGCTCGTGATCTGTGCTTCCGGGAAGCCTCAGCTGGCATTCTTTATCAGTGAGGCAGAGGTAGCCGATCAGATCACTGTCACTCCTCAGTGACAGGAGGAACTGAGACAAATTAGAATCTGATCAGGTGATAGACCATTTAAAGCTTAACTCCATATTCCTTCCCAGCCACGTCACCCGTCATGCCTTGGATTTTGGCTGTCAGGAAGAAATATGTTGCAGGGATGTGGGTATGCCCCTTATTTCATAGACTCGTCCCACTGTTCAGCAGAGATGACATCTCCTTCCTCTCTCAAGCCGTTCATGTTGGGATGCCTTCCCAACTAGACAGGTGGAGTGGCTTCTTTTTTGCCTCTGTCCTTCAAGCTTTCTCACAAGCTGGTTGGAGGGGTGTCTGGAAAGGCAGAGCTCACTGTTATGGGAAGGTCATTTACACACTGACGCTCTTTGCTTGTGGAAGGAGAAGAAAGGGACAGAATAGAGAATATAAAAGTGAATTTGGGGAAGGGATTCTGGCTTTTACCAGACAGAAGTTGGGAACGAAATACTAGCCGCGTCTTCTCTGTTTTCTTCTTTTCTGCCTTTGTGTGGCTTAGCCTGGAGCAACAGAGAATGTTTGATGGTTCCATGTAATGTGAAGAGCTGTCGTAAAGATCCCATATGAAAAAGGGGGTATCAGGTCCATGACATTTTTATTCTGTGTTTATTGGGGGTCCCTGATTTCACAGGGGTCTGGCCAAGGAAAAAGAGTGTGCTTATTCAACTGTGGTCCATTTAAGAGATAGATGCAAGCTGTCCCACCATTGTGAGCTGTGTGTTCATTTTAGTAAGTGCAATAAAAACAGCTTAAAAAACGACTCAATTAGCCCTGACAACCCTGAGCTCGGGGTATGCACTGGTCCTGGCCTGAGGGATGAAGGCCTCTCCTCTAAGAGTCTCAGGTCCAGTTCAGGGAGTCTTGCAGCATGTCTGCATCAGCATCTGACAGCCTGCTGAAAGTACGCATGCTGGGCCCCGTCGCAGACCCTCTGAGGGAGCACATCCCCACTGCAGACCCTCTGAGGGAGCACATCCCCACTGCAGACCCTCTGAGGGAGCACATCCCCACTGCAGACCCTCTGAGGGAGCACAGCCCCACTGCAGATCCTCTGAGGGAGCACGGCCCCACTGCAGACCCTCTGAGGGAGCACAGCCCCACTGCAGATCCTCTGAGGGAGCACATCCCCACTGCAGACCCTCTGAGGGAGCACAGCCCCACTGCAGATCCTCTGAGGGAGCACATCCCCACCGCAGACCCTCTGAGGGAGCACATCCCCACTGCAGACCCTCTGAGGGAGCACATCCCCACTGCAGACCCCCCGAGGGAGCACAGCCCCACTGCAGACCCTCTGAGGGAGCACAGCCCCACTGCAGACCCTCTGAGGGAGCACAGCCCCACTGCAGACCCTCTGAGGGAGCACATTCCCACTGCAGACCCTCTGGGGGAGCACAGCCCCACTGCAGATCCTCTGAGGGAGCACATCCCCACCGCAGACCCTCTGAGGGAGCACGGCCCCACTGCAGACCCTCTGAGGGAGCACATCCCCACTGCAGACCCTCTGAGGGAGCACAGCACAGCCCCACTGCAGACCCTCTGAGGGAGCACAGCCCCACTGCAGATCCTCTGAGGGAGCACAGCCCCACCGCAGACCCTCTGAGGGAGCACAGCCCCACTGTAGACCCTCTGAGGGAGCACGGCCCCACTGCAGACCCTCTGAGGGAGCACGGCCCCACTGCAGATCCTCTGAGGGAGCACATCCCCACTGCAGACCCTCTGAGGGAGCACATCCCCACTGCAGACCCTCTGAGGGAGCACGGCCCCACTGCAGACCCTCTGAGGGAGCACATCCCCACTGCAGACCCTCTGAGGGAGCACATCCCCACTGCAGACCCTCTGAGGGAGCACGGCCCCACTGCAGACCCTCTGAGGGAGCACAGCCCCACTGCAGACCCTCTGAGGGAGCACATCCCCACTGTAGACCCTCTGAGGGAGCACGGCCCCACTGCAGACCCTCTGAGGGAGCATGGCTCCATTGTAGACCCTCTGAGGGAGAACGGCCCCACTGCAGACCCTCTGAGGGAGCACAGCCCCACTGTGGACCCTCTGAGGGAGCATGGCTCCATTGTAGACCCTCTGAGGGAGAACGGCCCCACTGCAGACCCTCTGAGGGAGCACAGCCCCACTGTGGACCCTCTGAGGGAGCATGGCTCCATTGTAGACCCTCTGAGGGAGAACGGCCCCACTGCAGACCCTCTGAGGGAGCATGGCTCCATTGTAGACCCTCTGAGGGAGAACGGCTCCACTGCAGACCCTCTGAGGGAGCACAGTCCCACTGCAGACCCTCTGAGGGAGCACATCCCCACTGCAGACCCTCTGAGGGAGCACATCCCCACTGCAGACCCTCTGAGGGAGCACAGCCCCACTGCAGACCCTCTGAGGGAGCACATCCCCACTGCAGACCCTCTGAGGGAGCACGGCTCCATCACAGACCCTCTGCATGATAAGCTCCAGGGCGAGGCCCAGTGACCGGGATCCTTTCTCTTTGTTCAGTGAGTAATCTAAGTCTTAAACCTCCAACCAAAGAGAGATGCCCTCCGTATTCTTGGTAAGAACTGTGGCAAGTGTGCCTGTACATCAGGGTCTTTGGGGTAACTGGGGAAATGCCGTTCTGGGCTGTAGAGAGTGAGGCAGGCTAAGGGAGAGTTAGGTCTTCAATGGTGAGTTACTCCTGCTCAGATGGGTAAGGTGGGGGAGGAGGGAACATGCTAACGTACCAAGCAATGGTAGGACTTGCTCACTCAGGATCACAGAGGTTGCTACTGTCCTTGTATCCTTACTACCGCCCTCCCTATGATGAGCGGAGCCGGCAGGACCATGACGGACCAGGTCATCCTGAGACAGTCGCCTTTGCTCCTGGAAAAGCACCAGAGGACGTCTGTTGTTTGGTTGAATATACAAAAACCACAGGATGCTCTTTAGATCAGGGGAAAAGGATTTTGTGATATCTTAAAAAAAATCGACGGTGAGGCTGAATGAGTGGAGAGCGCTTTACAACACAAATGTAGAATTTAATTCTTAGAAGTTTCTGATAATTCTTAGGGAATTTTAATTTGTCAAAAATGTGTATACAAAAATCCAGAGGAAAAAAACTGAAGAATCGAAAAAATGGAGGCACCCAAAGCAAACACTTTAATGTAGCCGGGGCTGTTACAGAGCGTTTCAGGTACGTGGCAATGTTACGATTTTTCTTTGTCTGGCTTTTCCTATTTGCTGCGTAAATTTAAATTATTGCTTGATATTCTCCCCCCCCCCCCTTTAAGGAAGAAATGATTGTAACACAAATGCCCTTTGGTGGCTTATAACCATCCGTTTTCCTGCCTTTCCTGTACCATGGAGGCTGCACCAGGCTGCGCTGAATTCTCAGCTAACCATCCATTGGAGCCTGGTGAGGGACCCGAGCGAGGGTCCGTTTCCTCAGATTGGGCCGTGGAGGGCACTGAGGAAGTCTGTGGAATGCCGCTGTTGCTGCCTGTGCCTGGGCTGGCTGTCAGGAGGAGAACAGGCTAAGGACAGCGAGGACGTCCTCCCACCTGGACATCCAGGGATGGCATGGAGAGGACTCTGCTCCTGCGCTTTTGTCTGAACACTGCTGGGCTGTGGAAGCCTTCAGGTTGTGATGCTGTACCGCTTTCTGAACTCCGTCCCTACCTGTTTCTTTTCTGCCATCTTCAAAGCCAAGGCAGATTCTCCTGGGGTCACCTTAAGCTCTTATCTTCCTAGGGAGGGAGTTGGGGAAATGCGGGTCTCACTGGGCTGTAATGATATGGCATGGCCTGAAATGCACAGGGCATATACCTCATGCTTACTGTCTTGCTAAGAAGCACTGCTGTACCTGTGTGTATTTCCATGTAAAATTCTAACTTTTGGGCCATTTCCTTATCATAGGTCCTGAGAAAGGGAATTAAAAGATGGTCCTTAATACATGATGGGGCTACCTCCCAGTAAACCCACTGTAAAAAATAAAAAATCCATTTGACATACAGTCCAATAAACCCATGGTCGCTCCAAATATCATTAACCATTGCAAGTTCAGATGTTTCTAGCTTACAACGGGCTGAGTTCAGATAAATCCGTTTTGTAGTTGGAAGCTTTTCCACAGAAATAGCGTCCGTCTATCAGTTTAGCCGCTGAAGCAGTGTGAATGGTCTCGTCCCTCGGCCACAGCCACACACTGTATTCTTCACTTTTAATATCATGACATTGCTGTTTGATTTGTCTGGTCCTTTAAGACGAGGGACTGGTGTGTGTGTGTGTGTGTGTGTGTGTGTGTGTGTGTGTGTGTGTGTGTGTGTGTGTGTTTAAATTGGCGTTGTAACAAAGAATGCTGTGGGATGTGGTGTGTGAGTCAACCCTTGAGGGAGTCATTTACTACATTTCATAATAGATAAACCACTCTGCCCTGTTGTGGGCACTTATTAATATAACAGTGAAATTATAAGGATAATTAATACATACACACACAGAGTATTATTAATAATCACCATTCATTTTATAGAGAAATTTAGTATACTTTTTTTTTTAACATTTATTTATTGGGGGGGGGGTCGGTTGTGTATGCATTCATTTGTTTCACAGCATTGAGCCATCTCATTGACCCTTGGGATTTCCACCCACACCTCCTTGGTATTTCCAGACAGGGTTTCTCTGTGTAGCCCTGGCTGTCATATATGTATGTACACACACACACACACACACACACACGTTTGTATAAAACAGTGTCTCGCCGGGCGGTGGTGGCGCACGCCTTTAATCCCAGCACTCGGGAGGCAGAGCCAGGCGGATCGACGTGAGTTCGAGGCCAGCCTGGACTACCAAGTGAGTCCCAGGAAAGGCGCAAAGCTACACAGAGAAACCCTGTCTCGAAAAACCAAAAAAAAAAAAAAAACAAAAAACAGTGTCTCATGCTGGAACCCCGCCTGGCCTGGAATACCTTGTGTAGCCCACACTTAACATAGCTTACAAATTAATGGCAATCCTGCCTCAGGCTCCTGAATGCTGAGATTACATGCACCACCAGCCCTGACTCCGTGAGGACAGTCCTTTCGGACTAGTGTGGACCCTTGCACTCATGTTGTACCATTGTGCCCCGGGCACTTTCTACACACGCACAACTTAACGCCCCTCTGGAGCAGCCCGACCAGAATTAGCAAGTTCACTGGTCCCCTGACTGATTCTTGGGTGTCCTCAGTCTGAGAGACCCTGTGACCTGCCCTGTGCCCAACGCCAGGCTGTTGCGGATCATTTACCTCCTGGCCTGGCTTTGTTGGCCTCCATTTTATTGATCTGAGCACCAATCAAGCTTGCTGAGATTCATTAAAATTCCCTACATTCCTCAGAAGCGGGGAGCCCTGGCTTGAGCTCCCTTGTGTAGTGTGGCTCAAAAGGTCCTGCTGTTTCTCACCACTGGCTTCGGGGAGGGGCTGTGCGGCCAGGTGTTCAGGTCGGGAGTTAGGAGACTTGAGTTTGGATCGTTTAATTTTATTTTTAATTGCAGTACAAGGTGCTCAACAGAAAGTTCTTTGTTGGAGCCACATGTTTCAAGGGCACAGAGTAGTGATGCTGAGCACATTTGCACTGTGGTAGGGACTGTCGCAGCACACTGGGCATCTCCTCACATCTGAAAGTGTCTCTTCCACATGAACTTCCCCTCTCCTCTCCCCCAGCTCTGCCCTTCCACCTTCTGTCTCTGGACTTCACTGTTCTAGAGACCGCATAGGCGTGGGATCTCTCGGGATTTCTCTGTGACTGGCTTACACTGTCTAGGATGTCTTGAGTGTCCTCCGTGTCCTCACATGATGGAACGGCCTGCCTTTGTCATGCTCAACCCTAGTCTGGTGAATGCATGTTCCACTTCTTCTCATGACTGGCTGCTCTGGCAGCCCCGCCCCGCCCACTGGCCGCTGTGAGCCCTGCTGCTTGGGTGAGTTGGGTCTTAAGCTCCAAAGGACTGGGTCTGAGGTCTGATCTTAGTCACTGAGCCTGCGGGTCTTGCTTTAAGGTTCCTTCTGGAGAACTTTTCTGGCATGTGAAAGCTGCTATATTTGATCCACAACAGCCCCACGTTTCCCTAAAGAACCCCCAAATGACCACTTAGCCAGGTGCCCCCAGCATTTCCTCTCTAGTTACCGGCTACTGAATAAAGTCCAATCTGTGGCTGAGAAGTTAGATTACTCTGTCCTGTGGCTCGCAGTGGATGGATGTGGGGCTGGGTGGACCACCCAGCCCCTCTAGAGGGTACCAGGATTTCCTGGATGGGGCTGTCTCCAAGCCTCAATGCTGAAGATATGAGTGCATGTAAAGCAGGAACCTGAGGAAGGAGCCTGAGGAAGACACTGTATACCAGGCTGTTCTTTCCGATTCATGGAACCAGAAGGATTGGAAATTAGGAGGTGGGCAGGAGGGAGCTGAGTTGGTATAGAGTTCTTAAGCCTACGCTTATAGTGAGAGAGAAAGAGAGAGAGATGCATCCCATGTTGCCTGTTAAATAGATGTGACACTGTGGACATGAGTCTTATAGCTTTAGAGCGGATTTCATCATCTTTCAATCCATACTAAGATTTTACAAGTTGCCTAAGTATGTAGTTGGTAAGGTACATCAATCTGACCTTCATGTTACAGTGTTACTTGTTTTGCATTTTGATTGAGGTTTTAAGTTTTTGTTTTTGTTTTTCTCCCTTTGGTGATAGGGTTTCTCTATGTAACAGTTCTGGCTGGCTGTCCTAGAACTTGCTTAGTAGACCAGGTTGGCCTGGAACTCACAGAGATCTGCCTGCCTCTGCCTTCTGAGTGCCAGCACTGCTTAAAGTTTGATTGAGGTTTTTTTTTTTTTTTTTGGTTTTTCGAGACAGGGTTTCTCTGTGTAGCTTTGCAACTTTCCTGAAACTCACTTGGTAGCCCAGGCTGGCCTTGAACTCACAGAGATCCACCTGCCTCTGCCTCCCGAGTGCTGGGATTAAAGGTGTGTGCCACCACCGCCCCAGCTTGATTGAGGTTTTAAAATGTCTGTCCACAGTGAAATCATGCCTGTGGCCAAGCAATTGAGAATGGCTGTCCCATAGTTACCTTTAAGAAAGGAACCTGACTTCATGCATTCAGACCCAGGAATATCCAGATTTCTTCCTTTATTCATCCATTACATTAGTATCTCAGAGTCTTTAGTTTCAAAACAGGTGCCTTCTGACCCTCAAGCACCTCTAGGTGCAAATGTCGGCAGGCTTCAACCTCCTGGGGACTCAGCATTTGCAGCTGTGACTGAGGAACCCTGCCAAGCTGCCCTCCGGGCCTGTGGGACTCTTCCCCGCCTGGGGCAACTCCTTAGGAATTTCAGAAGATTCTAAAAGGATTGTGTCCGTTTGATTGGGTTTGATCTTGGTTGGTCATAGCACTGGGAGCATCTAACTCATCCTCCTTTGCTGGGAGTGGCTCCCTTGTGCCAGACCCAGGGCTCAGAGGAGCCAGAGGGTTGTCATTCGTAAATCTTTATTATGGGAGCGTCCAGATTCTTGCCAAGGAGTGGCTGTTTGCAGAAGGGTTGTTGGGTGTCTCTGCGACACTTGAGATGGTGTCACCTGGGAACCGAAGTACAGCAGCTGATCTCTCAGAACGGAAAAGCCTCATAATGTAACGTCTTTAAGGACCATCCAAAAGACCCTTCCCCTGCCCAGATGCTCCGCTGTGTTCCCTTCCTTGAATTTGTTAGGCTCTGCAATTACCCTGTTTATTTGGTAATGGTTCCTCTCTGTGCCCTTATGTGTGCTTTAACTTGTTAAATCCTGGAAACTGCCCCCACGAAGATGTTCAGTGGCTTGTCCCTGTGTTCCAGCCAGCCTGATCCCAGCATCCGGCTTATAGCTAGTATGCCATGTGCCTGTCATGTCTTTGCTACCAAGATTGTAAACTTTGTATCCAAGATTGGATAGATGCTACAGAGGTTGAGAGTAGAGTTTGGTTCCTAGTACCCATATTGGGCGGTCACAACTGCCTAAAATTCCATCTCCAAGTGATCTGATGCCCCCTTCTGGTCTGCTTGGGGAACTGCACTCATATGCACATTTTCTTATACACACACACACACACACACACACACACGCACGCACGCACGCACGCACGCACGCACGCACACACACACACACACATTTTCTTATACACACACACACACACACACACACGCATGCACGCATGCACATACACAATTAAAAATAAAGTAAATCTTTGAAACATTTTAAAAGCATATAAGATCCGTGGACCTTTGCCGTCTTGTTCATTGGCATATCCCTAATGCCTCGAGACAAGTTCACAGGAAACCACCAGTAAATGGTGAAAGAATGCGAAAGTGAGTGGTCAGGGAGATTTTTGTGAGGTGGTACTATCTGGACCGCTGAATGAGGGAGAAGCCAGGTAAAGGAAGGTCCAGGTGATGGGGCAGGACATTCCTGGTGGTGGTCGTAGTGGACGTGATAGGTTTGTGTGAGTTAGGACTGCCAGGTGGAGAAACAGAGGACCACCACCACCAACCAGGTGTTTCTGTGATGTACATGTCATCGGAGTCTGGGCTACATCTGGAACAGAGGCCTGGGCCTCTGCACACTAATGGCCTTACTGAATAATGTTGACACCGAGAAAGCCCTAGTCTGACAAATGAGAAAACTGCTAGGAAAGATCTTGTCATTAATTTCCTACTCCAGCATTCTCTGTGAGCATCCTGATCCCCGACGCGAAGCCTGGGGTGGAACTAACAAATAGCATGTGTCCTTAACCTGCTTCCTTCCTTGAGGATCTTGTTCTGTGTCTGGCTTGTATTTGCTTTGGGTTTTTTTGTTTGTAGGCTGTATTAATTTTTCTGTGCTGCTGTAAGAAATCAACAATAATTTGGTGGCTTAAAATGACAGAAGTTTGTTCTCTTAGTCCTGTGAAAGCCAGAAGTCCAAAGGCAAGGTCCTTCTGAAGGATCTAGGGAGGAATCCTTATGGCCTTCCCACGCCCGTCCATTCCCCAGTATTCCTCGGGTTGCAGCTGCACCAGCCCCTGTCTCTGTCCACACAATCTCCCTTCCTATGTGTCTGTCACATCACCAGGCTGTGATTTACTGAGTCAGGACCCACGCTTATCCACATTGACCTCATCTTAACCAATTCACACCCCCAAGGACCCCATTTTCCAAGGAAATCATATTCTGTTGTTCCACGGCAATGTGGATCTTAGAGATAGACACTGCTTTGTTTGTTTCTTAGATGTGTGAGGTCTGGAGGAGGTTAGTTCTCCTTCATTGAACAAGGACTTAAGACATGCACACTTGGGGCTGGAGAGATGGCTTAATGGTTAAGAGCACTCACTGCTCTTCTAAAGAACCCCAGTTCAAGTCCCAGTACCTACATGGCGGCTCACAACAGTCTGTAACTTCAGGTCCAGGGGGATCCAGTGCCCTCTTCTGGCCTCCACAGGCATTGCACACACACTATGCAGACATAGGTGTAGACAAAACCCCCATACACGTAAAAATAAATCTAAAAAACCCTGATGTATTTACTTGGTTATCTCCAGTAACAATCTCTGAAGCCACAAAGCATGCTGGGTGCCCCTTTCAATGGACGCATCATTTTGCAAGAGCCCCACCCCTCCCCAGAGACTTTATTGGGTTTCCTTACTGTTGTACTCTCTAGGGTAATTAGCTGATGTGTCTGGGATTCTAGAATACCTTTATTTTCCTCACACAAGCCTTTCTGGTACGGCGAACTGGTCCTTGCTAATTTCTGTAGTTTTTGTGGAGCTGCAAGTGTTCTTGGAAATATTGGGGAATCCCAGCGGAGTCAACCCATGTTACTGGGGAAGTTAGGACTCCCCTCTTTGGGCTCTTAGTCTTGTTGATAGAAGAGTATTACGAATGGATCAAAAAGGAAACCAAACCAATGAAGATTGAAAAGGGAATCCCCAGGGAAACAAGCTGTAAATCCCAGCAGCTGCTGCAGGAGAAGGATGCCGGAGACAAATGTCATGCTGTTTGAGTGGGTCCAGCATGAAGTCCAGCCACATGGCTGCCATGGGGCTTTGGAGGGAGAGCGATGAGAAAACACGCTTAGAAAGCAGATGGAATGAAAGGGAAAAAGCAAAAACGCTTTTCTGTGTAATTCCGAGAAGCTGGCAGGTTTACTGCCTGGCCTGTGCTGGGGAGGGAACAGTACAGTATTTCACGAAAGGGATAGTCCACCATCTCCTTAGCATGGCCAAGGTGCACCTTCCTCAGGGCTGGGTGCACTAGGTGATTGACAGGGCCAAACGGTAGCTTGGGATGTTAAGCCAGAGAAGGAGCTTTCCCTAATGGGCCTCCGCTGAGCTACCTTCTCAGAGGCTGGGGGATATCAGCAGAGTGTGATGCTCTGGGCCAAGTGGTTTCCATGGGATCTGCTTGGTGGCATGTGGCTATCCTGGGCTCAGTTCTTTTCTTCTTTTTTTCCCTCCAGAGTTCTTTTCTACTATGACAGTTTTATTACATAACAAAGTCTAAAATTTGCTTTTAATCCAACATTGTTCATTTGCAGATTCTCAAGTAGCCTGGGTTCTTCTAAGAGAAAAGCATCAATTATATTGTTGGTAATTGCTTCATAGCTGCTTCTCCTTCCCCCTTCCCCCTTCTTTTGAGACAGGCTTTCTCTGCGTAGCTCTGGCTGTCCTGGAACTCACTCTGGAGACCAGGGCTGGCCTTGAACTCAGAGATCCACCTGCCTCTGCCTCCTGAGTGCCGGCCTCATAGCTTCTTAGAACATGCTTTATTAAATGGATTTAATTGATTTATTTGGCCTGTTTTGTTTTTCTGCCTGTGCAGCCTAGGACCTCCCTTGCATGTAACCTTTTGCATCTTTTATTATAGCCTTAGATGAAAAATGTAAAGTACAGATCCACTGGGTAAAGGTTATGAATTTTTCAATGCCTCTAATGCACGTTGTTGCAGGCAGAGGATTTGAGGGGCTGTCACGTTGGTGCTGAATGTGCAGTGCTGGTTCAACAGACCCCCTGGGAAGCATTGTCCAGGATTTGAAGTTAGATCAGGATCAGAATCTTGGGGAGGTAGTATTTAATTTGAGGTAAACCTGCTTTCTGAAAACTCGTTTAAGCCTTGCCAGTGTGCTCCGATGACTCTGTTGGATGGTGCCACATCAGTGGCTACAGTACCAGCAAATGCTTTCGTCACTCTAGATAACGTTCTCCCATCTTTGAGCGCAGGCTCGGAGAATGAGCAACGGCTGTCGACCCAGGGGTAGTTTCCTATTGAGCGCTACCCTTGACTCAGCTTCTCACACATGCTGCCATTGCATTTTCGTTTACAAAGGTCGGAGGGGGTTGGAAGAGTTAGGGTTCATTTCAGGTCTTACCCATGGTCAGGACCGAGCTATTCCAGGCTTGCCTTTCCTCTAGGATGGTAGTCTGTCCCATCACAGATATACTCAGGGCGGCTAGGGCCAGCTAGCAGGAGCCAGGACTGCGGAGAGTAATTTATTCGTACCTTCTTCCTTGGATGACTGGGATAGAACACCCTGTGGGGGTCTGTGTTTAAAGACGTCCGAGAGCATGACCTTGGCCCCTCTTTGTTCTGTCCTTCAGCTGCAATAAAGGAAGGTAGTTCTCAGAGGGCTCGCCCCCCGCCGTATCAAAACCCGCCACTCTCTGAGACAGAGTTCTGTGCAGTGTCCGGGCGTCTTTCTTCTTCCGCAGGGTGAGTTGGCTCCGTGCAGCCAGGGGAGCTCCCAACAGAGGCTTTTCTTGCTTTCCTTTTTGTTTGGGGTGACCCCTTCACACTCTGTGTTTAAAGCGGAGCCACATTTATTGCTGACTTTTCGGGTAATAGCTTCCGTGGAGCTTGCCTGAAAAGGTGCTGAGTGATCTTTTCATCTGAATCCTGCGCTGGCCCTGCTCCTGGTGGTTCTGTCCTTTGTGCTCGAGGCCACCAAGCTGCGGGTAGGTGGATCCCATGGCTCTTGTCTTGTCGGATCCCTGCTGGAAGATGATCACAAACACTGACTGGGGACAGCAGCTGTTTGTCCGTCTGTGGATGTTGTAGCCCTACCCTCTTCCCTGATAGTGTTTGCTTCCTCACTAGTTCTTATGGTTTTCACTTGCTACCATTCTGTTCCTAAACAGCCGGAGGGCACCTTTCAGTCAGGTTGTGTGCCTCCTCTCGGTACCTTTCCCTACTCCCCAGACCCCCAGCATCAATGCCGGTGCTCATGGTGGACTCAAGCTCCCCTCCTCGATGGCGCTGCCCTTGCTCACGCCACTGCGTCCCGCAGATACCCTTGCTCACCGCCACTGCTTCCTGCTTGTTGGCCTCTGCCTGCGCTGCTGTTCCCCAGGAAGCTGTGCTGCACCCTCCGGTGTGGGTTCATTTTCAGCCAAACTGTCTCCAGGGGTCCCGCTGAAAGCCTCTGTACACCTACTGTAGATGGAACGTGACTGGAAATGACCGTAGACGTGAAACTTTCTCGAAGCTGTAGATGCACACCGAGCTGTCTCCGTGAGAGCTTTATTCTCGCACAGGTGGGCAGAATCCCAATGACAGATGAGTTACAGTGTCACGTGCCCACTCTGCTGATGTGGCTCTTTTCTGGGATTCTGTTAGATGCTAACTAAGTTTGCTTTAGAGACTACCACAAGGTGTTCTGAAATAACGTAAGGACCGAGGATCCCCCATTTCACTTGTGTTGGAGGATCCCTGCAGTTCAGGACGTGAGGCTCTCCTGGCCTGTGAAGCCTGTTCCTAAAAGTGAAGTCTGTAATTAGTGATGGGTTGTGCTGAGGTGTACGCGTTAAACAAATCCCTATGTTTATCTTTGTTTTATGGAAAAGTTCAGGCCTCACAAACCAAAAGAAGCTTAGGAGTTTTTTTTGTTTAGGGTTCTAGGTAGCTAGAATGAGAATAATGTTCTAGGAATCCCCGAGGCTGAAGCTGTGACACCCACTAGTGCGTTCCAGGCAGCCTGTATCAGTTACGTTTGCATCCCTGTGATAAAACTTTGGGATCCAAAGCGACTTAGGGAAGAAGGAGTCTATCTTGGCTTCCCGTTCCCAAGGGAGAAGAGCCCATGTGGTGGAGGCATGGGAGCAAGGTGGGGTGGCATGGCAGGAAGCTGAGTGTGCAGCTCCAAATGCAAGCGCGAAGCAGAGAGAGTGAGGCAAGATGTGAACCCTGAGAGACCACCCCTGCTGATGTGCTTCCTCTAACAATGCCACACCCCCACCCTCCTCAGATAGCACCATCAACTGGGGGCCGACACTCGACACTCTGAGCCTATGGGGGATCTTTCTCATCCAAATGACCACACAGCTCTCTGATGTTCTGATCAGGTTTCGAGGTGGTGTTGTGGGGGAGATTCTCCAGGGTGTGTTCGCTTCCTTCTGACTTCTATCTGCAGTCACTGACCGCTTGCTGGGTACGAAGCAGGGAAGCTGGTTCTGGGAAGACCGCCAGCCTCAGGTTCCTCTTAGCTGGACAGAGAAGGTGGATGTGTTCACTAACACTTAGAGCAGGAGCTTCAGTGGGTGTCCGAGCAAGAGCACCCTGGCTGATAGCCTGGAATGCCGTGGGTGTGGAAACTGAGTCCCGTGTTGTGCCCCATGCAACACGAGGCGGATCCTGAGGGTTCGTGGAGAGGTACCAGTAACTCGGGGATATGGGTGAAGGTGTGGATGAGGAAGGCATTCTGGGAAATGCAGGGTTTGGTGAAGTGTGGGATTTTGGGGCAATTCAAGGGGAAGAAGAATAGCAAGTCCAGTTGGATTCACCTTACAGGCAGCACCAAGGGTGGGGCTGAAGATGGGCTCAGTGGTTCAGAGCGGGTGCTGCTTTTTCAGAGGACCTGGGCTTGTTTTCAGCATGCACATGGCCACTCACAAACACCAGTCATTGCAGTGCCAGGGGACTCGATGCCCTCTTCTGGCCTCCAGGAGCATCTGCACACACGTGATACATACACATGTACGTACATACATGCATGCAGGCCAACGCTCATACACGTAAAAAGTAAAAGCACACGAATAAAGGCATCTTTAAATGCAATGCCAAGGAGCTTGAATTTTACCAGCAGAATGTGAAAACACACTGAAGTTTTCTTTCCTTGGGAAGATGACGGCCACAGCCTGCCTTTAGAGAAACCCCGTAGGCTGCATTAGAAAGGCTGTTGGGTTGGAGTGCTGAGAAGACATCTCTGTTAAGGCTGCGGCTGCCGAGTAGGTTAGAGACGAGCTAGACCTGGCCAGTGGCCGAGGCTCAGATGCACAGAGGAGAGTGGAAGATACAGGCAGAGAAAGCCTGCTTCGGGGTCAGAGTCCATGTGGTGGTTTGAATGGAAATGGCCTCATCGGTGCATATATTTGAATGCTTGGTTTCCAGGTGGCCTGGACGGACTAAGAGGTGTGGTCTTGTTGGAGGAGGTGTGTCCATGGGGCTAGGCTTTGAGGTTTCAAAAATCCCATGGCAGGCTTGCTGCCTCTGTCTGTCTGTAACTCTCAGCTACTTCTCCAGCACCGTATCTGCCTGTGTTCCAACATGCTCCCTGCCAGGAGGATGACAGACAGGCTGTAAGCAAGCCCCCGATTAACTGCTTTCTTTTGTAAGAGTCACCCGTGGTCGCGTCTCCTCACAGTAACAGAACAGTGACTAGCACAGTCCAAAACCAGCAAGAGGTCTGTTTTTCCTCCCAAATCACTCAGAGGTTCCGAAAAACCAATTCCCTTCCCTCGCCACTAACACGGAGTCACAGGCCCTTAGGAAGAAAGCAGTGCAAGGGAAAGAGATTGGAAGCAGAGAAAGCTGCTGTCGGAAGAGGCAATTGCAATGCTCTCCTTTCAGCATGTCACGGTGGAGGACCAGCCTTCGTAACAGACCGAAGCATTCTGCAGAAGCAGTGTGGTGCATTGCGAGGCGTCCGTTCCCAGCATCTGTCATCGATCCCCTGGTTCTTGGGTTAGAAATGGGAGAGGATGGAAGGGCGCACCTGCGAGCTCTTACACATGCCTGCCCTGGACTTTGAAAGGACCATTTGAAGATTTCCGATTTTTAAAACTCTTTTCTTAGCTAGCCCAACAAATCTGTTGCTCTTCATCCTGGGAGGAACTCAAGCATCACTGGCAGCCATGGAAGTTATTACTGTTAGCAGAATGACCAATAATAGTAAGAGTCCTCCCTGCTTTTGCCGAGAATTCCTGGCCATGTGCTAAGTGCTTTGGAAAGCCGTCTTACATGGGGTGGTTTTTTTTCTCCCCCGGTTGTTTCTATATGAAGTGCTTCTTTTGTGCCATGGTTTCACTGGTGGATGATGGGGAGCTGTCGGGTGCTCTCCATCTCTCAGGGTAGACTCTTTGTGGTGGCCTTCTGCCTCCACGGAGCCACTGACCACACGGGACTTTCTCAGGGAACATTTGCAGAAATGTTCCTTGGAGTGATTGGCTGTTTAAGTTCCACGGCGGCTTTCTCTTCGTCCTGTAGGCGGGATGTGTCCCAAGTGCATTCTGGAAATCCTTTAGTTTGGTTGATGTATTTGTTTGGACGTGACCTTTTCCTGGTTCCTCTTCCCTGGGCTCTTGCCTGCTGAGGAAATGATCCTCAGATCCTGTCCATCTGCACTGGTGGCAACAGAAGAGAGATTTTTCTCTTTTCTGTGGTCCAGGTCCAACGGCCAGACACCTGTCCTTCAGAGCCTCGTGTGGTTCTGGTTGGTATCATTTCCTGATGCATGGACATTTTAAAAATGTCTAGTTCTGTAAGTCATCAAATGGGATGTGAGTTGCGGAGGAGGTGGGGAGGGTCCTTGGCTGACCTGAGATGCTTTGGTCGGTTGCTCACTGGATGTGGAGTGGACCATTTCTCTCACTTCTGTATCTCCATCCCCAGCTGGCCCCCGGTGTTGGCACTCTTAAGAAGATTTTCCCATTTGTTCCTGATTCATCCCGAGAGCTTTGCAGGTCCTTGGGGGAACCTTTGAATTTGAGGAGGAAAAGGACAGCTTCTCTTTTAAGTTGATGGAAACCACCTGCAGGAGAAGAGCGTGCATGTGCTGTGTATTTAGACTCTGCTCTCCGGCACTCGACTACTCCCCTGGCCATTGAAGATATCCACATGGGGAGGGCTTGTGTTGCATGCCCTAGTGCTACAAAGAAAATGAGTGTTGACCTGTGCTGAGGCTCATTAGAGCTTTTCCTGTGCAGCCTTAGAACTTGGTTGTGCTTTCAGAGCAAACCCACCGGCTCCTGAGAGTTTTGCCCCGGAGGAACCGCCGATAGGGAATGAAGTGCGGAGGTGAGGGACCAGACCACAGCTCTCCTTCCAGGCCTCACCATCTGTGACTGTCATGTTTGTAGTCACCGTGAACTCGGAAGAGCGCTCCCCGAGCACCACTCTCATCCGCCAGGGCCGTTCTGTGCGTTTCCAGATGTTGAACTTGCTCAGGTGATGTAACCCTAGATGATGCTGCAGGGGAGCCTGGCTGAGTCTCACTCACGACTGTGGGACTGAATCTTCACCTCATTTCCAGTCCAGTCCCTGTGGAAGGAGAACAGCTGGTCCGCCTGCCTGCTTTTTCTCTGACTGAGGCTTGTGTCAAGTAGCAGTGTGGCTGTGATGGGGTCTGGCTGGCACTAGGCTGGCTTTGTCTACTCTTTGGATCAAGTGGGTGGGAATCAGCTATATACTGACTCTTTCTCGGGGGCATAAAGACAAGGCTGGAAGTGGAGGAGAAAATGGGGCAGGGTGAGAGGTACGGAGACAGAAAGAGATACAGAAGCCAGGGCAAGAAGGATGCAGCAGGAAATATCCAAGAGAAGCATGGGGTTGTATTGAGCATCTTGTTTCTTTTTCCTGTCTTTTAAAAAACTGTTTGCTGTTTACTTCCTTCCTTATTTATTCGTGTGCACACGTGTGCCACAGCATGCTTATGCAGACATCAGTGGACAACTTGTGGGGTTCAGCTCTGCCTCTCCACCCTGTGGGTCCCAGGGACTGGACCGAGATTGTCCAGCTGGGTGGCCAGTGCCTTTATGCGCTGAGCCATCTTGCTGGGCCTCATCTTACTTTTCAAAGGCGCAGATGAAGTCACTTTCTGGTGTTGTCCAGTTTTTATTGACATAGAATCTGCTCTCCACATGTGCTGGGATGGATCAGAACCACCTGATTCAATCATATGTGTGTGTGTTTAAATTGAATTTAATTATGATTTTTGTTGTTGTTTGTTTGTTTAGGCAAGATTTCACTATGTAGTCTTGGCTATCCTGGAACTCACTGTGTAGACCAGGCTAACTTTGAACTCCCAGAAATATGCCTGCCTCTGCCCTGAGTGCTGGGATTAAAAGTGTGCGCTGCTTGCCCAGCGCTCGCTCACTCGTTCTCTCTCTCTCTCTCTCTCTCTCTCTCTCTCTCTCTCTCTCTCTCTCTCTCTCTCTCTCTCTCTCATATGTCAGTAATTTTGAAGAGAAATTAGTTTGCTCTGTACTGAGCATGCGCAGATATTTTCTTGTCATCATTCCCTAAACAATGCAGTGTGGTAACTATTTATGTACTCACATTGTCTTAGGTACAGAAACGATCCAGAGACAATTTAAAGTGCACAGGAGGACAGACAATGCATAAAGATATTCTGCCATTCCATAAGCACCTGAGCCTCCTTGGGTTTTGATATCTGAGGACAGTTCTAGAACAAGCCTTTCTCCCACAGATACGGAGACACCCAGCACTTGGCAAAGCACCGGCTCTGCCTGGCTTTGGAAACAAAGTTTACTGCCCTGTGACTGCACTCATTTCTTTATTTCCCAATGGCTTTTGTGCTTTGGTGGCAGAGCTGGGCTGGACTGAGAGCACTGACTGGTCCCTCTCTGTCATCTCATAGAAGCTTATAAACCCTTTCTCCACAGCCACCTTTATTCAAGTAAAGAAGTCGACAGGACCGACTGACTTCGTTCAAAATCTCTAGTTGTCAATATCATCTCTCCCTCCTCCTCTTCCCCCTCCTCCTCTTCCTCCTCCTCTTCCTTTCTCCTCTTCCCCCTCCTCCTCTTCCCCCTCCTCCTCTTCCCCCTCCTCCTCTTCCCCCTCCTCCTCTTCCTTTCTCCTCTTCCTCCTCCTCTTCCTTTTTCCTCTTCTCCCTCCTCCTCTTTCTTTCTCCTCCTATCCCTTACTCCTCTTCCTTTCTCCTCTTCCTCCTCCTCCTATCCCTCCTCCTCTTCCTCTTTCTCCTCTTCCTCCTCCTCCTATCCCTCCTCCTCTTACTCTTTTTCCTCTTCCTCCTCATCCTATCCCTCCTTCTCCTCTTCCTCTTTCTCCTCTTCCTTCTCTTGTTGTCATTTTGACATCCACCCCTCAGTCCCTCCTTGGGACGCTCTGGTTTTCCCGGGGTATTTCATGCATCTCACTTCCCTGGGCTGCTGCCTCCATTTGGGGACATTTGGAATGCTGAGGTGAGAACTGGGGTTATGGTTGAATCCCCGCGTAGGAGGGGGAAGCAGAGAGAAAAATCTCAATAGTCTTGTCTGCATGACAGCCCCACCCCAACTGCCAGGAGCAAACTTCTTCTTTGAACCACTTAGCCTTGCTTTTGTCCATAATTGATGGGTTTTCAGGGGTTCTTGGGAATTTCTTCCCAGCGATGAAACAGGATGGTCCTTCCTGCTTTACACTCCAGCCGCTTTCAGGCTTTTCTGAACCTGTTTCAGTTGCTGTCAGCGACAGGACCCCATTAAGTCATTTCTCTGCCTGCTTGTGAAAGAGCATTCACGTTGGCTGTTAACGTCCACCCCCACCCACTTCGTTCTCCGGTCTCTCTCTCTCTCTCTGTGTTCTGCTGATAACACACACAGTCTTGCATGCAGCTCTTCCTCTCTGCCCTGTACAGACTGCTGCCCTCCCGACCATCCCCACCAATCTGGAGTCTTACTTCATTTCTCTGTCTGTCCTGCGGAGTGTGGGAGAAAACTCAAGGTCCCCCTTTCTTCTGGTAGCCGCCAGCGGTTCTAAGGCTTAAAACAACAATAGCATCCCCCCACCCCCAAGTCTCCTTAGCCCGTTTCCTCATCACCTGGTACTCCCCTGCCTCCGGCAGCAGACTGTGAGGTAGTGCCTAGAAGAAAGCAGATGGACCGCCCCACCAAAGAGGTCAGCCCGGAGAGGGAAAGCGCCTTTCCTCCAGCTCATTAAAAGTAGTGAGGTCCCTGGATGATGGATGGGAGATGGGCAATGGTTTCCCTCAGGAATCAGGCAAAGGTGGTGCCCACAGGTGCAGCAAAGTCGAGTCCAAATAACCTGAAGTCAGAGGGCAGAGACATGGATTGTGGGGTATGAGCCTCCAGATGTGGGGAACAGTGGCTTGTGTGTGTGGGGTGTAAATTCTAAGACAGATCATTTTGAAATGTCCAGAGAAATCCAAGAAAGGAGAAAGCTTTTGCCATTGGGTGAGGGAATGATTGGCCAAGCCAATGGAAGCAATGTGTTTAAGAGACCTCTTGGGATTTGCCCTGCTGCTGGAGTAATCCAGAGCATGGTAGGTCCGTGGTCAAGAGGAATGGAGCTCACAGCTTAGGGTGACATCTTTTAAACCATGGATGGTCCCATCTCCACGCTTTCTGATTCCGGCCAAGTTTGCATTTCTAACAAGTTTCCAGGTCATGCTTTAGAGGGTTCCTCCAGAGACCATGTTTCCTCATCTGTTTTTGGTGACTGTAACAGAACACCCCAGACTGTCTCATTTATAAAAAATTGAGGTTTATTTGACTCACAGTTGTGGAGAGAGCCTGGTGTGGTATCTCACGAGGCTTTTGTACGCATCAGAGCGTGGCAGCGGCATCACACTGAGGAAAAATACCAGCTCCGGTCTCTTCTTACAAAGCTGCTAATCCCATCCTGGAGACCTCATTCCCAAGACGCCATCCTATATTACTATTTCTCAAAGGCTCCACCTCCAAATACCTTAAATATGTGAGTCGGGGATTTAGTTTTCAACACATGAACTTTTGGGGCATGTTCGAATCATAGTGCCATCCTCGGAGAGCCAGGGCCTGCTGTAGAAGAGGTAGACAACAAATTTTGTTAGTGTTCTTGAGATAGAACTGAGGTGAGCTGGGCATGATGGCAAATGCCTGTCATTTAGCACAAGCGGGGTTATAGGAGTTCAAGACCAGCCTTGGATACATAGTGGGTTATGAGATTGAGACCCTGCCTCAAACAAAATACACACACACACACACACACACACACACACACACACACACACACACAAAAAAAAAAAAACCCAAAACAAAAAAAAACAAAACAACAACAACAACAACAACAACCCAAAACCCCAAAACCAAACCCCTTACATAAAAACAAAACTAAACCGTGAATGAAACTGATTGCACGTGGTAAATAGGAATGTGACTCCACGAGATTACTGTGTCTGACTTTTCTAGGTTCTAGGAAGGGTTAAGTTAGTTTAGCCAAAATTCCATTGAGCAATAGCATTGTAGCAGAGGATCATTAAAATCTAATTCCTCTGTATTTTGGGAATTTATTCACTATAAACAGGAAGTCTTTCAAAACCAAGATCTGGCTCATTGTAATTTTGAATCTTTCTAGCTGACTCAGTAGAGTCCTTCATTTGAACTTTTACTTAAAAAAGAAGGTCACTCAAGGGCCCCGAGAGGTTCTTCTCTGTCACCATCCAGGTCTGTCCTCTCAGTGTCGAGGTGGCCATCGTATGTCAGTGGCATACATTTGTATGTGGCAAACTCTCGTTTCTTCTTTTTCTCTCTGTTTTGAAGCCGATCCTCAATGTACGATTCTGGCTGGCCACAAATATAAAGACAAAATATAAACAAAAGAACGCCGACGACAGATCCAAAATAAAACATCCAGACTCTATGTGCTTCTAGAATATTCTGAGTGGCCTGGGACTGATATGAACATAAACCTTAGGGTATTTTTTTTTTTGTTTCTGTTTTTAAAATTTTTACAAAGATGTGTTTATTCTCTGTGTGTGTTTGTTTGCATGAGTTTATGTGTACTGTGTACATACATACATATGTACATACATACATAATGAGTGGAGGCTAGAAGACAGTGCCTGATCCTCTGGAACTGGAGTTAGAGGCAGTTTGGGGACACTGGATGCCACACTTGGGTCCCCTGCAAGAGCAGCAAGCACTCTTAACTGCTGAGCCATCTCTCCAGCCCCTTGGTGGCTTTTTGTTGATTGGTTGTTGTTTATTTTCATTTTTAAAGACAGAGTTTCACTATGTAGGCCAAGGTTGAGAAGCCAAGCGTGTGCTACCATGTTAGCTAAAATACATACATGTTTTTAAGCCAAATACCTTCGCCCTAATCTCTGGCTCCCTTCCTGTCTGTTTTCCTATCAAGACTTCAGGGAACCTGTCTAAATACAAATGTGACGAGCTGGGAAGTACTTTCTCCATTTGGTTTAAAATTAGGCCAGTCAGTCATTTAAAGAGATCATTAATTTCTTTAAAAAAAAAATCATTTGGATTAAAGAGCAAGTGCCTCCTTTGAAAAGTCTGACCTCGGATTGAAGATTGTTCCTGGAACCACTAGCCATTGACTGTCATTCGGCTGTGAGCAGGGTGTCTCCACCCAGTGCTGGCGACATCGACCCTGGTGATAGCCATAGTATCCGGCCAGGGAACCTGAGCCACTGTAGACCCTTTAGAGACACACGTCGGGCGGCGCTTACAGGTGGTTGGGATTTTAGCCAAGACGTTCAGACTTTGTTCTGTGTTTGGGTCTTACCATCTGTGAACGCCACTGATAGCATGTAAATTGATGAAATGCTCTGTAAGCCTAGGGGTGAGAGAATTTTGGGGGTGCCAAGGAAAATCATAATAAATAATATCAAAGAACTCCAGGGATTTTTAACAGTATTTATAATTTTAGCCTCACACACATAGAGGTTTGTAATTATTTCATAAAACTGGCTTGAAAACCACGCACCAGGCTTCCTTTGTGTGTTTGGCAACCTTTCAGAAAACATAAGGACCTGTGCTTCTGAGACGCTTGACACAGATTGTCTGTATGGGATGGAGTACCCCTCTCCTCCTAAGAGTGAGCTCCTGTCTGGGATTCCCGGTCTCACTCGCAGGAGTGTTGGTGGCCAGCCGTGACAGTGTCCTGAAGAACAGCATGAAGACTTGTCAGGACTGTGTAGAAGGTTTGGTATTAGTCAGGGTGGCTGGTATGCACAAAGAATTACCTGCAGAACCAGAAAAACTCCTCTGACAGCTCAGGCTTTGTGTGAGACTGTATTTGGGAATTTGTTGCCTTTTTTTTTTTTTTTTTAAATGAAAGGTGGGTGAGGGATGGGCTGAGGGGTGTATGCCTGCTGCTGGCATTTTTACATGTCTGCTTTCTTGACACACATACACACACACACACACACACACACACACAGTTCAAACCTTTCGATTAATTCCTCTTGGGACATCACTGTCTGTGACTCATAAACTCTACTTACAAGTTTAGGGGTGTCAGCGTGGTCCAGTCCTCTGTCCCCGTATTTGGTAACATGCAGATTCTTCTAGAACAGTGACTGCACTTCCTTTTATCTTGGATTCACAGGGCTTGGAACGCCTGTTCTCAATACAAGTTCATTAGATTATTAACTGCATTAGATAAGTATATTGCCAGAGTTATAATAATGGACAGTCCTTTAAAAAGTGCTTGATATATAGTGGACACTGTTCTGTACCTTTGTACATACTAATTTATTTAACACCCATGGGAATCTTATGAGGTAGGATCCCAAGCCTATCATTATTTCAATTTTATGTGCAGAAACTGCCAGAGATAGTTTCAATGACTTGCCAGCAGTGAGTCTGGTCATCTGGTCCAACAGATGCTAGAATGATTTGAGGCCCCAGCAATGGGTTCTTTATTCCACATCACCGCCCTGTAGCCCACCTTACTAGAGGTTTTGAAAGTTGGAATTATGTTAGTGATACCTGGATGGGAACCTGCCCAAAAGGGAGACTATCGAGTCATCCTGACTTCCTTTTTTTTTTTAAAGATGATAACTTCTAAGACATTGCCCTCAGTTTGTGTTAGGTGACCCTGGAGATGGGGCAGGGAGTTGGGGGGTGGGCGCTGTGGAAAGCTGGTGTTGCCCAAAGGGGGTTTGCACGTTTGTTGGTTTTTGAGTACAATTCAGGAGGGAGCTGTGTCTGTTGTTTGCCTTGGGTTTTGAGTTCCGCAACACACTCGTTTTTCGGGATTCTCTCACAGGCATGGCAGATGGAGGCTCACTGGAATTCAGTCCCAAGGAAATGGGGGTGAGGGTCTAAGCTAGGGTTGGCGTAGCTATCTCCCACCCACACTGTGTACACTGGAGGGAGAAGTTTGAAGAGGAGGGTACCATGAGAGAGCCCTGCCAGGAGCTGCGCATGGTGAGCTTAGGCTGCAGACACAGACTTCCTGGACTGCTTGAAGAGGACATGAACCCCGGCGAAGGTGCCACTCGGGGGGAGGGGGGGGCTGCCTCTCTCAGTGCTGCATTGATGGGGCCCCTGAATTGTGTCTGCAAGTTCTGAGGATCAGTACCTAAAATATCAAACTCTACAAGGGCAATGTGGTCAGAAATGTCAATCAGAAATGCCATGCAAAGGCATCAGAGTCCCAAGTGTTGTTTGTATTTTGTAATAATTGCAGACTTAGAAGAAGTTGAAGAATATTACAAAGAAGCCTCTGTATCCAACCCTAGAATGCTCGGTGATGACTTCTGTATCTATCCTCAGCACCCCTCAGTGATGACCTCTGTATCCACCCCCAGCACCCTAGTGCTGACCTCTGTATCCATCTCCAGCACCCCCCAGTGCTGACCTCTGTATCCACCCCCAGCACCCCCCAGTGCTGACCTCTGTATCCATCCCCAGCACCCCAGTGCTGACCTCTGTATCCATCTCCAGCATTCCCCAGTGATGACCTCTGTATCCATCTCCAGTACCCCTCAGTGATGACCTCTGTATCCATCTCCAGCATTCCCCAGTGATGACCTCTGTATCCACCCCAGCCCCCCAGTGATGACCTCTGTATCAATCTCCACCACCCCTCAGTGCTGACCTCTGTATCCATCCCCAGCACCCCAGTGCTGACCTCTGTATCCATCCCCAGCACCCCCCAGTGCTGACCTCTGTATCCATCTCCAGCACCCCCCCAGTGATGACCTCTGTATCCATCCCCAGCACCCCCAGTGATGACCTCTGTATTCATCTCCAGCACCCCCCAGTGATGACCTCTGTATCCATCTCCAGCACCCCCCAGTGATGACCTCTGTATCCATTCCCAGCACCCCCAGTGATGACCTTTGTATTCATCTCCAGCACCCCTCAGTGTTGACCTCTGTATCCATCTCCAGCACCCCCCAGTGATGACCTCTGTATCCATCTCCAGCACCCCCCAGTGATGACCTCTGTATTCATCTCCAGCACCTCCCAGTGCTGACCTCTGTATCCATCCCCAGCACCCCCCAGTGATGACCTCTGTATCCATCCCCAGCACCCCTCAGTGATGACCTCTGTATCCATCCCCAGCACCCCCCAGTGATGACCTCTGTATCCATCCCCAGCACCCCCCAGTGATGACTTCTGTATCCATCTCCAGCACCCCCCAGTGATGACCTCTGTATCCATCTCCAGCACCCCCCAGTGATGACCTCTGTATCCACCCCCAGGCCCCCAGGGATGACAACTTTCTTAAGCACAATGCGTTATCAAAAAACGGGAAACAAATAATAAAAATCTCGACCCCATTGGAATCATACCAGTGTTTGCAGATTTTTGCCCCCTGTGTTAGCCATGGTGTAAAATCTAAGCAGTGAGTTTTGGTGGGCAGGGGAATCTCTGACGACAGTGCAGTAAATGTTTTACAGACAGATGGTTTTCTCATCGCCCCGTTGGCCCGAGTGTTTTTAACACCACTAACAGTTGAGTGGAATGTGAAGCCCAGCAGCTGAGATGTGGAACATGGACCAAGCAGCCTGCTTATTTTCATTTATGCTCTTGGAACGCTTTGTGGATATTATCTTCAGTTTTTGTTGCCTTTTCAGAAGGAAGATATTTCCTAGAGATAAAGGATAACTCAAGGTCGCTGGGTCGTCCAGACATCCGGAGCTCCTGGGCAAAGATAAACAGATTTTTTTTTTTTTTTCCTGGAGAGGCAGGGATTTTGACTTACCAGATAAAAGGTAAGGGTGATGGGACACAAAGAGCATGATACAGTTTCATGGTTACTTTGAGAGTGGATTTGTTTTAAAAAGGACAGCCTTGCATGAGCTGGGCTAAGTGTCACTTGCCTGGCTTGCTGGTGATTAATTGCTCCTGCCTTGGAGATCCCATCACACTTTAGCCTCTGCCTCTGTCTGCCTTGGATTTGAGCGAACTGTGGGAGTGCCTGTCTTCTTGGCTTGACTAGAAATTCTTCGAGGGCAGGACTATCTAAATCATTTTAAAAAAGACTCTCCTCCTCATCTCTCCCAGTATCAAGTAGGATGCTTTGAGCAGAATGGACCTCCGTTCCAGACTTTTCCTTATACCATCTTCCACTTCTTAGTTTTTAACTGGGCCTTGGTTTATACGTTATATGTATTTGAAGTCAATAAGGCTTCAGTCATGATGGATGATTGTCATTTTGGTATGTCCCAAGTCGGGGTGGCCTTATTCTGTGGTCCTGTGGAAACAGCATTAGGAACGGTTTGAGAACTTAATGGATGTTCTTTAAAAAAATGTTGGTAAAGTTTTGTTTGTTTTTCACTGTACTGGAGGACTTTTTCTTGAAAGCATGATGCTTTCTGTACGTAGCTGCTAACTCCTGGGAATTTATCTAAGGCTTTTCTAATTCATGTGTGGCTGCCTTTGGGCTTCCAGGTCGCAAGGCTGTTGGCAGTGGTCTGTGAGTGTGACCTTCTCAGATTGCCATGCCATGCATGGCCTTGTTTTTCAGGGGACCTATAGAGATGTATTTTTTAGATTTTGTTTTTCTGATATGGGGGACTCAGAGGGCCAGTAGCATGTCTTCCAGGTCATTTGGTTACAATGCCAAGCTAATCAGCCCTCTCAGCCAATTACCCAGAAACAACAGTGTCACTGAGGAGACATGGAGACGTACCATGGTGGGTGAAGAGTGTGAAGGATTGGAGCAGGACATCAGGAGGGGACTCTGGGCTGACCCCCGCATGGTCTGTTCATTTGCTGCTCTTGGCCGCCTCTGCTGTTCCCTGCCCTGCTCTCTCCCTTGACTCTGCCTCAGAGATGCTCAGAGTCACTGCTCACCCAATGGCTTTGACTTGGCACTGTGGGCTCCAGCCAGTCCTTCATGAGCGTTCCTTTAGATAAGTGGCTTGGCCTCCTAATGTCCCGGGTCCAGATTTCTAAGTAAGTGTCTGGCCGATGCTGGGAGAAAGGAAGTGTGTCTCCCATGGGTGGTCTGAGACTGGCCCAGGCAGACACACACACACCACACACACACACACACACACACACACACACACACACACACACACACACACACACACACACACAGCAGAGGTGATGGGAGTAATGATTGGCATCAGACAACAATTAACCGTTGTTTATGTTTGGCTCTGGCTTGCATTGGGAAGGCCTAGCCCGTTCCTTTTTGGCCTTGGCCTGTGTGGCTTCTGAGTCATTCTAGTCACAGTCTCGTTTCCAGCCGGTAGAATGAAGAAACAGCGTTAGAATCTGTTTATAGGGACGAGGACTCGATTCGTCTTGATATTGACCAGGTATTGGATGCAGGATAGTCCATATTTAATTTAGAAAATGCTTCAAGCCGAGTAACATGGTGTACTGCTGAGGCTCAAGGATCACGAGTTCAAGCCCATCCTGGTTGCTTAGCCAGTTTTTTGGCTCGTGTGGACTATATGATGAGAACTGTCTTCGAGAGAAAAGGAGAAGGATGAGGGAGGAACAAACAGGGAGATGCTTTAATGAACACCTTGCCTTTTTATACGCAATCATTTGCTTTTGGAGATCTTAGCATCGACTTAAGAAAAATACACATTACCAAGCAGAGACAGCAGTTTTTATTTAAGAACGCCTGTTGTGTCTTGAGGTGACTGGATGACAGAAGTGTGACGAAACCACACCCCTCTCCTCCCCGGCCTTCTGTGTCTTTCGGTGAGCTAAGTTCATTGATTCTGTTCTCACCTGAAGATGGAATGAAGGTATCATCCACCTGCTGGTGTTAAGATCCAGTGAGTTTTTACAATCAAAGGTCCTTTCCTGGGTCAGGGTCATGGTCAGCGTCAGGGTCCAGGAGTCCGTGAAGATCTCACTCTCCGGAGCATGTGTGTTGGCATAGATACTCTCTTCTAATTTGTATACCAAAAGGAAGCGCGCCCTTACGTTTCCTTCCAGTTCTGTCAAAACATAGTTTTCTTTTTGATGGCTAGGACCATGCGGCCGACAGGTGGGTTTATTTTTCTTTTAGAACGTTAGGAATGGTGTGTAGGCATGTGTGCACACATGCTCTTGTGAGCCATGAGAATCAATAAAAACGTCAATGTTTCCTTGAAAGCTTTGGATTTTAAGGCAAATGTTAAGTTAACTTTGTTTGTGTTAAGGGAATAAATAACACTAGAGAGAGACGTTTATGAGCTGGTGTCTTGGCTTTGATGATCCTGGGAAAGACGTCCTGCTTGTGCATGGGATCACTCATGTTGCTTTTATGAACTCGGAGTTAAAAATCTTAATGGGTTTTAATGACCCTAAATGTCATATTGAATTTCAGCTTGGGCGGTTTCAGATAACACCTCTTCAAAATTGGTGTGTTTTACTCATCTCTTGGGCTATAATATATACCCAAGACACAAAAATCTTCCAATTTAAAAAAAAAGAAATAAACCTTCAAATTTTGTAACTTTTGCTGTGAGAAACAGAAACTTTGGAGGAGCAGGTTCTTGTGTTTCTTAGCCGAAGGAAAATATTTTACCTCTCAGTGGACCCAAACAATTTATTCTATCAGCCAAAAGGAGTGAGTTCCTTTCCTTTGCCTTGGGGTTTGAAGAAATAATATAGGCAATTATTCAATTTAGTTGACCTAACTAAGCTTTATTCTTTTAAAGAAAATGTCAGTGGATTGTTATATACTCTTAAGTCCAAGCCATTACAGTTTGAAACGGTACCAAGAATTCAGTGTGGCTGTGGTAGGGATTTCGAGGGGGAAACCTTTCTCGCTTTGCAGACACATTTTTATGTGTGTATCTTCGAGAGTTATACATGCTAAAATGTTAAAAGAACATCTGAAGCTATGGCAATTCATTGCTCTGGTACAGCTTAGTAACAAGTTCTATAAGTAGACAGTTCTATCTCTTGACGGAACTTGCCTTTTTAGTTCTGTCAAGAATGCCTCTGGTTGCATGGGAAGAACATGGGGGAGGAGAGGCTAAGATCCACAGCTCTCTTCGTCCCAGTCATGCTGGCCTAGTGATCTCCCACCACGTCAAATTGTTCTCCCTAGTGGCTAATGCTCGCGTTCTCTTAATTGATCGTAACTTTGCTCCCATACTGAGGGAGCAAGCATCATTTCAGGCCCATGAATGATGATGAGCTGTGCCGTAAGGATGGTCAAGTTCTGCCTGCACCAAGACTCTGGCGGAAGATTATGTTTGCCACTGAATCAGCGTGTTTGGATGTTTAACGTATGATGAAGGAAAGATGGAAGCTATTTCCCATGGCTGTCTTCAATTTCATTTTTAGTAGATTAAAATTATGTGGTGGTTTGTTTAAAATACACAGTTCCACATTTCCCTTGATCAAGAGAACCATTACCGTTATGTGGGAGAACAGGCCCTGGTTTCCCTCAGGCCCACCGTATCCTTAGTTATTCATTCAGAGAGACAGTACAAAAAAGTCAGATTGTTTTAAGATTTTCCACACCGTCCTGAAAACAGGTGCTCCCTTTGTGAATTCAAGGGGGTGAGTTCATGTGGTCATTCCAGCCTTGTTTCAGCCCTGGTTCCGAGGAACAAAGGCACGTTCTTTGCCCTGAAGATTGACATTTGCTTGCAGAGATTTTAGGCACTTCCTGTGACCCCCGGGGTCCTAAGGCTGCTGGTGCAGAGGGGCAAGTCCAAGGAACCAGCACAGGGAGGCGTGTGGGCCCTTGTGATTTGCACAGAGACAGGCTGAGGCTTGCTGAGGCGGTTATCAGGCGGTCCGTGGTGCTCTCATTCCACTGAAAAGCCTCCACTTCCTTTGTTCTCCCTGAATGGCCAGTGTGAAGACCTGTTGCCTCTGTTCCGTCCCTCAGATCATTCCCTTCTGCCCTCCACAGCCTGCTGCAGAGGGCAGCCGGCACCCTCACATTCTGACTCCTGGAGTGGAATAAAAGGGCTTCTTTCTGGGGAGAGAGGTTTGTTCCACACAGAACTGCCTTTGACAGGGACGACTCCCCCCCTAGCCAAGTGAGGCCCTGACGGGTTGGCAGCCGGCCAGCGGGGACGGCCGTAAACTGGAACAAGGTTTTATCAAGGCTTTGTCTGGTCATCTCCTTCTGGCAGGGTGCATTGGGCAAGTGCAACCACCCAAGTGTGTTGGTCAGTCTCCTGTAATCCTTTAAATTCGACACTGCACGGAGACCACGCGGGCCTGAGGTTTGCAGGCAATTAACAAAATGTCCCAAAGAACAGGAAGAACAATTCCAAATTGGCGCCAAGAATGCTTTTAATTTATACATAACTGCAGTTGTACAAGTGGCAGAGTGTCTTGCCAACAGTTTCTCTGCCTAAGCTTCAGTGGAAAGAGAATAGATGGTGTGGCTTGTGGTTTATTTTCGAGACGATGGGATTGATTCCCTGAAAACTCTCCTTTTATTCTTGAAGAAAAAGCAAAGGTGACGCGCAGCCGACCTGACAAAATGCGGTGTGCTTGTTATGAGTGGGACGCGTGAAGGTGTTTTTGTGTCAGCCTCTGCTTTTCTGGATTGGTTTCCTTTCAGGAGAAAGAATGAAACAGAGAAGAAGGGAATGAAAGGAGAAAGCGATTTGAAGCACGGAATTTTTTTTTTTTATTTAAAAGTTTTTTTTTTTCATTTTACATACCAACCACAGTTCTCCCTTCCTCCCCTCCTCTCCCTCACCGCCCCCCCCCACATCCATTCCTCAGAGAGGGTAAGACCTCCCATGGGGAGTCAGCAAAGTCTGGCATATCAAGTTGAGGCAGGATCAAGCCCCTCCTCCTGGGATCGAGGCTGAGCAAAGTGTCCTTCCATAGGGAATGGGCTTTTTCATGTTTGTGTGTGTGTGGGGGGGGCATGTGTGTACAGAGGTCACAGAACAACTTGCAGGAGCCACTTTCCTCCTCTTAGCTGGTGGGTCCTGGGAATTGAACCCAGGCAGTCAAGCTTGGTGACAGACCTCTTTCCTACTGAGCCATGTCACCAGGTCCAGCTTTTTGATGTAAAAAGACCTGTGTGTGACGTTGGTACTTGCCGTTCTTGGGACTTTGGCCAAGCCAACTTCTTTGCCGTGGTCTGTTAAGGGATTTATAAACTCACATGCATCCCTCCCTTGGGTGGTTATATTTCTTCATAGCTGAGCATGGCACCTGCCACATGAAAGGCTTATTTCCCTTCCCGGACTGTGTTGTATTACAGATCTGTAGTTGATCTGAAGACAAACCTTCACTGCTACTGTGGTAGCCTCCATCCGGGTTTTGCTATAGAACCTTAGGCTGTCGTGTCAGGACATAACTCTTGCATGATTCCAAGTTTATCATCCTCACTGAGGTCCGGTTCAGGGCTGGGCAGTGTTTTCAGGGAATCAGGTTAACAAGTCACTTCTTAGAGCTGTTACTTTTCTGTTGGTAAAATACCACGACTGGAAGCCACTAAATGAAGAAAGAGTTTATATTGCTTTCTTGTTCCAAGGACAAGTCCATAATGGCAGCCTGAGCAGGAAGCTGAGAGATCTAGTTTTGGCCACACACAAGAAGGAGAGAGAGAACCGGAAGTGGAGTGAGGCTCTAAACCCCGGTCCCAGTTACGTACTTCCTCCAGCAAGGTTCTGTATCCGCATGGTTCCATAACCTCCCCCAACGGCACAGCCAGGTGGGGACCCAGTATCCCAATATGTGAGCCTAAGGGGGACGTTTCTCAATGGAGCCACCTCACTGCTCTCGTCCTGTGATGGTCTACAGCGCAAGAGACTGCAAACCAAGAGTCCGGTGGTGCTGATGTTGCGGAGATGACAGTGCAGGTTAGGGGACAGGCATTGAGGATAGCTGGGATTTCTATTTCAGACAGACGGACTCAGGACCGCCTCTCCGAGGAAGTATGATTTTGAGATCTACGCGGAGATGGGGAGCAGGCTTCCTTCCCTCCCACCGTTTCGCACTGGGCTCTGGAGGAAGAGCATTCCAGGCAGGCAGGAGGAATTGCACATGGTGGGAAGGGCAGGACGGAATAGGGTCACAGGCCCTCCTCATCTTCAGGACGGAGGCTGGACCACAAAACAAGCTCCTCGACTGCCCCTCAGAGGTTGCTGGACAGATTCTGCAGAGAAGATGGGGAATGATAGTGCATCTGTTACTTTGATTACAATTCCTTTCATATTATAATTAACTGCTAACTGTAATTATAGGACTTCCTCTAATTTAGTTTAGCACTCTGGGGACCTCTATTAGCCTATATCCCAATCAATTTCACAGCCATTAAGGGGGAAAAGCCATGTTCCTGTTGAATTTTAAATCCACCGGGAGCCTGGTCTACTTATGTGCTAGCTTGCCTGCTTTTCTCACAGATCCGAGGTTGGTGTTTTACGTCCAACCAGTTTAGGCTTGGTGTGCTGTTTCATGTCTGCTGCGTGTGGATTCCCCATCGGGCCCGAGTTTCACAGATACTTGTTAATGAATTCCATGCATCCCGTGCCCTTCTTTAGGAACCTCCCCAGTCAGTACAACAATTTCTATCTAACAGCCAAGGGAGCCGCTGTGCCCCCTCCCCAGAATGGACGTTGGAGTCAATATTCTCTCGTCTGGCGCCTTCTCCCACCCTCGTGGCCTCTGCTAACGTTCACTCATGTTTTCCCAGTTGGTTCCAATATTAAGTTCTCCTGTCAGAGGAGAGGGACCAGGCTGGGCCTCCTCTGTGCCTCTTTGGCATATCTGGTGATTCGCTGCCTTTAGGTTCCCTCGGTCGGCCGGGAGGGTCCCTTTCGTTCTTGTCTCTGCCGATCGGGTGCAAACCGCCATGCTTTCTCTATTGCTGCCGTGGTGTGTGCTCCCGCTGACCGCGGAGACAAACATTGATCCACTGCGGGGCCAGCTGTTACCTCACTGAGAGTGGCCTGGCGAGAGGATGAGTCCCCTCTGGACAGCTGCCATGTTACTCATCTTGAATAATGGCTGTCGCAGGTGATAGGCGTCTAAGATCCGAAGACACCAAGGCTCATGAGTGAGGAAGGAGAAGGCTACATGAGCTGGTGCCCTCTGATGTGTGAAAAGATTTTCACTGTTAGAGGTGGTTTGGGTCCATCCTGAGCCGAGAGTTCCCTATATCCGCTCTGACTCATGGCCCCTACAGCCTGTATCAGAGGGATACCATTGTTCGCCCAGTGTTTTCACCCAGAGGCCACAGTTCACACTGGGGTCCACTTGTGGTGTTGGGTTTTATGAGGGTCTGGACAAATGTACAGTCATACAGATGACCCCCAATTTATGGTGGGTTGACTTAGGTGTGTGTGTGTGTGTGTGTGTGTTTTCCTTTCTGATAGTGTGGAAGTGACTTACACTCAGTGAAAACGACTTCAACTTTCAGCTTTAGATCTTTTCCCAGGCTGGCCGCCATGCCATGCCCCCACCACAGTCCATGCCATGCCCCAGCCGCAGGTGATGTGTTGAGTAGATTACATGCGCTGTGGATACGCTGTTATAAAAGAGATGCTGTGCCGCACGGTGTGCCCTGCTCTACACTGGTAAAAGCGTCACGAGCGCTTTCGAGGTAGCCATGGCGAAGCTCTGGTGTCGAGTTGTGTGGTAAAGGCGTGTGGAGCTTATGGTGATTTCAGGTTCGGATGGGCTTATTGGACTACCTACCGCCCCATTGTAAGCTAGGGAGCACCTGTGACCTGCGGAATCAGTCACTGTCACCACCCTAAAAGTCCCCTGCGCTCTACCTGTGTGTTCTTTGCCCGCCGCCACTCTCGTCCTCTGGTCCCTTCAGTGTTTCTGTCGTTTGACTTTTTCTAGAACGTCAGTGAGTTGGAATCATCCGGCACCACGCCTTCTTTAGTAATGCGCATTTAACATTCTTCCATGTTTTCTGTGGCTTGACCATTCCTTTTTGGGTCTGAATAATATGATGCTGTGTGATGTACACACGGTTCATTCGCCTTGTCTGAGTTGTTTGTGTTACAGGCGTGAGTTACCATACCCGGCTTCGGAAGGACATCACAGTTGCTTCCAAGTTTTGAAAATTATGAGTAAAGCTGCTATAAACATTCATTTGTAGAGTTTTGAATGAACATAATGTAAAGATGTATTTATGTATTTTATATATTTTATGAGGGTTTTTTCTTCTGATTATAAGAAAAACATGTTCAAATGTGTAACATTTGGAAAATGTAAAAAGAACTCTTAGACAATCTGTACAAGACTATTTATTAATTTTATGTAACAAAATACGTGAAATTGAAACTCTGCTGAAATGTAGGACATATGGTTAGTGTATATTATTACAGTTGGTGGTAAAGACAAGAAAGATTTAGGGCATTCCAAATGCTGGTTCTGTTTCTATTAAAACTGCCTAAGTGGCTTTTTATGATACTCAATATTCAAACAAACAGTGCCAGCCTCACAAAATAGCTCACAGAGGCTCCAGCATTCTTCCTTTAAAGAGTGTAGCTACGCCAGCAGCGGTCTGCAGTGCCGGTGGGGGAACCCTGGTCCTTGATGTGGGATGGTGCGGATTTTAGGATCTGCACATTCTAGGATCCACTTCTGGCATCTTCTGGGTAAGAGGCAGAGAGCCCTGCTGGGTACGCTGGTGGAAATGTGGAGAGGGGGTTAGTATAATCATTACCTCTTAAGTTGACCCACTTATCCTGATGCTTTTCATTTTTCGTTTTTCCACAAGGTCACAAAACAGGTTAAAAAATAGTATTCTGTGACTTGCGAGTGTCTAGCAAATTTTAAAAAATGTACATGTCCATTATTTCTTTCTGATGGAAGAACCCAGGTCTGGGAAGAGGAATGCAGACGATGAATCTTGTAACCTAGATTGCTGCTTCTGGGTGCAGGAGCATGCTCATGGGCCTAACCCCAGCCTTGCCGTGATCGTCCTGGAGGCGGATGATTGAATGTGGGACAGGGTGCCAGGGTGTGGTCTGCAAAGGTGTCCGGTAGACAGATCTGGTTCTCCTCACTGGCTCCTTGCAGGGCGTGGCTGGTGCTACTTCAGAGTGAGTGCTCAGGTCCGGGGCTCATTTTCCCTGTGGTGAGATTTCTACAGATGCAGAAGGAATTGGGTCTTTTGCTTTGAAAACTCTTCCAGCACTGGCTTGGCGTTGACCCTGGACAATTTCACCCAACTTTCACACAAAGAAAGTAGAGACATCCACTTGTGCCTGTGCTGAATGGAGTTCAACATCATGCAGTTAAAATAATGTTTTTAATCAATCAAAATTGGTGTATTTTGACACAGGTTCTTGACAAAGCTCTGGACTTGATCGCATAGTAAAATATACTAATATAAGCCGGGCGGTGGTGGCACACGCCTTTAATCCCCCAACACTTGGGAGGCAGAGGCAGGTGGATCTTTGTGAGTTGTGAGTTCGAGGCCAGCCTGGGCTACAGAGTGAGTTCCAGGAAAGGTGCAAAGCTACATAGAGAAACCCTGTCTCGAAAAAACATATATATATATATATATATATATATATATATATATATATATATTCTATAAATATACAAATATACAAAGTACATTTATGTAAGACTTTTTTTTTCTTCTTCAGCTGTTTTACTTTTCAAGAACCGTAATGAAGTTTTATCTAAAACCTGTTAGTCTGTGGTCTAGAGACCACGGTTCCTTGTGGAGCTGGCATCATGGTTCATCTCTGAGACTCTTGTCTATACATTCCTAGTAAACCCAGCATCTCTGTCTGTGTAGACAGATGCCCTCGTGTTCTTAATTCTTGCATGGAAGGGATGCTCATATGAAAAGTGCCGTCTCTCCAGGAATAATCAAAACCAAGGTCATATTTACACTGGAGGGGACAGGGACATTAACGGATGGAATGCTTGTTTTCAGTGACAGTAACCGGGGGTGGGGGTGGGGGTGGGGGTGGGGGTGGGGTCCTTTTCTTGTAATGTTCAGGACTAGAAGTTGTAGCTAGAGTTTTCCTGCCTTGTCCACAGTCAGGACAAATCTCTGTCACCCACCAGTCCCACAGCCGCTCAGACCCAACCAAGTAAACACAGAGACTTATATTGCTTACAAACGGTATGGCTGTGGCAGGCTTCTTGCTAACTGTTCTTATAGCTTAAATTAATCCATTTCCATAAATCTGTACCTCGCCACATGGCTGGTGGCTTACCGGCATCTTCACATGCTGCTGGTCATGGCGGCGGCTGGCAGTGTCTCTCTGCCTCAGCCTTCCGCTTCCCAGAAGTCTCCTCTCTCCTTGTCCCACCTACTTCCTGCCTGGCCACTGGCCAATCAGTGTTTTATTTATTGACCAATCAGAGCAATTTGACATACAGACCATCCCACAGCAAGAAGTGTTTCAAATTCCAGAGTTTTTGGACTTTGCAACATTTGCATAGACTTTATTCTTAGATTGGTAGTTCTCAACCTGTTGGTTGTGACCCTGTGGGAGGGGGTTGAATGGGGTCCCCCATCAGACATCCTGCATATCAGATATTTACGATTCATAACAGTAGCAAATTTATAGTTATGAAGTAGCAATGAGGTAATTTTATGGTTGGAGGTCACCACAACATGAGGAACTCTATTAAAGGGTCACAGCATTGGGAAGGTTGAAAGGTCTTTTTGAGTATGATATTCCAGGTTTCCAAGCATTTTTCATTTTGGATTTTAGGGTTGGGGTGCTCAACCTTGCATGGAGGTTCGCACACATGACTTCTTAGTGACAGTTTCATGCATTAAAGAGGTGAAAGAAGCATGAAGGGTGGATCCTGGGGTCCTGCCCTCCTGGTGACTAAAGAGTATAAGGACATCGGGCATGGTGCCGCACGCCTGTGATCCCAGCACTCAAAGGCAGGGGCAGGTGGATGTCTGTGAGTTCGAGGCTAACCTGATCTACAAAGTGAGTTCCAACACAGCCAGAGCTACACAGGAAACCCTGTCTTGACCCAACCCCCCACCCCCCTGGAAAAAAAAAAGAACACTACTGGGCGGGGGAGGGGGTGGTTCATTGGGTAAAGGTAGTTAGTGCTCTTGCAGAGGACCCAGATTCTGTTCCCAGCACCAACATGGCAGCTCACAACCATCTGTAACTTCAGTTCCAGGGGATCCAACGCTGTCTTCTGATCTCCTCAGGCTCCTACACGCATGTGGTGCATGTACACACATTCAGGCATACATACATACATGCAATCTTCAGAACAAAACAAAAAACAACACAACACAGGATTGGTGAGTCCTGTCTTTAATCCCAGCACCCGGGAGGCAGAAGCAAGTGGATCTCTGTGAGTTCAAGGCCAGTCTGGCCTATAGAGTGACTTACAGGACAGCCAGGGCTACACAGAGACCCTGTCTCAGAACAAATAAAAATCTTTTAGTAGTCCTGATTTTTACATCATTGTTTATTTAATCAGAACTAAAAACCTTATGTTCGTAATACTATAGCAAGATAGTCGGGCAATGAGGGTAGGAAAACCCGAGTTTCTGAACAGCACTCATTCCCTCTTGCTCTGGCTTTAGAAGATGCTTCCAGAACATTCCTGGAGGAAGACTTAAAGAGCATGTCTACCTCAAGGAATCTGCAGGAAACAGTGTGGTCCAGGGCCACAGAGAGTACCAACTACTGAATGTAATGAAATAAATTCGTCATGTTGGTTGTATCTTTGCGGCAGAGCACAGAATGAAAAGCCCCAATCTCAGCGCGGAGGCCTGACATTTTTTTTTTTTTTTTTTTTTTGGTTTTTCGAGACAGGGTTTCTCTGCGTAGTTTTGCGCCTTTCCTGGAGCTCACTTGGTAGCCCAGGCTGGCCTCGAACTCACAGCGATCCGCCTGGCTCTGCCTCCCGAGTGCTGGGATTAAAGGTGTGCGCCACCACCGCCCGGCAGAGGCCTGACATTTATAGTTACAAATATATGCTTTAGGAACTGATTTATGTAGAAGAAAGCCAGTGCTAAAAGAGACGAATGGAAGCTTGTTCTCACTAAGTAGGTTAGACTACTCATCAAATATTGGTTAAAACCGTTGTCTCCGGAGACTGGAAATAAGAAATTGAAGAGTGGCATCATCTAAAGAAAGGATAGCCAGCCAACCGTTTGGTTTCCATGTGTAAACCAAAACTGGGGCGGCCCTATGCACACCTGGTGCCCAAGAGCCCAATTCTGCCACTGCCTTTAAATTTTTATTTTTCAGGAAGCTAATTAAAAAAAAAAAAAAAAAAGAAGAACCTGAAATGATCCGTAAACAGGTGACTCTAACAGATCCAGTAGAATGCCCTTGGGAAAATGTTATGAAATTTAAATTTGTGTGGATGAATAAAGTTTTATTGGCATAGCCACACCCATTTATGCCTTGCTTATGGTGGATTTTGTGCTCTGGTAGCAGAGCTGAGACCAGACACAGACTGCACGGTCTGAAGAGCCTACAGTATTCACCATGTGACTTTTTGCAGAAGAATTTTCTTAAAGACACAACAACAACAAAACAAATGAATTTGTTTTTCAGTGTGCATTAAACATAAGAATTGTACGTGTGAGTGGGGGGACATGATGCAGAGAAGGTTCCGGTGTCTTGCTTAGCACAACTGGAGCTGATTGCCACCAGCAACGTTTGCCTTAAAGCCGTGTGACTCAACTGTCTTCATAGCAGTGGTGATGCTGACCTAGCAGCTTCCTTTTCTTCCTTTTCTTCCGGGATGGGGATGGACCCCAGGTCCTTCCACACCCCAGGCAAGTGCCTTACTGCATCAGATAGTCCCAGCCTTATCTGATGTTTTTGGTTTTCCAGTTTCTCAGATTATTTACTTCTCACATGAGCTTGAAGGTGCATGTGAGGATTTATCCAAATACTGGTTTTTGTTGTTGTTTGTTTGCTTGTTTTTCAAGACAGGGTTTCTCTGTGTAGTCCTGGCTGTCATGGATCTCACTCTGTAGACCAGGCTGGCCTCCAATTCACAGAGATCCACCTGCCTCTGCCTCTTGAGTGCTGGGATTAAGGGTCTGTGTTACCACCTCCCGGCTTCAAGTATGGAAAACTTGAGGCATGAAAAGTACAGAAAGGAGCCTTCGAAATGGGCTCTTGTTAGCCAGCGCCTTGTCCTCTCTTCTGGGCGCTCTGTCTTGCTTCTTATACCTTGTCAGCAGACCTGTCTTGTTTACATAACAGATGGTGTGTGTGTGTGTGTGTGTGTGTGTGTGTGTGTCCGTGTGTGTCCGTCCGTCTGTCTGTCTGTCCATATCCGGTCCTGACATTACTAACTTGTGCTTTGGACACTTTCAGTTTGCATTAAAAGTTTGTTATAATGAGAAAGAAGGACGTGGTCCCCACACACTACTGAGGAAGGTTGTCCATTCCTATAGTACTATGAGCATCTTGCCTATGCTACCCCCTTGGGTTCATTCCCAGTCCTTGGTCTGTTTTAGGGACTTATGGTGGGACGCTGTGACTCTCATTTTGACTTTGAGAACAATCTCAAGTTACTCAGTTCTGAAGGGCGATCGAGTACAGAGAATTGTTCAAGAACATTGGGGAAACACATACTTGAAGTGCTTCCTTCCTAGTGTTTTACTTAAAAACAAAAACATTTAGTGATGCGTTTACTCAGTTCCTTTCATGTCCTCAAGCCTATTCTTTTATGTTCATTCATTCAGCTTGAACTCCCCATGTCCCCCTGTGCTGGACACAGGTGGAGCGTGTGAACACCTGTGGCCATGACAGGGTGAGCGGCCTACAGTGAGTTACAAGGATGCAGTCATCAGCCAGCAAATATCTCCGCTTGTTCTACTTAGAGCCGGGCTCTGCTCCCTGGCTGTTGGATCGAGCCTGGTCGTTTTGAAACAGCAGGTCCTAACAGACAGAGGAACAGCTGTCAGCTCGGGAAACCTGTCCGTTGGCCTAGATTGTTGAGCTGATTTGCCACATAACCTTGGAAAGTCATTTTGTTTTCCATTCCAGGTTTTCTTTCCGGAAAGTGGAAAATCACAGCACATAAAGCTTTAACACCAGGTACCTGGAATTCTCTCCTCTCTATTCCTCATGCTTCCCCATGTGTATGGGCATCTACATGGCACATAGTTACGCTTTTTCAAGATAGTTGCAGACCCGGTGTAGATACAGGACTTCTCTCCCCTCAGTCCTGAGGCTCACTGGCACTGTCCTTTTAAGGACAACTTGCGTGGGCGAGCATGCAGTATTGGTGGGCAAGCCCAGTGTCAGATTGGGAAATCTGTTCTGATCCATTTGGAGCATATTTGCAAGACGGTGTGAAAGAACTGTGGATGTGTGCAGATGTATTGAGACAGGATCCTTCCTGCAAACTTTTGAGGTCCTGGTGAGTGACATGTGGCCCTGGCTTGAGCACAATAGGTGTTTCCCAGATATCATTTTGCACTGTCTTAGGACTGCTTAGTGGCTCGTGTCCCTTAGAGATCACTGTTTGGATTAGAAGAGGGGGAATGCTTGAGATTTTGTACTGTTTTAAACTATGAAAACGGTGGCCATGTTTTAGAGACGTTCACAATACAGAGCAAATACATTGAAAAAAATATATATCCATGCTGCTTTTGTATTTTGATGCTCCCACCTGTGACCTGAGTGCTGGGATTCTAGCACTATTGTTTATTGTTTTTGTTTTGATTTTTTTTTAATATCAGAGGACTTGTCTTTTATTTGTGCATTTAAAATAATACTAAGTGACTGAGAAACTTTTTATTTTTATGTTTTTGGTTTTATTTTATAAATTGTAAAGAGAAAAAGCATAGGGAGTTCACCTTCTCTCTTTCGGTATGCTATAATCTTCTCATTTGTCCTGTCAGAGAAGAGCATCATGGGAGGTCTCCAACGTGGGAGGGAAAACTCACCAGTTGTCATGAAGAAGTTGGCTTGGGTATCATTTGTTCTTTGCCCTTTCATGAGTTGTTGGCCCCCAAATGCTGACTCTGGAGAGTTTGTGTATTTTTTTTTTTTTTTGACCTGGTCAGAGTATATAGGTAACGTCTATATACGGGTAACATTTGTATACAGTTAATGTCCGTATACCGGTAACGTCTATATTGTCCCCTTGCAGTGCCTGCTGCGCTAATCTCAGAAGCTGGGTGTTTTGTCCCTTGTGATGACATGGAGTGGCTTCCTTGTCACCTAGTGGTCCTGAGGCGTCTGGTATCACAGGTCTGGGTTTGTGTACCAGCATCTCATGGGAGAGGTGTTTCTCTTTCCCTTCCTTTCCTTTGGCATCTTACTTCAAGCATTTCCTAGTGACCCAGTTGAAATGTGTCCACCTGCACAGATTTCTTCCCAGTTTAGCTGGTTTTCGTCTTAGTTCATTTCAAGGTGATAAAATGAAACATCACAGATTGGGTGGTGTTTTTATTTTTATTTTTCAATAGTTCTGAAGAACATGTGGACTGAGAGATCAAGGTTCTGGCTGGCCATGAGGTTTGAAGACCTCATCTTCTCTGTGTCTTCTCATGGCTGAGACAGATTGTCCCTCTTGTCCTCTGTAAGGACACTAAACCCTTCATTGCAGTAAAAATCACCTGGATTGGTTTTGACTGACAGAGGAACTGTGTTCGATGTGTCTTTTCCTAGAGTTGGTATGTTACAGAGCCACTCAGATGGAGTTGATTTCGAATGCTCTTCTGTGCCAGGTCTTACTTAGCAGCTAATGGAGTTATCTCATTTGTTTTTTTGTAACAACCATTTGAGAGTCACTATTATTTTTCTCCTTCTCAGGTAGGGAAACTGAGGCTTGCAGAACTTTAGCATTATCCAGCATCATTCATCTTGTGAGTGATAGGGTGGGACTCAAGCTTCACACTGAATTCAGAACCCCTTGTCCCTAACCAATCTGGTATACTTGTATTGAATCGGCTGCAAAGACTATTTTGTGAAAGTTTTGGGCATTAAATTTAGGATTTGACCCACATTTTAATGAACTAGAAATACTAAGTTATTAGTTTATTTATATTGAGGCTGGTAATAGCTTTGTTGCCTTCTAATTGATTTTTTATCAAATGCTTTATTGAGCTATAATTCATATATTTAACACCTCAGTAGCTCTTAGAGTTTTGTCATAATGCTCAAAGTCATTTTGGAAAGAAAGACACTGTTAGCAGTTGTTTTTCGTTTCTTGCTAACTCTTGCCCACACAATCTACTCCCCCCCCATTTGTCTCTACAGAGTACTCTTCTGCACATTTAGAAGGGATGTGCAATCTTTGTTATTAATTTCTTTCACTTACCATGATATATTCATCTGAATTGTAGCGAGCATCAATATTTCGTTCCTCTTCTTGGCAAATGATATTCACTTGTCTGACTCTTCTAGGCTTTGTTCATCTGTGCGTCAGGTGATGGGTATTTGGTTTATTTCCCTTTTAGGCTGTTCCAATTGCTGCTGCTATGAAAATTTGATGTAGATGCTTTTGTTTCTCTTCATTATGCACCCCGGAGTGAGATTGGTGGGGCCTGTGAAATCTCAAGCTTCGGCCTAACAGATGTATCATTTTGTATTTCTCCCAGTAGTGTGTGATGATTCCCATTTTCTGCGTCTTCGCCATCACTTATCTGTCCCTTTTACTATAACCAGTGGAGCAGGTGTGATTTGTATTTCCTTAATGATTACTGTTGTGCATCTTTTTATGTGGAATTGACTTCTGAATACAGGTTTGTGTTTACTTTTTAGAGTAAGTTGAACATGCTATACTAACATTGATGTTTTCTCATCTCCATCATCATCATCATCATCATCATCATCATCATCATCATCATGATCAATTTGGTCTCTCAAACTGTATATACTTCATCAACTTACCCAATTTGAAGCCTTGTATGAATTTTTTATTTTTTGGCGAAGGGCACAGCATTTTGCTTTAGAGACAGTTTTTCCCAGTACCCACTTGCGTTGTGACTACATGGGTGAGAAGAGGATTGGTGTTGTAGGGTCAAGGAACCAAACTAACAGTCAGAGCATGAGAAGGGTGAAGAGCCTGTGGGCCAAGAGCATCAAATGTAGCGGGGCCTGGCAGCCTCTGTCTATAATCCTAACACTTGGATGGTTGAGATAAGGAGGATTCCTGTGAGTTTCAAGCCAGCCTGGGCTACATACAGAGTTCCTGTCTTAAAAATCATCCGTGCATACAGGCAGACCACCATAGACTACCTAAGGGCTAGGTTTAGGCAGGCTGGACCATATTCAAACACTCTAAAAGAATGTCGCTCTAGATGGATGGCTTAATCTATAGTGTCAGAGTAAATGGTTCAGTTTTATCAGTGTCTTGTGTGTGCTTGTATGTGAGCATGGTGCCTGAGGAGGCCAGAAGAGGACACTGGGTCCCCTGGAGCTAGAGTGCCAGGCAGTGGTAAGTCACCTGACAAGGATGCTGAGCATTGAGTCAGCTCTTCTGTGGGAGTATGAGAGGAAGTGCTCTTAACTGCGGAGCCATCTCTTTAGCTCCCCACCCCCCACCAGATGGTGTTTCTGTTAGATACGATTCCTGCTTGAGAATAATATAAACTAACCCAAGATCAGAAGGTGGAGCCTCCTCCTCCTCTTATTCTTTGAGGCTGTTAATTTTTTAGTGTCCTCTTTTTTCTTTTTCTTTTTGAGATTATAATATAATTCCATCATCCCCCCTTCCCTTTCCTCCCTCTGTATGCTCCCCTGTACCCATTCACATGAATTGTTATTATATGCATATATATAATACATACATATTTTAAAGTATAGCCTGCTCAGTCTGTGTAATGTACTCCCATGTGTGTTTTCAGGGCTGACCATTTGGTATTGGATGACCACTTGGTGTGCTCTTTCCTGGGGAAGGCTAGTTCTCTTGCTATCAGCATTCCTTATTTGCTTCTAGTTCTTTGTATAGGGTTGAGGACTTGTGGGCTTTCCCTGTCCACATTACCATGTCTATTCAGCTCTCATTCAGCTCATGTTTAGGTGGTCATGTTGGTGAGACATTATGGGGGTAGCTTCTGACATTCCTAGGAGACACAATCTCACAGCAAACTCCCCAGTTTTCTGGCTCTTACGGTCTTCCCACCCTCTGTTCTGCAATGTTTCCTAAGCCTTAGGAGTTTTACTGCAGATATATCATTTGGAACTGGGCTCCACAACTCTGTCTTTTCATCAATTGTGATTTTTTTTGTAATCGCCTCTGTCTGTTGCAAAGAGATGTTTCCTTGATGAGCAATTAGAACTGCACTTACCTGTGGAATAAGGATGGATGTTTGCAATGTAGTCAGAGGTTCCTTGGTGTAGTACAAAGGTGGTTGTGGATTCTCCTCCAAGATCCATGGTTTCGCTAGCCCTGGATGGTGGGATAGTGTTGTTAACTGTATTAGTTAGGGTTTCTATTGCTGTGATGAAACATGACCCTGTCAACTCCTAAAGGTAAACATTTAATTAGGTGGCTTACAGTTTCAGAGATTTAGTCCATTATCATCCTAAAAAGATGTTCCTACATCAACTTGGCCAAAACTGTGGCCAATGACTCTTTCTGAACTGGAGTTCTGCATCTGAATGCGAGACTGCGAGGTCTTCAGTACAGTACGAATACCCTTAGTGGCTGAGAAGGAAAGGCAGAAACTTGTTAGATGCTTTGGAACACACAGGAATGTAAGATGTATAGCGTTTGGGAGGAAGAGAGAATGTAAGAGGCTTGCACACATGCAAAGCAGGAGAGGGTTGACTTTGCAGTTTGGGTCAGTGGATCCTGTGGTTACTACAAATAAATGAACCCAACCACAGGCTGAGATGAGCTTGGCAGCCTGGTCCCAGCAGACGTTCGGTAGGCTGGCTAGACTGTAAGGGTATGTCCGGCAACATGGCTAGCATTTTAAGGAGAACGTTGAGAATGTGGAATAGACCCCAAATAGCGGGTGGATGCCCTGTCAAGCTATTGTGTGGCTGAGGAAAAAGTAAAGGGAAGGTATGTTCACCTTCTCTGTGATAGAAAAGGTTCTGGCATGATTGAGAGGTGGCCTGAGTTTATTTAGTAAGAGGGAGTCTGAGATGAGTCTTTGAAACCCACTTCCCTGACTTGCTTTGTGGTCATGACTTTCTGTTGCTAATAAGTCAGTGGCACAGACTGAGGTTTCAGGGAAAGAGGCTTGCTTTTGACTCGTGGTTCTGAAGGTCCAGCACCAAGGGTGTGCTTTTGGTAATAATCTTTCTTGCTGGTAGAGGTCTCAGGTACCACAGTGCATCACATGATGAGAGTCGGAAGTGCATGTGTACTTCTTCCGGCTGCTCTCCCTGCTCTTAACAAAGTCTGGGTTCGGGGCGAGATGGCCCAGCTGATGAGCGCTTGCCACACAGACTTGAGCATCAGAGTTTGGAGTTCACGCCCCCCAGAAGCTCTTGTAAATGTCAGGTTGGCCACCTGCAACTCTGGAAGTTGGAGACAGGTGATTGGAAGAGCAAGCTGGCTATCAAGAGGAGGATATTGATAAGCTCTGGGTTTGACTGAGAGACCTTAACGAATATGGCAGAAGAGTGATTGAGGATGATTTCTGACATCAACTTTGTGCTGTGCCTGGACACACACACACACACACACACACACACACACACACACACACACACACACACCACACTCACTCACTCAAACATGTGTGTATGTTCCCAAAGGACCACCTCTAAACACCACGAAGTTTTTAGCTCTTAATACCTTGTGATGGGGTTTAAATATCAATGTGTTTTGGAAGGGGGCAAATAAAATTCATGTTGTAACTCTCCCAAAAACCACATGAATAATTTCCTGAGACTTGACGCTTCTCAGACTAGAGTCAGGTTACTTACTGTTTATCCAGAAGAGCATAGATAGAGGACTTTTGGACTTCTTTCTGCTTTTTGCCATCAATTGAACATGGTGTCAGTCAGCATGCAGGCCTTCTCACTGGACCCCATTCATGTGTAAATGACGTGTGTGACAGAAGTGTGTGTAGACTTTGGGCTTTCGTTGTTTTTGTATGAGTGATTCTCAGCGTCTAGGGGGATCCTCTTTCTGTTTTCTTTGATGCCTACTGTGTGTTTCAGCCAGCTCGCTGTTTCCCAGGCAGCCTCTTGGATAACATCTCTTCCCCACTATGCTGTCTGTGTGTGGGGAGTGGGGTGGGGTACTAGCTAATTTTGATGGTAGCTTAAGTGAAATGCAATTAGGGAAATCTTGTGCCAAACATGCGTCTGTGCCAATGTTTGCCTTCATTAGTGTGCATAATCAGGAGTTTGCCTTAAACACTGCTCGACCTTTCCCGTGGAAACATGAAGTGCAGAGAGAAAGAGGGCCCATGCCCTGTGTGTGGCAGAACACGACAAACAACCCCGACAGCCCGAGAGTTGTGCTCTCGATTATTGTTACAGCCAAATGTGTAGAGGTGTGAACTGAAGGTAATGTACAAATGTGCACATGTGTCCACACACATGGGTGAGTGTGCACACCCATTCCTGCTGTGTATGGGGGAAAGCATGGTTAGGGAAATATAGAACAGTTATTCTAAAAAAACAAAAGCAAGAGTTGGGGAAATCTCTCTCTCTCTCTCTCTCTCTCTCTCTCTCTCTCTCTCTCTCTCTCTGTAACACACACACAGAGCAAAAGAATACTGTTGTAGAATATTATTTCAAGGTGTGTTGCTTTTGTTTATATTTTGGAACATTTGTTTAATGATGTAAAGACGTGTTAGATTAAATAAAATTCACCTGCGGTCAGGAGGCTGAGTCAGCAACTAGCTGATAGGAAGTGGTAGGGAGGAGCCAGATGAAAAAGGGTTTATAAGGAGGGATAAGAGGAAGCATGAGGGCTTTTTGGAGGATGTGAGCAAGGGGAGGAGGTGAGCTACTCGCTATTCAGCCTCTGAAGAGCAGAATTCCACCTTAACCTTTGAGTCTTGGGTTCTTTAGAGGGGGAGAGGTTTAGTTAAGTTCCCTTCCTAGCTTTGCGAGAGTTGGAGCTGGGACAAACAGATTTCCCTCTGGCTTGGCCCTTGCGGCCTGACCGCTGCTGGTAGTGTTGGAGTTGCAGTTCCTCGTTCAGACAGCTGTGGCTTAAAAGGCAGCAACCATTTAAAAAAAGGACAACAATTGGTGCCCCATGTTGGGTGCCAATTTGTTATTGGAGGTTTTTGCTCTTTTTGGGGGAGGGCTGCCATTTAGCTCCCAAATAAAACACATGGAGGCTTATTCCTAATTATGAAATGCCTGGCCTTAGCTTGTCTTAGTTTTTTGCCAGCTTACCTTAGCTTATTCCGACTCCCTTTTGTCTCAGGGCTTTTCCGGTTCTCTTACTTCTGTAAATCTTACTGTTACTTTGTGGCTTGCTGTGTAGCTGGGTGGCTGGCCCCTGGAGTCCTCTTCCTTCTCTGGCTTAGATACTTCCTCCCAGTTTTCTCCTTCTATATATACTCTGCCTGCAGCCCCACTTATCCTTTCTCCTGCCTTGCTATTGGCCAGTTCTTTATTAGACCATCAGGTGTTTTACACAGGCACAGTAACACAGCTTCACAGAGCTAAACAAATGCAACATAAACAAAAGTAACACACCTTAAAGTATTCCACTACTCTGGGAGGTCCTGACAGATAGGTATACACACAGAGCCATGCACACGCACACACATACATGAAAAAAGCAGAGGAAGAACTGGAGGTCGGCACACACACACTCTCACAAACATACATTGCTGTCCCCCACCCTCCCCAAAAAGCAAAAGAGAAAGATATGGTAGCACCGTTTGGACATTTGATGGATATTGAGGGATAGTAATAATGCACAAAAAGGCTTTATACTGACTATATTTTTAATTCTTAGTAAACAAATTTTATGTGATGGCCTCAATGTGTCATTGCGTCACTTTGACTTAATGGCCACTCTCATCAGCAAAATGTGGCAGAGTCGTCACCTTTTACTCCACGGGATTTTTGGGTGGCACAGAATGTGGGATGTACTTAGTGCTGGCCTTTTGGTATAAGAAGATCACTGCATCTTGTTCAGTCATAACTCTTTATATATGTGATAAAAATAGAGTTGTTCACTTTCTTTTGTTATATAAAGATGAGAATGGTGTGTGGTGGACATTGTGAGGAAAGCAAAAAAAAAAATGATTGAGAAAATAACTAGTTTGCCTACCATTGAAATGCATGTTCATATTTTAGATCTTTATCCTTTCAAGTATTTATTTTTCTTACTTCAGAATATAAGTATTTATAACTTTGCAGCATTTACACACAGATGTGCCCTTTGTACACAAACACCACAGTTACTGGATGGAGGTGATGGCGCTGTGTTAGTGTTTGCTACAGGGCTGGTGGTGACTGGAACTCACGTCTTTTTTTTTTTCCCTCTCTTTCAAATAGTAAACTTCTGATATTGGTGGAGTCTCAGCCTCAATGAGAGGCTTCTTAGAATATTGTTTATGAGGATAAAGAGCCCAGAGTGAGAGTTAGAAAGTGAGGTGTGTGGTTTTTTTTAAATAGATATCCTCATGAGAATTATTATTCAAGGCACAAAGCTGAAGGGTCTAAAGCATTGGTTATAAAATAAAGATGAGGCATTTCACCTTTTCTTCTGGCCTTTGCCAAATTTCTCTCTGCTTTTTCTCACCCTTTAAGCCTAGGCCAAGCTCCATTATTAGTGAATGTAAGGGAAGCTTTAGTTTTTTTTGTTAGAAAGAAGTGTAAATATATTTTATAAGACTGCATACATTTAATAATCATATATTTAATATGATTGTATGGCCAGAGGAATAATCAATACCTGTTTTTCTTTGTCAGCTCATTTCTGACCTCAGTTGACTGGTTATTGTTTTAAATCCTCAGAGTTGCGTGCATTTCTGGTTCCAATTTCTGGTTCCAATTTCTGCGAACCAGATCCTGCCCCGTATTGCTCTGTTCCCCATGCTGACCTGTTCTCCCTGCTGAGGGCAGGATGCTTTCCTTCCTTCTCAGCAGGGAGAACATGGGTTAGGATGGCTTTCTTAGCAGGGCAGTGTAGATGTAACCAACCGTCTTATTAAATAAGAAACACAGAAACAATGTAAAAGAGAAAGCCGAGAGGTCAGAGCTCAGAGCTAAAATCTCACCCTTCCTCCTGCTGTCCCAGCTTCGCGAAAAGAGACCTACCTCCTGTCGGTTCGTATTTTTAAAGTATGTTGTTCTGCCTTCTCATTGGTTGTAAACCCAAACACATGACTGCCTCGTCACTGTCTGAATGTACAGCCCCCTAGGTCTTAAAGGCATATGTCTCCAATGCTGGCTGTATCCCTGAACGCACAGAGATCTTATGGGATTAAAGGCGTGTGCTGCCACCGCCACACTCTTGCTATGGCTCTAATAGCTCTGACCCTGAACACACAGATATCTATGGGATTAAAGGCGTGTGCCACCACCGCCACACTCTTGCTATGGCTCTAATAGCTCTGACCCCCAGACAACTTTATTTATTAACATACAATCAAATTAATATTTCAGTACAAATCAAAATAATATTTCAATACAATTAGATTACCACCACATTTCCCCTTTTCTATTTTAATAAAAAGAAAAAAAGCAAAAGGTTATGACTAACAAAAGAAAAACTATATACAAAAGTACAATAACTATATACAATATATACAAGTAATAAATACCTAAACAGGTATTTGACAAATCAGAGAAAATAATTCCATTATCTATCCTATTTTGGTAAATCCAAGATGTATCTAATGTACTTTCTATCCTAATTAATTTTCAACTATAACTAACTAATCTTCAACCATAACTAACTAATCTTCAACTCCCTCAGAGACCCAAGAAGGGAATAATAGTAGCTAACAAAAATAAAAACAGGAAGTGCATGCAAGCAACTTCCAAAAAATTTTGTGAGTTGACAGAAACAGCCAGCTGCCTGGGCAGTCACCTGAGGTTTCTCCGCAGTGTTGGGGCATCATCTTCAGCCTATAGGCTTAGTGTATCTGACAGACTCATTTGTGAAGTAGGATGTACACAAGGTCAACAGTTCAACCTCACATTGGGTGAGAGCAGTCCACGTACCAGAAACACCTGAATTCCACTAGTGTCCTGTCATGATTCAGGATTTTAAATTCTGGAAATTGTTGACAGTTTTTTAATTCAGCTGTCCATTCTTCTTGGCTGTGTATATATGGCTTCATCTCAGCATCCCCTTCTTCTCCACATCCCTCTATTAAATGCCAGTCTACTTTTGAGAGGCATGAGCTTTCAGCTGCTGTTCCATTGTACAACAGAATCCATCGGCCCTCTGCCTGTTAAGCTGCCTTCGAAGAAAAGGGCACCGTACCTTTTCCGGATGCGAAGGCCACTTCAGGGATGGGGCCATATTGTCCTGGCCTCAGAAGATGCCTTTTGATAAAGCCATAACCACACTTGTTTTGGCAAGAATCAGTAGTCCCTTGTTTCGTGATCTGTCTGTCCATTTTGTCCTGTTGATTCGAGGATACTTTGTTGTCCAGTGGCTAACTTTTGCCAGAATGAAAGTTGACTCCATATGCAGTTTCTTCAATGCCCATATTTTCTCTAAAGTAGATTGGTACTGCCAGGAGCTGACATGTCTCAAAAAAGAAAAATTTTCTAAGTTATTAAAACATTTTAAATGCCATATTCTGTAGATCTCTGAAGGGTTTGAAGATGACCTGTCTAAAACATCTCTGCTCAATTTTTAAAACATATCTAATATGACTACAAGTTCTATGATAATGTCTAACTACTAGCTTTCATTTCTTTATATCCTAATAGTTGATAATAATAACATTCAAGGATCAGAAATTTGCATTACATTGTTAAATGGATGGAATAAATACAATTAGAAATATACATATAGCATTTTCTAACAATATCAGTTTCAAATTTGTGTACAATATAAAACAATTCAATCCAATGTAAAGTATTTAAAACTAGTAATTGTCTTTTTCTTTTCTTTCTTTCTCTTTTTTTTTTTTTAAACAAGAACCTTAAATCTAATCTCCTTTGCTTAGCCTTTTTCCTAACCCTTGACAATAACTTGTAACCAACCCCCCTAAATACTGAAAATTATCCCAGACCCAAAACCCATTAAAAAGACCAAAAAACCACCCGCCCCACACCACCTCTTTGGGAATGTGGGCGTCGTATTCTTAAAATTGCTTCCTGCTGGGTATGGGCGAAGTTTTCTTTATCCTGAAAGAAAAATTTTAGGTTAATTGTCAAATTCTAGGAGAGGTAACTATATCCTTCATTATCCAGTCTGTGTATAATGCCAAAGTTGAGGGTTTATCTCAAGTCCTTATTCAAGTAGTCTTTGAGACTGGATCATCTCAGCTAGTCATCTCAAATTTGCTCTGAGCACCTTGTAGTTCAAAGCTGATCTATGGATGATGTTTGTCAGCTTAATGATATTATTATTGTCCACGTGGAATTGTTGTTGTTGTGGGGCCCCATCTTCTTTCTGGAGACTTCAGTTGATGTTAGGCCTGGCCATGATTTCCTGCAGAAAACTGATAAGAGACTCGAACACAAAAACATATATATGCAGCTAGCCTTTTTTCTAGAATTAGTTAGTACTCTATGTGACCATTCATATCTTAACAAAGTTTAAAATGTATATATATATATTAATCTTGTAAATTTTGATATAAAATTTATACTTTGAGAAAAGTTTAAAGAATCAGAATAGAATCAAAGAGTTGAGATTAGTAATAGAATAGTCCCTTAATTAATTTTGCTTTTGTCCTGTACCATAGCAGAAATGGCTCTTATTCTGGCATGATACAGGGAGTTTGCATTTTCCTTTTAACAACATGCTTGATTTTAAAGAAGGAGAGAGCCATTCTCCAACTCCAAAGTCAGCTTTAAATTTTAATTGAACTGGGACTGTTAGAAGACCAATAGTGTTAAATCTTTAGAGAAAAGCAGAAACAAACATTTAGGAAGACATAAAAATTTTTTTAGATAATATATACCCATACACCGTTTCACTCTGTTTCTTGGGATAGATGATTTGTCCCTTTTCTTCAGTTGTCTCATTTGTCCAGTGTTCTTCAGATTCCTTAACCTTCTGTTAATTGCCCTAAGGTCTGTTACCATTCTCCATTTACCAGATTTCTTTTTAATAACAAATACAGGAGAATTCCAAGGGCTGGTTGATTCTTCAATATGCTGAGCATTTAACTGTTCTTCTACCAGCTCTTCTAAAGCCTGGAGTTTCTCTGTTGTTAAAGGCCATTGCTGGACCCATACAGGCTTGTCTGTTAACCATTTTAAAGGTAGAGCTGTTGGTGTCTTTGGAAGATCATCAGTTATTGTGCCCTGTTCTTGTATAATATGGATGGCTGGTGACCACTCATTAGAACAATATCTTCTAATATTTCTCTCAGTAACATGTGCTAGTTTATGATTTGTTTCTGAGATTGGAGGGATGTTAATCTGAGTATTCCATTGTTGCAACAAGTCTCGACCCCACAGGTTCATAGTTATGTTAGCCACATATGGTTTTAATTTTCCTCTCTGTCCTTCTGGACCTATACATTCGAGCCATCTTGCACTCTGTTTCACCTGAGATAATGTCCCAATTCCTAACAGTTGAACGTTTACCTCCTGAAGAGGCCAAGTTGGATGCCAAAATTCTGGTGCAATTATGGTAACGTCCGCACCTGTGTCTACCAGACCAGACAACAAAACACCATTTATTTTTATCGTTAATTTTGGTCTTTGTTCATTAATAGAAGTTTGCCAAAAAATTTTCTTTATGTTTTCTCCTGAATTTTCTATTCTCTCTGTTTCATCATTCTGACCAGCATGATTTATTCCAATAGGCATTTGGTTATTTAATCGCTCTCCAGAGCAGGCATTTCCTCTATGGCTGCCGGAAAGGTTTGAACTGGATTTGCACTGGGGGCCTGCCTGAGGCCCCTCTGGGAGTTTCCCGAAGACTGAGGCAAAGGATTACCCTGTCTGTCCTTTGTTGATCTACATTCGTTGGTCCAGTGTTTTCCCTTACCACACCTTCTGCATACTCCAGAAGGAAGGGGCATTCTGTTGCCATTGTTCCTTGAAGAAACATTGTTTCTGGAAATGACCTGTCTACAGTCCCTTTTCAAATGTCCTTGCTTTCCACATCCAAAACATCTAACACTCCTCAAACCTTTTGAAATTACTTCTCCTACCCATGTATCATCATGCTCATCAGCTTCAACATTAATTGTTTCTCTAATCCAATCTTCCATAGGTGCAGATCTTGCCCTTAATGGCCTGATTATTCTTTTGCATGCTGCATTCGAATTCTCAAAGGCCAAAGATTCAATTATTGCCTTACCAGCTTCTGAATCCGAGACCGTTCTCTTTACTGCTGAAGCCAGTCTTTGTAAAAAATCTGTAAAAGACTCTTTTGGGCCTTGCTTCACCTTTGTAAATGACTCAGATTTTTTTCCTGGTTCCTCAACTTTGTCCCATGCATTCAAGGCTGCCGTTCGACATAAAATTAGGGTTTGGACATCATATAAACATTGTGCTTGTGCTGAAGCATATTGGCCTTCGCCCATAAGCTGATCCTGGCAAACTTGTACTCCTTTATCCCTCCACTGTTTTTCTATGTTTTTAGCCTCCTCCTTAAACCAAGTCAGAAATTGAAGTCTCTGGCTGGGTTCCAGAACACCTTGTGCGAGGTCCCGCCAGTCCTGTGGTACTATCCTATTATATGTTGACCAAGTGTTTAACATTTGCTTTACATATGGGGAATGCATGCCATAAGATACTATTGCCTCCTTAAACCTTTTTAAATCCAACATTTCAATTGGAGCCCAAGTATTTTGTGTAGCCATTTGATCAGGCATCTGCTGTACTGTTACAGGATAAATTAAGGGTGACTGTGTGAAAACAGGCTTTCTTTCTGCAACCTTATGATCCCGACTTGAAACAACTTCACTGTTAATTTCTTCTGTCTGAATTTTTACAGGTTTAACAAGTTCTTCTAACGCTGTTATCCTGGCACTTAAATGGACTATCTTTTTAAATATTAAAATGTGGATTATTATAGTGATGAGGTGCATAATTCCACCAATACTAATATTATATAGTTGTTCCATTGCCAGACTGCCTAAAATTTCGAACAAAAACCAATTTTCTTCCAATGCACACATAAAACCCATTTGTTTTTTAATGTGGAAAAAAAATTCTCTTTTAGATAGTTTCCTTTAAAATATCTGATATATTATGACTTACCAAATCTGCATAGAACAGTAGAAATCCGAGGGGATTTTCAAAGCAGCCACCTAGTGTCCCAGGTGTAAATCCAGAGAGAGAGAGAGAGAGAGAGAGAGAGAGAGAGAGAGAGAGAGAGAGAGAGAGAGAGAGAGAGAGAGAAAAGAGAGAACGCACAAGAAAGCGTAGCCGGCTAAAGCTTAAATGCAGCCACGTGTTCCCTCTTGTGCCGAGTCAAGGCTTGGGTCTGGCTTCCTTAAGCTCCGACCACGTGCGTTGGCTTTACTGGCAGGGCAGGTCTGAGTTGTTTGTAGCACCGGCTTTAGGCAAGCTGCTCACAGACCTAGGCCCGGGCTAGAAGTTGCTACCCGGACTAGGACGCCAGCAGCTTGGACTAACAAGCCGATCGCCGCCGGCCGCCGTGTGCCGCCGCTGCCGCCGCCGCCGCCGCCGCCGCCGCCGCCGCCGCCGCGGGCCGCCTGCCGCCCTTGCGGGAAAGCGGACCTGCCGCCAAGCCAAGCAGTTTTTAATGGATTCTTGTCACGTTGGGCGCCAGATGTAGATGTAACCAACCGTCTTATTAAATAAGAAACACAGAAACAATGTAAAAGAGAAAGCCGAGAGGTCAGAGCTCAGAGCTAAAATCTCACCCTTCCTCCTGCTGTCCCAGCTTCGCGAAAAGAGACCTACCTCCTGTCGGTTCGTATTTTTAAAGTATGTTGTTCTGCCTTCTCATTGGTTGTAAACCCAAACACATGACTGCCTCGTCACTGTCTGAATGTACAGCCCCCTAGGTCTTAAAGGCATATGTCTCCAATGCTGGCTGTATCCCTGAACGCACAGAGATCTTATGGGATTAAAGGCGTGTGCTGCCACCGCCACACTCTTGCTATGGCTCTAATAGCTCTGACCCTGAACACACAGATATCTATGGGATTAAAGGCGTGTGCCACCACCGCCACACTCTTGCTATGGCTCTAATAGCTCTGACCCCCAGACAACTTTATTTATTAACATACAATCAAATTAATATTTCAGTACAAATCAAAATAATATTTCAATACAATTAGATTACCACCACAGGGCAGAGTGGTGGGTGGGCACAGGCAGACCTAGTGAGTCCTCAACTGGGCCAGGCTGCACAGTCCTTGCTGTCCCTCTCTTCTGTCATGACTCTTTCTCTGTCCTGCTAGCCAGCTCCCAAAGGATGACATGGAGACTGATTATCAATTGTGAAAGCTTGGCCTTTATCTAGGCTTCTCTCAGCTAGCTCTTAGAGCTTAAATTAACTCATATTTTTAATCTGTGTTCTGCCACATGGCATTACCTCTCTTTTATCTTGCACCTCCTGTTTCCTCTCTGTGTCTGGTTGGCGACTCTGCCTTTCTTTTTCCCAGAGTCCACTCTGTCTCCAGAAGTCCCGCCTAACCTCTCCCTGCTTAACTATTGGCCATTCAGCTCTTTATTAAACCAATCAGAGGGCGCCTTGGCAAAGATACTTCTTTACAGTGTAAACAAATACTCTGCGGCACTCTTCCTCCACTGTTAACATTCAGGCCAGTTAGAGGAGAATCAGACTGTCTGGCCCCAAGAATAGAGCGCATTTGTGAGGCTCCAAATCTCCCTCACACGGTGACAGTGTTTTAAAAGGAGAGAGCTCCAACAGACCTAACTGGATGTGTATGGAGTCACCCATGTGTGAGTTAGGAAGTGTCATGAAGGGGGTGGGCCTTCGAAACGGAGGGAGCGAGCCAGAGACGCTGGAGTCCATTTTCCGATTGTCTGCTGTGTCGGTCCTCATCTTGCTGACACTGCTGACCCCTTATCAATGATGAAATCTTTACAAGGAGGGTTTGGTCTGGCTTACGGTTTGTGGATTTTAAAACATGGTTATTTGACTCTTGCTTTGGGGCATGTGATGAGGTAGAACCTTCTGGTCAAGGAAGCGGCTCTCATCTTGGTTGTGGGTAGACAGAGAGATTGGGAGGAGCTGATATTTTTGATGATGTAGCTTCCTTCCATTGTGCCTCGCCTCTTAGAAGCTGTGTTGCTTTCCAAAGCTGGGTGTGCTGGAGGCCCTTTGGGGGCGCTCATCTAAACCATGGCATTCTAGCTGGTGCTCAGTTCCCGTGTTTTTGTTTTTGTTTTTGTTTTGTTTTTTTAACTACCACTTGGTATGTGAGCTGTTTCAGCTTCCCTGTTGTGTACAGTGGGTGGACGGATTCTGCTCTCAGCGTTGGTGTTCTCCACTCCCCTGCCTGTGTGTACAGTGCGTGTTCTGATTCTACACCCAGCGTTGGTATTCTTTTCTGTGCTAAGCATTGGCCAGGTTGGACCTGGAACTCGTACAGACTTCTCTGTTTCTGGTACTGAGTTTAAGGGAAGATGCTTTGCCACCTGTGGGGTGTGACTGGTTTTCCGGTTGTTGTCTGGGTACCAAAGAGGAGACCATGTGATCGACAGCTGTGGTAGGCAGCGGGGATGTCTGATGGCTGTGGTCAGCTTAAGGAAGAACAGAAAAGGCTGGTGTTTATGATGGTGATTTGGATGTACCAGGAAAGGGCAATACGTAGACGGGCTGCAGGGCCATCTGAACGATAGAGCAGGTCTTTTTAATGTAGGCTGGCGGCTAAATTTTATCACTTAAATTGTGTATCACTAGCTCCTTCTGTGTGGGTGACATCATGTCACAGTCGTCGTCTTCCCAAGGGGGCTTAGCACTGTTCTCATCTCTACGCTCCTTCAAAGCCAAGAAATTCCCAGAAGTGCCCTGCTTCTCCTTCTGCCCCTCTTCTCTCATCCGCATAAGAGATGCTCTCAAACGTTTGTTTCAAGGTATTTTTGATCTTAGCTAAAAGGCCGAGAAGCAACATTTCAAGGTATTTTTGAAACTGTAGTTTTATATCGTTTGTGTCATCTGGACTCCTGGCATCTCCAGCTTCCTAAGTTTCTCAAGCTCCCCCATCCCCTCACCCCCTTCTCAGCTTCACCCCTCTGTTTATCCTTGAGGTCACTGTCTGGGGTGGTTTAAAAGAAAATGGTCCCCACAGGGAGTGGCGCTGTTAGGAGGTGCGGCCTTCTTGGGAGAAGTATGTCACTGTGGGGGCGGCAGGCTTTGAGGTCTCTTTTCTCAAGCTTCCCTCAGTGTGACAGTCAGTGGACTTCCTGTGGCCTCTGAGTCAAGATGTAGGGCTCTCACCTCCAGCCCCACATCTGCCTATAGGCTGCCATGCTCCCCACCATGATAGTGGACTGAACCTCTGAAACTGCAAGCAAGCCCCCTCAATTCAATGTTTTTATTTGTAAGAGTTGCTGTGGCCATGGAGTCTCTTCACAGCAGTGAAAACCCTAACTAGGACACTGTTTTGGTTTAGGTTTCCGTCCTGTCAGCCTGATTTCCAGGATTTATCTTCTGTCACTTTCCATGGCGTCAAGTTCTGACTAAGTGGGGATTGGCTGTAGGTGACCCCTGAGGCTCTGAAGTCTTGCTTCTTCTGGGGTTGCCATTCAGACCTCTCACTTTGCAGATGCAGTGAGCATTTGCGAGTCATAACCCATGCATTTATGAGACGGAGAAGATGCAGCCTCCGACCATCGGTCCAAAAAGAGCTCTCCAAAGCCAGGTTTTATGCCGAGAAAATGAAACCCCAGCCAGGTCATTGCTGTGGTGGCCTTAGGCCCCATCGACAAAGTCAGCTTGTGTCTTCCTGCGTTTTTAATGGGAGTAGAGTTGCTAACTTGAGACATTCTAGAAGTGATGAGAAAGTGAAGGAGATGTGCCAGCTTGTGAGGTGGAACAGTAGGCTGATGAGTTCTCCACTGGGGGGCCAGGGCATCACTTGACTCCACAGCCGTTCTCCTAAATTGCCCTAGGATATTTTAAGTTCTCTTTTTTTCTATGGGTCTGCAACTGAATTGATTAAATTTTAAGCATCATTTATTGTTATCCAAGTGAACTCACTTTGGGAAGAGTCCAAGTTTACAGAGAAGGACTTAACCAATATGGTGGCCACTCTTTGGCCCTGGGCACTGCCTTTGCGTCAGTTGCATGAAAGAGAGTGGATCTAAGAGCCTGGGGACTGAAGGAACTTTTAGGGAGCCCGAGTGTCTGGAGGTCTTGCCTCTCCTTCCTTCTGTACAAGTGAGAGATGTTGGTGAAGTGATAGGAGCCTTTGGAACAGCCAGTTAAAGCGACGTACCAAAAACTGTGTGCTTCGAGTCTCGTTCTGGTCCAGGTTGAAAGTTTGTCTTTGTCTGAGGAAATGTTGCTCATGTCGCACTGGAAAAACAATTTGTTTTTGAGACAAAACATAGGCTCTTTCAGGATCCGGCCACCCTGGAACTTGCTGCTTATACCAGGCTAGCCTTGAACTCACAGAGATCCACCTGCCTCCTCCTCCTGAGTGCTGGAACTAAGTACATGTGCCACCACCCCGGCTAAAACATAATTTTTAAAGATTTAGTTTTGGTTGTGTGTGTGTGTGTGTGTGTGTGTGTGTGTGTGTGTGTGTGTGTGTGTGTGTTACGAGTACCGGTGCCTGCAGAGACCAAAAGAGGGCCAGTTGGATCTTCTGGAGCTAGAGTTAAAGGCAGTTGTGAGCCCCGGGAAGGATATTTTGAAGGCACTAAGGAACACGTCGTAACCCCATGACTTGGGTGTGTGTGTGTGGGTGCTGCCAGTGTTCCGTCTCATACCACGGGCCCCACCACTTCTTCCAGGGACCCCTTTGAAAATTTGGGAGAAGGGGCAAACGTCTCAGCCTCCCTTGGCCGGACATGAAATGAGGAGGGTGAACAGACATTCAGCCCCTTCCTGCCTTTGCTTTCTGGGAGTTTATGGCAGCGGATAGGAGCCAGTCCTGAGCGCGATGATAAGGGAAATCGGCCCGGTGGGCGGGAGGTCCGCAAGCCAGATACATGGCAGAAGCCCGAAGTCTGCTTGTGCTCTGAGTTAGACCCACATGTTTCCAATCAGGGCACTGTGCAACATCAACGGCCTCTCCTGGTGCTCGCCCTGGAGCTGTTGGCAGGAACCTCTGGTGGCTGGGCGTTTGGGCTGACAGGAAACATGTTAATCCTGGAGACTCTGGCCTTGGTGTCAGCTCAGAGTTGCTGCTCTGGAGACGCTGTATGGTGGGTGCCAGACGCCAATGGCTACTATCTAGGGAGGCTGCAGAGGCCAGCGCATGCCAGGACGAGAGTCAGCCCGGGCTCTGCTCCAGGGCCTGTTGCAATGGCCCGGCGCTTCCAGATCTTTCTCAGTTTTCAAGACAAGTCGGAAATACTAATTTTTATGTGAAGTCTTATTTTTAAATGTTGGATGAGAAAGGAAATAACATTTTTAAGCAGTCTACAGTCCAAACAAAGTATGTCTGCAGGCCACACACACCCTCAGGCCACCCAGAGGCATTCTCTGAGTGTGCAAACCACAATTTTTCTTATACATGTTGTAGTTTTTTTTTTAAAGATTTTATATTATGGATAGATTATAGATAATTTCAAATATTTATCAGCCGAAAGAATAACACAGTAGAGTCTCATACAAACTCTTGTGACCTTTCACTCACTTCAAGGATTATCAGTATGGGGTCATGTAGCACGAATCTTAGAAGGTCTTATTAATAAAAACAAACCTGGAGCCAGGTATTGGGGTGAACGCTGGAAGATCAGAGAAGCAGAACAAGCCACAGCCACCTCACCTTGCCAATTCCTCAGCTGATCCTGTTTCCTCAGACTGGAAGCCTCTGTGTCCTTATCCGAATGGATCTCAGCTGAACTGCTGCTCAAAAGCCTGAAAGCTTAACTGACTCTATTTCTTGGTCCTCATGCCTTATATACCTTTCTGCTTCCCGCCATCACTCCCTGGGATTAAAGGCGTGAGTCACCACGCCTGGCTGTTTCCAGTGTGGCTTTGAACTCGCAGAGATCCAGACGGATCTCTGCCTTCAGAATGCCAGGATTAAAGGCATGTGTGTCACCATTTTCTAGCCTCTGTATCTAGCGACTGTTCTGTTCTCTGAGCCCAGATAAGTTTATTAGGGTGCACAATATTTTGGGGAACACAATACCACCACAGGGTCAGTCTGCTTTTACTCAGTTTATGTATTTGTCCCCCCCCCACACAAATGTACACACACGTATATTATGCATAGACTCGTATAGCTGCACACACGCTCACACACAAACTACACATGTGCACACACATGGAGATGCATATACACTGTGCTCATGTACACACACACACACACACACACTCTGGATTGTTTAGAATTACATCACAGACACCTTCGTCTTATCTTCTGGTAGGTTAGGCTATTTCATTAAAAGATAACATGAAGAGTTATATTGACTCTAATTCTTTGTTATTAAGTATCCAGCCAGTTTTCAAGTTTACTTGTCTTACAATTAAATATTTTATTACTTTATTTTTTTTTTTTTGTGTGTGTGTGTGTGAGCACGCACATACTACAGTGAGTTCAGATGACAACTCATGGGAGTTGTTTCTCTCTTCCTACCATGCGATTGAAAGGTCCTCAGACTTGGCGGCAACTGCCTTCATCAGCAGGGCCATCTTGCCGTCCCTTGTCTCATAATTTTAAAGTTTTAGAATCACAGTCTGGATGACTTAAATCGTGTCTTAGCCATTTGGCTGCTATAACAAGACCGTGTAAAGGGTGCTTTGAAATTGCTGGTTTAGAATTGCCGGGCGGTGGTGACACTTTTAATCCCAGCACTCTGGAGGCAGAGGCAGGAGGATCTCTGAGCTTGAGGCCAGCCTGGTCTACAGAGTGAGGTCCAGGACAGCCAGGGCTACACAGAGACACTCTGTGTCAGAAAAACACAACAACAACAACAACAACAACAACAACAACAACAACAACAACAAAACCAGCCAAAAAGGGGAAACAATCTGTATTTGTAGAAGTTGGGGTGAAGGCAGATTTGATGTCTGGTGGGGGCCTGCTTCAGATGACTATTTGCGCACGTGGCTAAGGGATAAGGGGCCTCTCTCTAAGATCCCTTTACAAGGACAGCAGTCACCTAAGCTCCCATTTCAAATACTGTTGCCTTGGAAGTTAAGCTTTCAACATCAGATTCGGGGTTGAGGAAGAGACACGTGACTGTAGTGGATCCGGTCACCCCCACACCGGACCCCCCAATCAGTGCTGCTGGGCCTGGGTCTTGCTCCTGGAGTTCGGTAGACCCTTGATCAGCAGGTAGCAGAAGAGCAAGTGGGGCCTGGTCGGTGCTGCTCTGCCCCACGAATGTGCTAATTGCTGTCTTGGGAGTGGCTTTTTGGTAGCAGGGGTGAGTTAGGCCCCTCCCCAGCCTTCAGGTTCCTATTCCACCAGGGGATGAAATGACCAGATGCTAGCCAGCCCTTGACATTGGTCTCTGCAGCTCCCAGAACTGTAAGGAGTTTTTATATTTGTTTTTCTTTCACATATTACATCAGATCCCAGTTTCCCTTCCCTCCACTCCTCCCAGTCCCTCTCTTAAGTGATACTTTTAATACTTTTATTTTAGTGCAAAGCCCACGTCGTTTTCTTTTTTTTTTTTTTTTTTGAGACAGGGTTTCTCTTGTGTAGCTTTGCACCTTTCCTGGAACTCACTTGGTAGCCCAGGCTGGCCTCGAACTCACAGAGATCCGCCTGGCTCTGCCTCCCGAGTGCTGGGATTAAAGGCATGTACCACCACCGCCCCGGCCCCCAAGTCGTTTTCTTTGTAAAGTCTCCCACAGTCTTAATGTTGCTGATTGCATCCCTGCTGCTGTTTGAAATTCATAGGATAATTTAATATCATAGCTAAGTAGGTCCTTCCCCTGTCCAGTTTTGCTTTTTCTTTCTTCCCCCACTGTATGCAGTTGGTCATTTTACACGTGTGCTTCTCACGCAGTTTTCCCCCTTGGTAGCTGTTAAATACATGTCTAATAGACCTTTGCATTCTGAAGTGAAAATGTACTGAGGGGCGACCTCATTTCCACACATGGGGTCTTGATGGCCCACGCCTGGCCTTTGGGATCCATCCTGATGCTATTGGCAGCTGAGAATCCTTCATGAAGCTCTTCTCTGCTTTGTGAAGTGATTGTTTTCTCTTCTATTTATAGCTTTCCTGATTCTTGGCAGCAAATGCGGAGCCCGAAGATTAATTTTGGATTGGATTTGGAATATTTTGGATTTGAAACCAAGGCACACTGTGGCACTCTAATTAAAAATGTTAAATGTGTGACTTCGCCAGCTCAAATGAAGAAATTGTTGAACTACAAACAGTAGCAAATTGCAGAAAGGATTCACTCTGGATTTTGCCAGAGGTTATTTGGAAAGCTTAGCATTAATTATTTTGACATCCTAAAGTCCCCTTTAAGGATGGAGGAGCCGAGAAAAAAAAAAGAGGAAGTTTTATTATTGCGTAAGTGTTCTTCCTTAAAAGCTTGCATGCAGTTAAAGGAATAGCTCACTCTGTTGTTAGTCACTTTAGCGTTGTTCCAGCCCCTTTAACAAAATATAAATAACGGAGTTTGCATTTTCCCAGTGATAATTTTAAAATTAGACAGGAAGCTGGCTAAAGTTATCATTAGCGCTTAGACCCCCCATGAAAATGTAGAGACCGGAGATCTGAGGACTGACTGATGTTTGAGCCGAGGCTCGGATTCTCTTCTTTGGGTTGTTTTGTTTTGAGCCAGTCTTGCGCAGTGCAGCCCGACTTCAGACTTGAAATGTAGCAGAAGCTAAGGCTGTCCGTGACCTCCTGCTCCTCTGAGCTGGGATTCCAGGTGTGCACTACCACACCTGCATCTCTTCTGGTCTTCGTGTGTGGTTTATTCATTCATTCCAAGAAGACAAACAGTGGCTGAAACAGTGCTGATAACACGACTCCTAATAAAATGCTGCGTGTGTGTGTGTGTGTGTGTGTGTGTGTGTGTGTGTATACACAAGTGTGTGTGCAAGTGTGTATACACATACATCTGTGTGTGCATGTATATGGAGGTAACGGATTGGTGTTGAGTGTCTTCCCCAATTGCATTCCATGTTAGTATTTGAGAAAATCTCTCACTGAGCCTGGCCAGTAAGCCCTGGGGTCCCCCTGTCTCTGCCTACCCAGCTTGGGGTCACAGGTGCACACCAATGCCCGTTTTTTTGCTTGTTTGTTGTTTATGTGGGTGTTGGGGTTCAGCATTCAGTCGCTTTAATAGGACTTCATGCTGGTGTGTTTAGCACTGAACTGACTGAGCTGCCTCTCCAGGCCCCTAGGATGTCATTTGAAGCTAAAATCTTGCAATACAGCTGCCCGGGAGGCCATGGGGAGTATTAACACATGGGGACACATCTGCATAATTTGAAGATGAGCTGATCTGTGGTTAGAAGCAGGCAGAGATGGAGTCACTCACACGGTGACAGTGTCCAAATGTGCTGGTTTCTTCGGTGTGTCTCAGGGCTGACTACTCCCCAGAATGAGGCAGAATGTGCATGCCCTTGAGATTGTCTGGCTCCTGTAGCATGAATCTTAAAAATTCTTATTAATAAAATCAAACCCGGGGCCAGGTATTGGGGTGAATACTGGGAGGTCAGAGAGACAGAACAAGCCACAGCTAACCTCACCTCGCCAGCTTCTCAGCTGGTCTTGTTTCCTCAGACTGGAAGCCTCTGTGTCCTCATATCTGATAGGCTCTCAGCTGAACTGTGCTGCTCGAAACCTAAAAGCTTAACCAGCCAAATGCTTCTAGTTTCTGGTACTCATGCCTTATAAACCTTTCTGCTTTCTACCATCACTCCCTGGGATTAAAGGCTCGCTTTCTGGGATTCAAGGCGTGAGTCACCATGCCTGGCTGTATCCTTGAACAGATGGATTTCTGCTTCTGGAATGCTAGGATTAAAGGCGTGTGCTACCACTGCCTATCCTAGGTATCTAGTGGCTGTCTGTTCTCTGACCCCAGATAAATTTATTAGGGTACACAATATTTTGGGGAACACAATACCACCACAGGCTCCTCTTCCCTGTGGCCTTTAGTAAGAAAATACATTCTTTCCCGACTTAGTTGGTAGGTGAGCTTGTTGAGTGCTGAGGTGTTCAGGTTAGTTGCTATGGAGATTTTTTTTTTTCTGGCAAAGAGGAAGAATACAAATACCATTTAAAAACGGGTAGCCAGCCAATTGCAGAATGTGTTATTTTAGTCTTAGTCCCGTTCTCTCCACCAGGACCCCGAGTCTCAGTACAGCCTGACGTCAGGCCAAGCAGAGAGCCGCTGAGAGGTCTAGTACAGGATGGTGGTGTGGCACTCTGGGCGGTGTGCTCCGGTTGCTCTTTAGAGTGCAAGGATCCTGCTGAGTTGAGGGCTGGGGTGGGTGGGGATGAGGGAAAGGCAAGCTGAGCTGCGGCCTGAGCTGCTTCTCCTTTCCCGTTCCTCTTCCACTGCTGCCTGCCTACCTGCCTCCCTGCCTGCCTGCCTACCTGCCTCCCGCCCTGTTTCTAGAGCCCTGGTCGACAAGCTACCCAAATCTGAATCATCTTAAGTCACCCCAGGTTCTGCTCTGGTTCCTTGTGTTCCCTTTGCTTATGAATTTAATCCCTGACACACTTGTATTCAGGATTTCCAATGAAATATTTAGAGGAAAAAGGAAAAAAAGGTAATCATTTTCATTTCAGGGGCAATGTACAGCTATTGTAGAGGAAGGCTATGGGGTATGATTACAGAATGATCTCATTGGGCTTTCTCCTGTAGGGATGAAGACATCCCCCCTCCCCCCAGTATTTTAAATGGCATAAACTCAATTTCTTTGGCCAATGGGTAAAAATCCAACTTCAGGGTAATGTATGGGTTGTATACTGTGGCCTTTGCCAACCCTTCTGAGGGAATGATATTCATGGCTGTGTTTATGGACAATGGGAAGCCTGGAGGCTTGGTTGGTTGTTTCTGGATTGATCCTCAGATCAGTGAAATGATGTATATTGGGGGTATGAACTGACGTAGAAAATGTATCCTGAGAACCTATTATGTTCCAGATATTAAGGCCAATGCTAGAGCTGTAGAAATGTTTGCGGGACTTATTATAGGCCACTGTGTGTAACAGGAACATCCATCCATATATGGCCACGGGGCCATAAGGACACAAGAAGCATGCACAAGGCACTGAGTGGAAGAGCCCCGCTTTCAGGAACTGGGAGGGAGATCTTTTTCTCCTGGACTATTTGCAGTGCTTAGAGACTAGTTCTGGAATTCTCAAACTTAGTCTGAAGGCCAAATTCTCCTGGATTCCTCTGTTTGTAAGGTCCTTGAAGTAAGAATGCCTTTTACATTTTTTCAAGTGGTTAGGAGAAAAGGAAACCCAGAAGAGTAATACAGCCCTGCACGACATCCAGGAGTCTGAGTCAGTGACAGACCACACACATGCCTGGGGCTCGTAGTGAGAGCTGAACACCTGGTTGTGCTGTGGCTGGCTTAGTCATGAGGAACATTCTAAAATATCTTTGCCATGAGGAAGTCACATAACAGTGTACCTCTCAGAACACACTCCTCTTGTTAGGTAACACAAGACTGTCATGGTCAGTGTCATGTGAATATCATATGGCATTTGAATTTCACTGTTCATGACTAAGGTCTTATCAGAACAGAGCTGTGCTTGCTCACTCTCTTATTATCTACAGTTGTTGACATGGCAGAGGTGAGTAGTTGCAACACAGAGGGATGACCCCCCCCCCCCAAGTCTAAAATACTAGTTATCTGGCACTTTCTCAGGAAAGTTTGCCCATTCTGGACCATTTATGACTCACGTTAGTGTTGTTTTCTTGACCTCTATTCTGACTCTAACTGCTATCATTCACAGTCCACCCGTTGTCCATCTGTCCATTGTCCGTGTGTCATCTACCAACACCGGTTCCCACCGTACACGCAAACTCAGCTTCCGCTACTCCCCAGCACCCCCTTCAGCTGCCTGTGGCGTGTCCTGCAGGCATCCCTGCAGGGCATTGAGCCTCCTACAGAGGCCTGAGTGCAGGTGTGGGTATTCAGCAAGGCCCTTTAAGGGCTACTCGTGGCCTCGCAATTGCACTTTGAGAAGAGGAACCCCATTCATTAATCTGTGAGAGAGCATTCTACCAGCAACTTTATTTTTAAATGGCCCTCTGGTTAGCAGATTTGCTGCAGTTGGGATCCTTTTATTTATGGTGGCCTATGGAAAAGCAGACAGTGTAACTAGAGTTTTCCTGCCTGGCCCACAGTCGGGACAAATCTCTGTCACCCGCCAGTCCCACAGCCGCTCAGACCCAACCAAATAAACACAGAGACTTATATTGCTTACAAACTGTATGGCCGTGGCAGGCTTCTTGCTAACTGTTCTTATAACTTAAATTAATCCATTTCCATAAATCTATACCTTGCCACTGTGGCTTGTGGCTTTATCGGCATCTTCACATGCTGCTTGTCATGGCGGCGGCTGGCAGTGTCTCCTCACACCTTCCTGTTCTCTCAGTTCTCCTCTCTGTTAGTTCTGCCTGTACTTCCTGCCTAGCCACTGGCCAATCAGTGTTTTATTTATTGACCAGTCAGAGCAATTTGACATACAGACCATCCCCCAGCAAGACAGTATAGGGCTAGGGCCTTTCATCCGTCCCTAGACACTGGGATGGTGCAAAGCTCACCATGGACTTAAGTCAGTGGGCTAGCACGTGCATTTTTTTTGGGTCATTGTTTGTGACACTGACACCTCACTCATTATGGCAGACATAATGGAGAGACATTAAGTCAACAAAGAAGGCCCCAAGCCGCTGAGTGTTGGGCATGGGTCGCTTTTGCTCACGCTCGCTCTTTCTTGGAACTGAACCCCACTCATCTCTAAGCAGAACGCCTCAGCAGAGCTACAGGAAGAGGCTTTTCTGCCTGTGGTTCCTCTGCTTGCCGTGCGGTTTCCAGGGCACTTCCTCTGGTTGCCCCCAGCAACTGGGTTCCTCCAGACCAGAAAGCTGTCTGTGGAAGAACTCCGAGATTGTGATCTGAAGGCTGGCAGCTCCAACTGCCGCTTGGTCTTCGGTCACCGAGTCGGAAGTGATCCACATGCTGGTGGTGGAGAGGAAAATCTGCCACATCCACCCTGGGATTATTCCGTGTTTGGAAAAAGGGGAAGAAAGAGTGGACAGAGACACATATGAGGGTATTGGGCAAGGATGACACGCCCAAGGTAGTTTTAAAGGACTTAATCGGAGAAAGCTTAGCGCCTGGCAACATTTTTACCCAAAATGTGTGATGAAGTGTGGTACGGCGTACATGGGAAAACTCTGCTGTGTGTCCCTGCAAAACAACTCAACAGTAAAACCCGTGAAAGACACCCCCAGACACACCAAAGCTTCTGAGTGAGAGCTGCGGTTGCCGGGCCAGAACTCCCGGCGGTTTGGGGGCTAAGATGGCACTTGTTGGCCTGGGTGAAGATCGGGAAGAGGCTGGAGTTAGCGGGGCTCTGGATGCCGGCAAGATCTCCCTCCCATCCCCGTTCTCCAGGTTTCAGTTGTTTTCACTCAGGCCAGCATGAACCAGCAGTTCGAAGCCGAGCACACTCGTGCTTAAAAACCAAGATCTGGGTTAGCCAGATGGCTCAGCAGATAAAGGCACCTACCACACAGCCAGACAACCCGAGTGTGAGCCCCGCGACCCACGTGGTGAAGGAGGACTGATTCCTGGGAGCTGTCCTCTAGCCACACGTTAGCAACTTGGCTTATGAAACATAAACAACTTGTAATAAAAGTTTTCTTTTCTTTTTTTTCTTTTCTTTTCTTTTCTTTCCCTTTCTTTTTTCTTCTCTTCTCTTCTCTTTTCTTTCCTTTCCTTTTCTTTTCTTTCCTTTCCTTTCCTTTCCTTTTCTTTTCTTTTCCTTTTTAAGAGCATGATTCTAGGTAGTTCTATGATTATTTTTTATGGATCATCAGCCAACTTCACTAGTCACCGTGTCTAGGGGTTTGAGGTTCAGGATTGACCCCTGTTGGGCGTTCACCTATCTTGTGGTTAGGGTTAGTGGCAGACAACGGTACGGAAGGACCGTAGGGAGAAAAGTGATCACAAACAAAGGTGGCCAAGCCTGGTTCCCATTGCCAACCTGTGCAGCTTCACCCTCAGAGACCTGGATGTCCTGTTCTGTAGGCCCATTCGTAACGAGAAAACACAGCGGCAAGCTACCTCACATTGTAGGTGTGAGGGCGGTGTGCTGTCCCAGGAGACGGCAGACTGGCATTTCTTTAAAAAACAGTTACGGCCTAATTTGGTGGTCATGAATCCACGGTGCACTGTGAGAGAGTTGAGCCTTAGGTGGATGGTCTGATTCTTTAGGTTCAGCATGGGGCAGGACAGTTTTAGCCTTTGCATTTCCTGTCTGGTGCTCGTGGGCTGGAAGCATCATGTTCCTAGTTCAGCCACTCTGGTGACACCAGAGAGAACCCTGGGGAAGATGGTGGGTTCTTTGAGCCTGCTTTTCAATCTTGCTCTCATTTTCAAATGAGTCACAGTCACGATTACATGCATTCCCATGCATACTATGTGATGTGTACATATCGGTACACGTGCACCTGCATACATGTGCATGTATATTGACAGACCAAAATTAGCATACTTCCATGCATTAATTTATTACCCATCTCTCCATCCATCAGTCCCTCCCTTCTCCCCTCCCCTATCTGACAGTATTCATCCAAGAGGAGCCATTTGAATTTGTGACCTTATGACCTGCTACTCTCCTAATAATGATGGAAAAAGCATGTCTTGGTAAGGTATCTTTTTTGTTTGTTTGTTTGTTTTTGGATTTTTTTTTTTTTAAGATACGGTTTCTCTTTGCAACAGTCTGGTTGTCCTGGAACTTGTTCTGAAGACCAGACTGCAATTGAACTCAGAGAGATCCTCCTGCCTCTGCCTTCTGAGTTCTAGGATGAAAGGTGTGCGCCACCACCGCCTGTAAAGCGTCTTCTTTAGCAAAGTGAGTTATCTGTCATTAACTGCCTCACTTGCTGCGCTGTTGAGATGTTTAATGGAGCAGTGATTTTTAGACAGGATTTCATGGCTACAGATGAAATTCAGACTTTCCTATTTGGAGACGGGGGACAATAGTGGAAAGCAGTTTTCTTCATGGTCGTTTTCCCCAGATTTTATTAACTCTTCTTCAGGTGTGCAGTACACCATGCATCCCGAGGTTGTGCCCTGCATGTGATACACGGCCTGATGGGTAAAGGGATCATCAATACTTCAGTCTCCCCCACACCTCCAGTCCTTATTTCCACAAATGGTCACATTTTATTCCCACCTACCTGAAGAAAACAAACATGGGTCTGGTGTTTCTGAAATCGTATTTTCTTACTTTATACTTTACTTATCTCTGCACGTGGAAACAATGGCATTTGGCTTTGCTTTTTCAAAAATTATTTTTATTTTTAAAGGGTCCCCATGTGTAGCCTAGGCTGGCTCAAACTCTGACCTTCCTGCCTCCTCTCCCCAAATGCTAACTAAGACTAGGTAAGCAATGCTGAGGCAAGAACGAGCATGCCAAGTTTGTTTTAAGACCGTGTATGAGCGGACTCACCAGTTTATTAAGTTTGCTGAGTCTGGCTTTATTGTCCCAAACATTTGAAGGGCTATGGGTAAAGATTCACTTCCCTCATGAATTTCCAGTTATCACTTTCTTTTGGATCACAGTGTTGCAATCCATTGTGCTGCGGATGGACCTATGGGCTGGTATGGCATTTGCCCACTGTGAACCATGCTGCAGTTGTCTTTGAGGACGCGCCCATGCTCTGGTGCCTGCATTTCATGGTCGTGTCCTCCTGACAGGAATTGCTGATTTCTTTTCTTCAATAAAGAGATTGACCCAGTTGCCCTCCGATGTAGTCTGAGACAGCACCTGTTGACTTTGTGTCCTTAGGGAACCGTTAGAATTACTTGTCACTTTGCTTGTCTTCCACCAAGAAGTGGATTTCCTGGCTTTAAGTTTGCTTCCTAACTCACAGTGTTATTTCCTGTTTGTAATTTATTTGGCCATTTGACTATCCTCTTTTGTCAACTGCTTGTTGAAAACATTCATCATATTTTGATTTGAGAGCTGGGCTTTTAGAACATTGAGTTTGTGTCGTTTTATTTTCATGAATTAATTAGGGAATGTTGTGTGTGTGTGCTTGGGCAGCCATGTGGCGTAGCAAGTGTGTGTGGGCCGGAGGACAGCTGGTGGTGCTGGCTGCTTTTGTCCTACCTCATGGGTCCCGGGGGTCAAGCTTAGGTCGTGAGACTCGGCATTGGCAGCAGGTGCCTTTTCCCACGGAACCGTTGCTCTGGTCCCGTGGATAGCTGTAAAAACCATTCTTTAGATCGTTCCTTTGGAATTATGCTGTTTGGGCCCTTTATATGTTTGCTATTAAATTTTTGTTCCTGACTCAAAATTTATCATAGTTGCCTTAGACTACATCTCTCTCTCTCTCTCTCTCTCTCTCTCTCTCTCTCTCCATTTTTATCTCTTACCAGAAAATACTAGGTATTGGAGTGTTCAACTCTTTTTATCCTCTTTTGTATTTTGTATGATGTTGTTGTGGTGATATATTATTTACTCTAATAAACTTTGCCTGAAGATCAGAGGACAGAGCCAGCCAGTAAATTAAACATAGAGACCAGGCAGTGGTGGCACACACCTTTAATCCCAGCACTTGAGATCTCATGCCTTTGCTTGGGAAGCACACACACACCTTTAATCCAAGGAAGTAATATGGCAGGGCAGAGAAAGGTATATAAGGTGTGAGGAAACAGGAACTCTCTCTTTAGACTGAGGATTTCTTCATAGAGGTGAGAACTAGTGGCTGGCTATTCTGCTTCTCTGATCTTTCAGCTTTCACCTCAATATCAGGCTCCAGGTTTTTATTAAAAGACCATCTAAGATTCAAACCACATATTGTTACATTTTTTCTTTAATTTTAAACCTCTTGTAACTATTACTGATGGGATCATGTCTCTGCCTCAGGTCCCCCTACCTTGGCTGAGGTTGCGCTCTTGCTGACAGGGAGGTCCCCTTACACTGGTTCAGCATGTCCCGCTTCTTCTTGCTCCTGCTGAGAACTTGGTGCTTAGCCCAGGGTCACCTTTTTGTAAGTCATCACAGGTGTCCCCCCCCCCCCCCCCCCCCCCCGGCTCTGCCTTTTCGGGATCTACTGTGACACACGGGCCATTTGTGTTTGTGTTTCTTGGGGATTGTGGGGCTCCTTGAGCCTGTGGGTTGGTGCATTTGGGGCTGTTTCCAGCGTGTTTCTGCTGCCCACGTCTCCTTCCCCCTACATGCCAGACCAGGTTTTCCTGTTCCGGGTTGGCTAAGTTTGTTTCATGCTGGATGTCTGAAGATGATCTTGAACTTGTGACCCTTCCACCTCCGCCTCCCAGTTCTGGGACCCAGGACTGTGCTGTCACCAGGTCTGCAGCTTCTCTCTCTTTCACTTTCCCCCTTCTGTGCCTTTGCCTACAGTGTCAGTGTTGTGAAAAGGAGACACTCTCTATTCCCTCAACAAGTGTTTTCATCCTTAGACTCCATGGCATGCCAGGCACCATTCCATATTCTCGGGATTCCTTAGTCATCAGAGACATGTTAATCTTGTCTCTGCAGATTGCTATTAAACAATAAAAACTGTTAGCTGATGATCAGTACCCATTGGTGATTATTTCTTCATTCTATATTAATAAAACTTAAGAGGTAATAGGTACTACTGAAAATATGATCACGTAGAGCTGTTTTGGGTAGATGGGTCCTTCTGGGGGAAAGTGGAAGGAATTTGGGTGCTGCTTGAATAAAGATGGAAAGCACGCAGAAATGTTCTAGAAAGAAAGCGTGTGTCCAGAAAGTTCAGGAGCACCACCGAGGCCAGGTGTGGTGTCATTGGCAGGAACAATAGGAGGGGCAGGAAACAAAGGCACGGAAGTGGTGATGAGGTCTGGGCTGAGCAGGTCCTGCTGAGGCTCCTACCCCTGCGCAGAGGAGGGGTGGATCTGAGCCACGGTTTTAGAGATCCATCTGCTTCCGGTAGAATGGGCTGTAGAGAGCAGAGCAGAAATGGAGACCCTTGTGAGGAAGCTGTCTAATAATTCTGTAGAGAACATCCTGGCCAGATACTGCTGACAACAGGGGAGTGGAGAGAACAGATTTAGATTTGCTCCTCTCTGCAAAGAGGGTACAATAGAATTTTCTGACTAATTTGATGCGGGTTGTGGAAGAGAATGCAGCCTGTTCCTCCTTGCAGTTCAGCCTAAACCGCTAAGAGGGTTGAGTTACCCTGGCTGAGCAGGGGCCGTTGCCTGGACGATGTCCAGAAGGAAGGATTAGCTCACCCTTGGGTATCTGAACATGGTATGTTGCAGAGAGGCAGTGTCCTGACACCTTTGGAGAGATGTAAGGATGTAGTGGTATTCATAGTCCTGGTGCTGGCTGGGATCTCTCAGGAAGAAGATGACATTTAGAAGGAAGATAGAGTTCTTAGGAGAATCGGCCTTTTAGAAGGAGGGGGAGGAAGCATACTTGACCAGAGACATCACATTGTTCTGTAGGGCCACCTGTAAGTGAGCTAAGAGCACCTATCAGTTCTTCTTTAGAAGACTTGACCCCTCCTGATTTAGTCACCACAAGGAGGATGGCTGCTGTTCATAATCCTCACAGGAGACAGCAAGGCCTTCTCTGACACAGAATCTGGGAGCAGGTCTGTGTGTGTCCCATACTCAGACAATGAGCACAGATTGAAAAAGAGAACCTTTGTCTTCTTGAGGCTTGAAGTTCTGGATCTGTCCAACAGGGAAAATAGAAGGAATCAGCAAAGGCAGCCAGCATGATGGAGGGATCATGCTGTCTTGGCAAGTGCAGAAATGATACCATTGTGGATGAATAAGGTGGATGGAGTGTGAAGATGGAGAAAGAAGCATTGGGTTTGCCAATTTGTAGGTCATTCTCTTGAGAAGAACATGGGAGTAGATGGGAGCCTAGCTGCCTTGGCATCACAAGAAAGGGAAAGAAAAGGGCACAGCAGGTAACGAGCAACCTCAAACCTTTCTGTATGAGACAGCAAGGACACAACTGATGTTTGTATGTTTATAATTTGACCATGTTGAGGAGAGGAGAGAGGGGGCTGGAATGCTGATGGAGTAGAGGTAGGATGGGAAGGAGTCTCCGGTGGAGGAACTGGCTTTAGATATGATTGTTATCTATGTCGACAGGAAGCTGGAGTGTGTGCATGGAGACAGAGTCTTGCCAGGGGCTAGGTAGGCTTTCAAGTCTGTGGAAGAAACTTCATGTTTCTTTAAGAAGTAGGATAAAAGTCCATCGGTGGAGAGAAGAAATGAGAAGAAACTACTGGAGATTAGGGAAGGAAGAATGTATAAACTTGATGAGTGTGTAGGTGAATAGACTGAGATTTCTAGGTGATTGCTAATGACATTTAAAGATACATTTGACATTAATGGTTTAATGATGGTGAATAACTGTCTGGATTCAGGTGTGAATGAAGTGGTTTGTTAGATTTAACCAGTGTGGTGTTTATGCCAAAAGGGGTCTGAGTGAGAGGGGGCTGAGCAAAGTGAGGGAGGGAATTTTAAGGATAGAACACACTGTGTCTAGTGCCCTTAACCACTGAGCCAACTCTCCAGCCCAAATTCAGTTTCTTAAGGACTTACTATTTTAATTATGTAGGTGCGTGCGTGCGTGTGTGTGCGCGTGTGCGTGTGCGTGTGCGTGTGTGTGTGTGTGTGTGTGTGTGTGTGTGTGTGTGTGTGTAGGGGGAATGTGCATGAGTACTGGTGCCCATTGAGGTCAGAAGAGGGAAGTGGATCCTCTGGAGCTGTAGTCACAGGCAATTGTGAGCCGTCCGCCACAGCTGGCGTTGGAAAAGGGTATTCCTGATATCCCACAAAAATAACTCGGCAACTTACTTCTCAGAAAGGCACACAGCGAACAAGCCTGAGTAAGTGAGTGCACAAGGTGGGGACTTCACTTAGTTTCTGTCCTCTAGGAGGGTGGTGACTGTGCATCACCCCATTGGTGGGAGCTTGACCTCACCATCTGATGTGATTGGCTAGTTGATAATGGGTGCAAAGTGTCTATAGTGTTAAGTAAAGTATCAGGAAATTCTAGGGGTATGGTGATCTTCTGAGGAAGTGTTTGTTTGGAGTGAAACCATTTTGATTTATGCTATGTAGTTGCTTTAACCATGATGGTGAGGAAGTCACATGGCCTTCATCTTGATGAGGTCACCAGCCAAGCTGGAATCAAAGCCACGGTTGCTATCCCTCATCAGAACACAAAGTCCTTATATTTCACAGATTAAATGTGGATGATGACCTCCTTTTCTTTAAATCACAACAAAACTATCTGGGTAAAGAGAAAGTGATCTTGGCACCGTTGTGTCTCACTGTGGCGTGGGCTGAGATGAGACAGACTTCTGACTCTCTGTCTTGGCTGGAAACCTTAGAAACCACTTGTTAGAAAATGGTTGATTCTAATTTACCACCTTGGCAGCCTCGTGTGATGCTTTTACCCAATCACAAAGCAACTACCTGGGGCCCATGTGTTCTAAAGTGGGGTCAGAGCTGACTACATCAAGCCGCAGTCTCTACTCATTCCCACATCCCGATTTGGAACCTTCCAGGTTCTCTGAGGGAACTCTGTGCCGGGGAGAGGACTCGGTGTCGAACTCATTTAGTTCCCACCCTGTGGCCATCAGTCAGCCCCTAAAACATGAGAGAGAAGGGACAGAAAGAGACTCGTTTCTCTCTTCTTCCAGGGAGGCACAGCACCGAACAAGCTTCTAACAGCCCCACAGTGAGGTGGATAGAGGGGCTCAAAGCATTTCTTTTCAGAGACGCATTGGTGTGTCCCTTTGCCTGTGACCAACTATATTACTGGAATTTTGGTGTCCTTTCATGGTCACGGTAAGATACAGGGGAAGTCAGGTCCCCTTTTGGGTTTTCTTGTCTCATTAATACAAGAATTTAGAAAGGACACAATGGAAGCTTAAGGAAACAGTTATTAGAGTTTAAAAGACCCACCTCCCCCAGGGAAGGGAAGCTATAGATCTCAATGTCTGTCCTGAAGACAGGAATGGAGGAGAGAAGGAAAAGAGTCATGTCACTTGAGCTGGCTTGGAGGCCAGATAGACGGCTCACTAGCAGCCATGAGTCAGGGAGGGAGTTTAGGCCAGTTCTCAGGGTCCTGACCCTAGAGCTAGTCAGAGGGTCATTGACGGACCCATCTGCCTCTGTCCCCGGAAGAACCTCCATGAGGTGGAATGAAGTCTAAGGTTTTCTTCTGGGGGTAGGAGGAAGGTATTGAAGATCTTTCTCACATTGTTCAATTTCTTTATTCTCTTTTTGTGGACTAAAGGGGCATGGGCCTTTTTCTCTCAGTAGAAAACACGGTCAGTGTCTTCCTGAGAAACAGGGCTCTTTGTGCTAATATGTCCAAGTTAAAGTTGGCAGACAAGGCCAGAAGTCTGAAGGCTTAATAATTAATTGGCTTGGAGGTCTAGATGAAATAACAGTACTTTATTACCTGTGGGTTTTTTTTTTATTTGTTGGTTTGTTTATTATTTCATTATCCTTCCAGTAGTTAAGCATGGATCCCCAAAGATTACCAGGGGGAGTTTTATTCTTACTTCCATTTTTTCCTTAAAGTTCTTCTTATTTTGGCCATTTCCCATCCCCGCTTTCAGATACAATAGTCCTTTAGAGGCTCAACCCAACTGCCACCTCCAGTTCCTAGGATGGAAGTTTCCTTCAATCCAAGTCAATGGCTTTGCTCACCTGTGAGTAATTCCCTTGCAGGGTGGTGTTCAAGTCTGGCACTTCTTGGCAATGAAAGCCAGGTTGATACAAACCCCTGACTAGGTCAAAGGGACTGCCAATGAGGTGTATGAGGTTGCATCAGCACCTACAGATCGGTAGATCTCAGCACCTACAGAATGGTAGACCAGGGCTCCCAATTCACTCTGTGCTCAGAGCATAGCTCAGTCATTCTCGTACAGTCTCCTGGATGTCCCAGCCACTAAGGAAATACTTCATCACTCCTTGTAACTTTTCTTACCTTGTTCTGCACATGGAATTGCCTTGTCACTGTGATGCTTGCCTGAGTCCTTCTCTAAGTTGCCAAGTAACTTTCTGTCCTTGAATCATTATTAGTCTGGAGTGTTGATCACCCTAGACTCTGAGTGCTATTACAACAGGCTTCAGGATATATTTCCCTCAAGGGAGGGAGTCTCCACACTCTACTGGGTAGATTTGGATCCTGGACAAATCCCCAATTTATTGGAAGAAGAATTATTGGTGTCATACAAAGAGACACAAAACAATAGTTTGGTGAGGCAATTTAATTTTGCAAAAGGACGCACAGTGACCCAAACTGAGGAGCCAAGCATGGCGGGGCAGGAAGTTCACTTTATTTTTATATGAACACAAGGTGGTGACTGTCTCACCCTAGCCCACTGCTAGTTCAACTTCACAGTCTCACGAGATTGGCTAATTCATAATCAGTCCGAAGGGGAACGATGTAATAAAGAGTCATGTCCTAGGAAAGGCTGGGATTCGGCGGTTGGGCAAAGAGGCAAGTACCACCAGTGTTGGACAAGCTGGGGAAGGTTTATAGAGCACCAGCTCTTGGCACGCTAGCTATCTTTGATATAGCTATACTGTTTCTTATAGTGGGATCCAAACTCAGGTCTTCTGCAAGAGGATTATGTACTTTTTAACTACTGAGCCATCCCTCCAACCCATAAAGTCAGTTTCTGAAGGAAGACTAGGAGGCATTGAGGACATGAACTCCAAAGCAAAGATTGTTTGGGTTGGGGTCTAGTCTGTTCAGAGTTCCACAAGCTGGGCGGGAAGGCGGCTTATAAATAACACTTTTATTTCTCCCACCTCGGGAAGCTGCAGAGTCTGAGGTGAAGGTGTAGCAGAACCCATGTCTGGCGACGGCCTCCTTCCTCTTAGACGCATGGGTCTTCTTCCCTTGGTGGAAAGGACACATGAGAGGTGGTCATAAGGCACCAATGGCCAGTGTGTGAGCTCTGCTGTCATAACCAATCATTCCACCGCTCCCTCCAAGTACCATCACTTGGGGGGAGTTATGCTTTCAAGATGTGGATTTTGAGGGTCCATGGATGTCAAGACTCTAAGACATGAGATGTGGCCTGGGAAGATGGCCTGCTTAGCTGAAGCTGAGACGCATGGCAGTGATGGTGTAGGTGAGTTACCATTGTCTTTTTGCCACTCTATGTTCAAGCTGTGCTCTTCAAAGATTTAGCATGCTGTGTCTTAAATGCTAGGTGAATGTTGGGGACCCTGAGTATTTAGGTGTCACGCACGTGATGCGTACTTCTTGCCCTCTTCCCTGTTCCTACACTTGCTGTTTCTGCTTCAGACAGAGGTCGCTTCTGTGGTTACAGGAGAGACTTCAGGCTTGGGTGTTCTGGGTTGTGCTTCTGATGTGGAGTAACTGTCAGGTGGTGGCGAGTCAGTCATTGACCGAGGGTCTATCATGTAGCAAGCACGTCTCTAGGCATCAGAGACCAGACTGTGAACAGGAGAGTCAAGAGTAGCTGTCTGTGCCGAGCTTTCATTCTTGTTTCAGGGGGGCAGGCCCAATAAACAGACACAGCCAAATTAGAAAATGTTTATAGTGTGTTATTGGAATTGTCTTTAGGCAAAGATCTCAAGTTTAATGTCAGATGCATGTACTGGCAAGAACAAGTTTCCATGGGGGCCTGATCTAGTTGGTGGCATGTCCTTATGAAAACAGAATCCCACATTCAGGCTAAAGGCCAAGGATATTGTGTTTGGTTATCACAACAGCATGAGTCAGTAGGTTTTTGAGTGTATGCTAGTCTGTGTCTACCAAACTAGAAATGGGCAGTGTGAACAGCTACCTGCGATTTTTTTTTGTGGGGGCTGGGGAGGTGGGGTTTGAGGGAACAGTGGCTGGTGAGTGTCTCTAGAGGAGGCTGCTGACCTCAGTGCTGCTGACCTGACTCATTTTTGCCAGTGGAAAGATACACATGTAACGATTATAGCTGTTCTCTAATGGGCTGAGTTCATCTGTGGCCAGAAAAAGAACAACAGTTCCCAGGTGCCTGGCTTTGAGAGGGGTGAGGAGTCTGAATCATGAGCTCAAGCTTCAGCAAGGTGTGTGGATGTGTGGCAGCTGAGAAAATAAGATTCAGATATTGACAGTCCTTAGCACTGGGGTCATTTAGTGAGGAGTCTCTCCTCTTAGTGACCAGGCACTGGGGGATGGAGGCTGGGCTTTGGTGGTCCAGATGATGTGGGAAAATGTTTGTCAACCTTCTAGAAGGGTCTGCCCCAGAGCAGTGGGCATGGGTAACTCCGGGGACCTGTATCAGGAACAGTGCACCCCCAGTCCCTGTGTGTGGGTCACAGCCTTGTTCCACTGGGAAGCCTGGGAGAGTGTGAGAGAACCGAATGGAGAACCTGGCTCTGCTGATTGTGTCTAAGAAATACAGTATTAGTACTTGAGGCAGGTGCTGCAGATAGGCCAGTATAAAATAGCCACCTAATGATTCATTGTCACAGCCCAGACCGTGACCCGGCCCTTTGCAGACCTTGCTTTGGTAAGTGGGCCCGGTGAACACATTTGTACACTTCCTACCCGTGGATTACTCACATTCTTTGCTTATTACCCGATTTGATTTGTTCGGGTTCTATATCTCCTCCACTCATCTCTGTCAGACGCGCTGATGATTAATTTCACGGAGCTTTGTGACCAACCCTGGCATGTGTTTCTCTCAGGCTGCGTCTGGCCTTGAGAGGTGGATGGGGTACATGCAGGGAAACACCGGCTTGGGGGGGTCACCAAGTGTTCTGACTTTGTGAACACAGAACCTGGGGATAATGGTCCAAAAGGTGGTGGTGGTGATGATTATGATGATGATGATGATGATGATGACGATGACGGGGAAGCAATCATGTGGGCTGTGAGGATGCCAAGGTCCATGAGGGTGGTTGTCCACATGCAGGGGTAGGGGTGGGAGAGGGTGGGGAGAGCTGGGTTCTGGCTTCACAAAGGCTAGGTTAGGACTTTAGAACCAACCCCTCCTCTTGAGTGGGTTTGGACCCTTCACTGAGCCTTTCTGTGTTTTGATCTCTGTCTATAAAATGGGTCTGGCCACCCGTAGTCCCTGCTGAATTGCCAGAGGACCTGGTACAGAGGTGGGTGGACAGTCTTTCTTGTAGTAGTTTTCATCTAGAAAGTGGTCATGAGACGAGTGAGTCATCGTCATAGGCGCTGTCCTCACACCAACTCAGAGGGAAATAGTATCATGACCCCATTGTACAGGTGAGATGCCCACTCTGTCCCGGGCTCTCACGTACACTGCCTGGCCCCTCCTCTGTGCCTTTGCCTCTCTGGTCACAGACTGTTAGGAGGGACCTGAGTGTGGTCTGAACATGTCACCGTGGTCTGAACATGTCACCATGGTCTGAACATGTCTCCTACATTGTTCCTAGTTGATAATTTGGGTTTAATGCTTTCCCCTCGTTCTGGTCCTTCATGTCCAACCCTTTCTGGTTTCTCGGTCTTCTTGAAATTTGGGCTTTTCACGTGGGTTGTTGGTCACAAGGGCCCCGTGAATTATGCCCCGTTCAGCTGTGACGGCCACACCTGGCATGCTGCCAGAGGGCGTGCCTCTTTGCCTCTTCATAGTTTTGAAAGATTTAATTTGATAGTTGAGACACTCTCACTTCGTCTCTTACGGTAAGAGACAGTCAGTCTTCTGGGTATGAGGTGAGGATAAGGTGGCGTGGCAGGAAGATCAGGGAGGGAAGAGGGCTGGGCTGCAGAGTCCCAATCCTTGCTCTCCACAGTCAGTAGTGCTTGAAAAATGCCTGAACCATATTTTACTTTTTATAAAGTTATGAAAATCTTAAATCTGTTTAACATAGTTACTACTGTTCTAATTGATAACGTTTTAAATATAGAATATATAATTCAATGCCATGGGTTGCATATTTAATATTGTGCAGCCATTGCGGCTTGTCTCAGTTACTGTTCTGCTGCTGTGAAGAGACGTCACGAAGAGACATCATAACCATGGCAACAGGCCAACAGGCAAGGCCCTGGAGCGTTAGCTGAGAGCCTACTACACCTTATTTGAAAGTTGGAGGCAGAGAGCAAGGGCCTGGACCTGGCGGGGGCTTTTTGAAACTTCAAAGCCCACTCATTCCTCAGTGACACCCCTCCACCAACAAGGCCACACCTTCAAACCCTTCCCAGAGCAGTTCTACCAAGTAGGGACCAAGTTCTACCAAGTAGGGACCAATGGCCTGTAGGGGCCATTCTCATGTAAACCAGTATGTTCCTGTCTGGGTCCACAACTTCTCCGTGTACCTGGAATGGCATAATGTTTGTCCTTTTGCATTTCATGTATTTCCCTTGAGATAATTAAGGTCCATTCGTGTTGTAGTTCTTGTGAGAACGTCATTCCTTTTCACGGCGGAATAATACTCTACCATAAGCATGTGCTGCATTGTGTTCATCCTCTTACCTGGCGGTGGGTGCCTGGGTTGTTCCCACCTTGTGGCTGCAATGAATATTCGTGAGCAAGTGCAAGTGATGATCCTCTGGCAGGGGTTTCCAGGCACAGTTTTAGTTTCACAGGATTCCAGTGGTAGGACCTGGAGAAAGCTTTGTCCGCAACAAGTTTGCCTTCATGGTTCCTTGGTGTGCGTGCATGCCTCTCTCCAGTGTCCCGGCAGGCTTCTGTGCCTTCTTGCTGCGTCTGCCGCAGTAGTTGTCAGGGAGGATGCTGGTGAGTCAGATTACCTTCATCAGTCCTGCTTGACTGCTTCCTTCCCTCCCTGGGTGCCTGGCTGGCCTCTTGCTTGCCTGTCTATGGTTGGGCCAAGACGTTTCACATGGGCCCATTTCTTAGGATTTGCCTGTGAGTTCTGGAGTTGCTGAATGAATATTATTCTTCTTACCTGTATTATGTTGGGGCCCCGACTTCTGTATGCATATGGAAAGGCCTTTTAAGCGGGTGACTGAGTGCTGGAGCATGCTGCAGATTTACTTCAGATGGGTAAGCCGCCTTTGCCTTTGCTCTGTGAGCCTGAGTGAGTTGCACACTCTACCTGACCTTGTGATGAGCATGCAAGACTCCCTGTTCCCCCTCCCACACTCGGAACTGGGACCCGGCATGTGTCGGTCACTCTACTTCAGGTTTAATATCTGAGGATGCAAGCTTGGTGTGCTTCCTGGTTGAAAATAACTTATTTCAGAGGAAATGGTGCCAAGGCCTTCTGGGGAGGCTAAGAGCTAGCATTTACATTCAGATTCTCATTAGACCATTTCTCAGCCATTATTCGTAAGAAGCTGTCTGATTTTAGTTGATTAGCTGAGAACTCTGTAAGGTGTCAGGTGTCAGAGACAGACCTCAGAGTGTGGTCCTTTTCATTCCCGCCTTTCCCGGTGCTCGGTTTCTCCTTAGTTTTCCAGCGTTACTCAGCCCCATCTCCATTTCTTGTAGTACCACACAGTACATTTAGTTTGGAAGATATGAAATGATACTTATCCCTATATTTTTCTATAAAGCAAATTGAAAACCGTCCTAGTCTGTGATTTATAAAAACAAATGCATTCGGATTGCTCAGCCTTACTTGGTGTTAGTCCAGGGGCCTCAGTAGCTCTCCTGTATAGCTGTCTCAATGATACTTTACAGTAGGGGCTTTCGGGGGCGGGGGGGGACTTAACCAAGTCTGTCTGCAGTCTCAAGTCTTGTTAGGGTGCCCTGCTCGTCCAGTCCACACCTAGAGCCTGACGTGCCCCATTCATGGCCAAAGCAGCGGTATGTACATGAACACACTGCGAACACTGAGGTTGCTTGAGATACTGTCTTGGCTTATTTCATGACTGAAAGCGATCCAGGCATATTACTGTTCCTTACCATTTAGAGAAGTACTGAGCACATGCCCTGTAACCCCATAGATCCATGCGTCCATGGCCAGTGGTCATCCATGCCCCCTCCTCATTTCACTGAGGGGGAAACAGCGTGGCCTGCTCCGGCATTCATCTTGCACAGCCTGGACTCGGGGGGTTGTCTTTCATGTTCTTTCATCTTCCAGTGTGCCCTCCCCAGTGGGAATGCTCCCAAGCAAGTTTTTGGAGTGTAGAAGGCTTTTACTTTGGCCTGACAGTTCACAAACAATGACACAGAGACATTATTAATTATGAAAGCTTGGCCTTAGCTTAGGCTTGTCCCATTAGCTCTTATAATTTAAATGAACCCTTATCTTTTAACCTACAGTCTTCTACATGGCTCAGTTACCTTTACTCTGTACTGCCCATCCTGTTTCCTCAACATCTGGCTGGCAACTCCGCCTTTTTTCTTCTTCTTCGCTGAGACCTCTCTGTCCCCAGAAGCCCCGCCTAACTTTTTCCGGCCTAGCTATTGGCCACTCAGCTCTTTTTTAAACCAATCACAGTGACACATCTCCGCCCAGTGTAAAGGAATATTCCACAACACAAGAGTCTGTGCTGAGGATGGGAAACTCCGCCACTCCCTGGAGAGGAGCCTGAGCCCTTATGGTCTTCCTTCAGTTATTCTGTGTTATCTCACTCTTGGTGCCAACGACAACGATGATTGCTTATTGCTGCTGAGCAGAGGGGCGTCTGAAAGATCCCACGCCTGGGAAAGCCCAGATGCTCTGCCCCCACAAGCCACATGTAGCTCTTGTGAAAGGCGCAGAGCATCCTTGGAATGCACAGGCCCACTGCTTGCACGTGGGCAGGACAGCACCTGGCCCCATATGTTTTACTCTGGTTGGTGCTAAGGGCTGGCTCCTGGGTATTTTCCCATTTTTGCATCTCTGCCCCCATCACCCTTTAGGTTACAGACCTGGCTTCGGTTCGTGGGCCACTGGTGAGTCTGAAACTTTTTATTTTGGTGTGTTAAAAGTTGTTTTTCTGTGAGGAAATCTAAATTGAGGTAGTGACAGAAATTGAAGCTTTCAAATCATAGAAAAATATAATTGGAAGATAGAACTACGGATGTGGGAAAGAATCAATTGGACAGCATTATTCGATCATTGAAGAAATGGAAGCCTCAGATTTTTAAGGAACTGCCCACACCGTCCCAGCAGGAAACTCTGGAGATGGCATTAAAGGCCATTAATGTTTTCTTGGCCTCTTTTTCTATGATGTTATATTTTGTGAGAAAAGCCCTACATCTTTATCGAGAGAGAAAATGCCGTTAGGAATTTCTAAGTTGGTTTGTACAGACAGGGTTTAATGTGAGGTTGTGAATATTCTCCTTCAGCATCAGATTTAACAAGCACCTGGGCTGTGAGACACCACCTGGGAGGGGGAGGAAGCTTGCCTGTCTCTCCAAGGAGGAAGGCCTCTTCTGGGCCACACTAAGGACCCCGAGACATTCCTTGTTCCCATGCAGATTCCCAGATGATGGAGCATGAGGGTGGGAGACACGAATTCATTTTTAGCCCTCAACCAGTTTCAGATATAAATGATTTGTTTTGACAGTCAGTCTATAAGTAGCCATAGGACGTCTTTCCACAGCAATGGCTCACTGTCTATGGTGGCTCCTCAGGATTGACAGGATGTGTATGTAGAACTGCAAGCATTCTGGGAAACGGGCCCTTTATTTATAGTCAGATAATTTGTCCGTGTTACTTAATACCCTTGCAGGGCATCACCTAATTTGAGGAGGTGGTTACTGCTCTCCAGCCTTGCTGATGATGGGCTGTTGCTAGGTAACAAGCAGCAGGTTGGTGTGAGCACCTCTTACTCTGTACTTGGGAGCCCCCCTTAGCTCTCTTCCTGAGCTGGCCAAGGTGGAAGTACATGTCACTGAGGTACCGACATCTTGACTGCGGACTTACCTTCGCTGATTGGTACATTTTGGATGAAGCTGACTGGATTCCTGCGCAAGCTGGTTCTGAAGACCCTTAAATGGAAATCCAGAGGACAGTGACCGGCAAATGGCACCGTGCCATTGAACAGGACGGAGATATTCAAAGTCATCTCTTACAAACCTAATGTGTGAAACAGGTAGCTAAAAACGGAGCCGAGTAACTTTTGGCAAGAATAAGCGTGAATAAACCTAACATGTTTTTTTCCTTTCCTTCCCTTTCCTTTTGTTTTGGTTTTTTTGAAACAAAGTCTTGCTATCTAGCCCATGCTGGCTGGAAGTCACAGTCCTCCAGCCTTAGACTCTAAATTGCTGGAATTGCCACAGCCAGCTAAGTATTCATGTTGGACTATGAATATAACTGACGGAGTTTGGAAATAGAGAGATTTAGCTATTTCTGGAAGTTTCTCCATGTACTTAATGTTGTTTTCTACCATATTTATTTTGCTGGTTCTTGTATCAGTATCAATAATAAGGCAGAGACCTTTTAAGGGCGCCACTGTTTCATATGTTTCAAAAGAAAAAAAAACTTACAAGGGCATTTTCACTTTCATTAATAGGGGATTATTTTTGTAACATGGATCGGTTATCATCCCCATGGTGATTCTGATCTTGAGAATCTGTTGGTGACTAGTGAGTGCTCCCTCTACTGGACACATTTCTTTGGTTCAGAATTACTGTGTTCTCATGCACAAGTTCCATTGCTTTGGGTCAGGTTCATAACTGCATTTATATTTTCTTTCCCTAAATGAATAAGACCTTTTAAGAGAGAGAAAAAAAAAAAACCCAATGAGTTTTAAACTTTAAGATGCTGACAAGTTGAATAGGGTTGGATGTCTTCCTTGCCACACATTGGCCAATGCCTGGTGGGTGCTCCAGCTGGTCTTTCTCTGGGCAGCCCTCCGGCTCCAGGAGCACACGCTTTGTTGGGAAATGATATCTTTCTGAGGTCCACTCTGCCTGGAGGCATCTCTCTTCAGATGTTAGTGGGTTTTCCTGTGTCAGCGGCCTTTCTTTCTAGGTCTTCGAAAATTTCCAGGCACTCAATGGTAACAGCAGGTGTTAGGTGCTGATTATATCCTCATGGACGGCTCAGATTGGACATGGAGGAGTCTTTGGGGGAGGTCTCCAGAAGCAGCCACAGGGAACTCCACTTTCAGGCAGGCCTAAGAAATAGGGAAGGAGACGGAAGCCGATTCAGTTCAATCCAGTGTTAAGTTCATCGGGTGCCTGCCCTGAGTGTGGCTTCAGGGGAATTGAAAACGAGCAAGCCGTCTTCTGGGAAGCACTGGGTAGAGCAACGGACAAACATCATCCTCAGCACCGTTTCCCTCATCCCAGGGAGAAATTCAATCATCTCAGAGACAAGAACCAAGAGTCTCTGTGGGCTCCAGGAGTAAAGGACACACTTCTTAGGATAGTGTATTCGTTACTTCCCATTGAAACAAACCCCATGACCAACAGCAGCTTACAGGAGACATGGTTTGTTTGGTTAATGGTTCCAGAGTGAGACTGGACAGCAGGCCGCAGGCTGACCACACCTTTATCCACACATAGCAAATAAAGGGAACAGGAAGTAGCTCCTGGCTATGAACGCTTGAAGCCCACCACCCGGGGCATTTCCTCCAACTGCATCTCCCAAAGGTCCCATAGCCTCCCCGCGTTACTTATAAAATACCACGGCCACAGCAGTTTACAGAAGGGGGAGTGTATGGCCCCCGGTTCTTGAGAGGAAGGAGCGGTGGAGGCAGGGAGAAGCATGGCCACAGGACCAGGAAGCTGAGGGATAGCATCCTTAGCCAAAAGCCGGAAGCAGAGAGAGTGAACCCGGGAAGTGAGTGAAGCTATGTGGTCTCAAAGCTGTGATGTCCTTCTTCCAGCAAGGCTGGCTCACCTCCCCAGACAACTGTGCCACCACTGGGAGCCAAGTATTGAAATGCAGGAGCTCCATGGGGGACATTCTCATTCAAAGGATAGTGAAATAATGGTTCCTAGAGGCTGGAGGGGGAGGGGAAGGGGGAGGGGAGGGAGAGCCTTGCCAAAGGGTGCATGCAAAGCTACAGTTACTTCAAGAATCTGGGGCATAGCAGACTGCAGTCAGTCATGCATTGTATGCTTCAAAACAGCTGAACGACAGGGATCGGGATGTTTACCAGAATCAGTGTGGTGCGTGAGGTGGTGGATCTGCTGATCACCCTGACAAGGGCATTGTGCTGTGTACACAGGCATGGGAACATCACGTTGTACCTGACACATTCAGACAACTATCTGTCATTTGGGAGTAAAATAGAACTTGAAGAAACCTCTTGGAGAACAGCGAGACCAGAAACCCTTCTGCCCTTCACGTGGACGGTGGAGCTCACGTGCTTTTACCTATAAGTCATTTGTCACAGTCTTCTGATACATTGTAGCGAGATTAAACACGCTTCCTGTCCTGGTGGCGTAGGCTGGTTCTTGCCAACACAGAAATGACTGATGGCGCCCCTGGAGATCGTCCCCTGTCTCTGTGTCTTTCACGTGTCCCTGTGTGTAGCACGGCTCTTCCAGCTGGGCTAGCTCCCAGTCCAAAGCTGGTCCCCTGATTTTAGTCATCTTCTTCTCACCCCTTTATTGTATTTCAGCCCAGTTCAGTGACTCATCAGCTTTGTGAGAGTGTGGACACCAAGGCTGCATGCACTCCAGGCCGAGAAGCGTCCTTGCTGACCTGGCTCTCACCTTCTGCTTAGCCTGTTCAGATGGTTCTCAGCCACCAAATGCTCATCAGTGGGGGAAAAGGGGAGTGTTATTCCTGGGGACTGGGATGTCGATGACACCACGGGAATGAGTGAGGCCTTAGCTAACAGTAGACGGTGACACTTCTGTCTTAGACTTTCTTAGGAATGGCGCCGTGAGCTCCCAGACTGGCTAGTTTTTTGGTTATGTGTGGGGCCGTCCTGCGTGCTGTAGGCTGTTTGGCAGCAGCCTATACTTCTTCCTTGTAGAATCTCTCCCCAAGTTGTGAAAATGGAAAGTGTCTACACATACTTACAAATACTCCCTGGGGTAAAAAGCCATCTCTAGCTTAGGATCCTGCTACATGTAAACACTTGATTTTACTCCTTCAGAACTATGCCTGGGCACATTATTTGTTTGTTTTCTTCCAAAGTATCTTATGCCAATCTCTGTGCAGATTATGAAGATCATAAAGATTAGCCAGGCACTTCTTGCTTATGTTTATATATGTGGGCATGTATTTGTCAAGTTTAAAACCGTCGTGGTTTCCACCACAATAACTCTGATCAGTGTTTTCCTGGAAGTTACATTGTGTGTGTGTGTGTGTGTGTGTGTGTGTGTGTGTGTGTGTGTGTATACACATTTTCATCTGTATGTTAGTGTGTGGAGGCCGGAAGCTGGCCTTGGATGTCTCTTCAATTGTTCTCTATAATTTGAAGAAGGGTTTCTCACTGAACTTGGGGTTCCCAGAGTCAGCTCTGCTGGTTGGCCAGCACTTCAGTGAACCCTTCTGTACTGGCCTCCACACTGCCAAGGTTGCAGGCACAGGCTAGTGTCCCTGAAGTTTAGGAGTTTTTCCTTGGGGGTGGGATATCATTCAGTTCCTATGTCTACATGGCAGGTACTGTAAACCAGTTAGTTCCTTACCAACCGAGGGTGGTTAATCCCCTAGCTAGCCAATTCCCCACCCCCAAAGTTACCTTTCTCGTTTTCTTCCTGCGTATGGCTTCCAGCCTGTAGGTCTGGTTGGTGTCTGAGTCATTATGATCCTTCAGTGATGGTTGTATTTTTGTGGTCTGTATCTTTGAGGGAAGCCCCTTGCAGTAGGGGGAAAGGGGCCAATGTCTTTGACTTTCGGCCCAGCCAGTAATAACCTTATGAAATGATAATGCTTTATTCCTCTATCAATTTCACCCATGGCTGCTTCGGCCATTTCAGATGTAGTGTCTGGTTTGTTACCCCAGATTTCTCGTTTGCTCTCTGGTGATTGCTTCCGGTCTTTCTAACTGGCCACCTGAGGCTTATCTTATTATTATTATTATTATTGTTATTATTATTATTAACAACCACTGGTCATTAGAAGTTTTACTCAATGAAACTAATGTCTCAAAACCAAGGTGGAGCCCGAAGTGTATGTACTCTTTGGGGTGCTTTGTGGGGGATGTTAGAGTTAGTGTGTTTCCTCTACAATTTTTGGAAACTGCTATAAATATTGTTCATGGGAATCCAACATATGGCCGTTTTCTGTTTAGAGGGCGAGTGAGAGAGAACTTCTGAAGAATTTTCTGGATAGTTTGCACTATGGGAGCAGTTGCCATTGGTTTTAAAGATAGATGGTTAAAGGTTTTTCTTTTCCTCCCTTTTCTGTTTTCTATGTTTATCTAAACAAACGTTTAGGAATTGCATCTCAGTCCAGCAAACTGTCCATAGTTCTGCCCCCGAGGGGACCAGGTAAGGGGTGTAGTGATCCTTTAAGAGACACTGTGGTCTTGCCGTGTGCAGGATAAAAGCTGACAGGAGCGTATGCCTTGTGCCGAGCGCCCAGTTTCCTTTGTAAAATAGTCAAGACCCTATAGGAATAAATCGCTCCGAGGATGTGGAAAGCAGAGTGCTGGACTGAATGACAGCCAGACACAGTCCTCTGCTAGGCAAGAATTAAACTGAAGACGGGGGCGGAGAGGGGGGAGGAGGAGGAGGAGGAGGAGGAGGAGGAGGAGGAGGGAGGAGGGAGGAGGGAGGAGGGAGGAGGGAGGAGGGAGGAGGGAGGAGCTCCAGGCCCTCTCCAACACACCCAAATGACCAGATTCATCATAGCACGAAACTTCACAAGTTACACCCACTCCCTTGCCGGCAGCCGGGAAGGCTACAGCTTCCTGATTTCAGTTACTGGAAGTTTAAGAGATGGAAAGGCAGCCGGGAGTGCGCGCCTCGCTGAGCCACGGGTGAGCTTCGGAAAATTCGATCCATTTTCCGCCGGTGAATCTCCTAGGCGCTGCTGGCGCTGGAGGCTGCGGCGCGAGAGACTGTGGTGAGGATGGGTGGGAGCCCCGGAACCCTTAACTGTGGCCTGAGGCGGGGAGCCTGAATGGCTGGAGCCCTGGCCCTGCTTAGTTTATGCGCGGCTACAGGGCGCTGTGCTGCTCCGCTGAGCTGCGGGAAGCAGGCTGCTGTGTGGGTTCTGACCCCCCTGGAAAAGGGCTTCTGGCTCGGAAACTTCTCCCTTGCTTTACCGAGGGTCATTGTATGGGAAACGGGACGGAGACGGTGGGACCGATCTTGACACCCGCCAAAGATGCTTCCTGCTTCGGCCCCAACCCTGCTGCGCGCCTCCAGCAATTACTAAGCTGTGTATGGGTGGGGGCTGGGGGGTGGAGGGAATCCCTTTGGAGAGGTTTGGGATTCTAGGCTGGACTGGTTTTCAGATAGTCTGAAGCTGTGGCTCCGGACGAGCACCTGGATGGGAGTTCCAGAATGAGGCACCAAGTCTCAGGTTTTCCTACTAGTTTTGCATTTAGGTTAGTTGTGCTAAAAGCCCCTTGCCACCGGGGAGCTCGGTTTATCTGGAACTCCTTTTTAATGTGAGTTTTTCTGCCGCAGCCGGCTGATCTTCTGATCCATTGCCTAAGCGAATTTTGGGTGGGGTGAAGAGAGGAAGTTTCGCTGGAGGGTGGCACGGTGGGGGGGGGGAGGTTTGGGGTCTTTGTAAGTGACAATATCATAGCAAAGCATAAACTTGGCTCCCCACCCACCCACCTACCCCCATGTCCTGGTTTTCCTCAGGCTTTCCTGGGTGTGTGGTTAGAAGGAAGTTTTGAGGCTGACATACCTGTTTTGCTTATTTCAAGTCTGATCAGTAGCTGGGTGATGCACTTGGAGCCAGGATTTTTGAATGCTTATTGTTAGCCAATCCTTCATGAAATTACTTTTAGGATAAAAGGTGCGGAGATGGATGGCGCTTCGGTTTGCAACTAACTATCCATTTTGCAACAAGCTCTCCCCCAGTTTGGAGTGAGTGGAACCGGAGGCGTTCCCAGCTGATCTTGTCGTTTTTCCTAGCATTGGGGGGGGGGGGGGGGCTGTTTGGCTGGCTCAACAGTCTTCCACTCAGGTATTGCAGCTCAGGGCACAGGCTGCTGGGGCCACAGTTAGCTTGCTGGGAACCTTCTGCTTCCTTGAAGGGAAAGACCTGTATGTGAAGGAATGACTCGCCAACCAAACTAGACCCGTCCCTAGGGAGATCAGGTGGTATGGCCCAGGCTGTCACACCTGGTAGTGGCTCCAGAAACAGGCTCTAAGCATGATGTTGTCACGCCTACTCCTGAGGAACCTGTTGTCACTCTACAGGCAGTGGCTGAACTGGATCTTGTGATGGCAAGGGCAACACTGAGTAATAGATGGAGTTTATGGAACAGTAACCTTCAGAGAAAGGGGAAGCAGTGATTCACAGACGAAAGGGTCTTGGGTAGTTGTCACTGGGGACTGTTATGCGGATGCCTGAAGCTGGGGTTGATTCGGCCATGGGGCCACTAAGTTTCTCAATAGCTCCAATTCTGGTGCCATGCTTTTCTTTTGGCTCCCTCTCCCCCTCCTGGTTTGGCTCTGTTTGCCTTATATACTTTTAAAGTTTGGAGTTCAGTGTGTCACAGAGATAGGACCACTGAAATTTTGTTTTAGTAACTAATTTTCGTTGGAAGCTTTCCAATTCTTCTAGGGTTTGAAGTATATCGGTGTACAGTTAGTTATATTCGATAGACTCCGTTTTTAAAGACTGAGGCATATGTAAAAATGTTTCCTTTGCCATTCTTGGCATTAGTTATTTATTCCTTTTCTCTCTTTCTGTGTGTGCCTGTGTGTGTGTGTGTGTGTGTGTGTGTGTGTGTGTGTGTGTGTGTGTTTTACTGGGCCAAATATACATGACATGCCAGGCAAGTGCCACACCATTAAGACACACTCCCCCAGCTGTGTATATTTTCCTGATCAGTCTTGCTAACATGTTGTCAATTTTATTGCTATTGGAAGAACAACTTGGTTTGTTTGTAGTTGACACACAAAGCCCACCTCCTTCCTGAATTAAAAACATTCAAGTGAGCATCTAAAAACTTCTGCCTTATGGGATGCTGTCAAGAAAGGTTTTATGACATCCTTTGAAAACAAGCAACCGAGTCCTCCAGCTGTAAGGAGGAAGACATTATGTACTTCTCTTTGCATCTTTGATGTTGATTGTATTTTTCTGTTTATTAAAGCATGCCTTCTGTGTGTGCACATCCTACATATTGGACCAAATTGTTCCAAGGTGGGTTTTGTGGATTCACTGGGGCACACCCAGTGAAATTGTTTTAGAAGCATCAAGCCAGAGTGTGCGTGAGGCTTGGAGGTAATTTAATGTGAAGTGTGGGAGCATTCAACGCTCTCAGCATACACATTTACCTTGTGCAAGAGTAGACAAATTGTGGTAATGACTGGGGAGGAACATTTCATTTCTGTTCATATTTAATGCATGAGCCTGAGTGTTTTAAAGTTTAGTGCCATCTTTCTGAGTGTGTGGCAATCCAAGGGCTTTGACTCGGGCTCTGCCAGTGAACTGTGAGGTCTCGGGATAATTACTTTTGAATTTCCATATCTTCAGTGATGAGATAAATATGCAAACCACTTGCGGTCGTGGGATTTTCCTGAGAATATCTAGGTAGGACACTTTTCATGTGATTTGGCACACATAGGCTCTTTGTGAATGGAGGCTCATTGAGTGTCTCCTGTTTCCTGTCCTTTCTTGTCATACTTCGAAGCTCAGCACTTCTCTCTCTGTCTGCCTATCAGAACAGTGAAAGAGGATAAAGCAGACTTGGAAATGGAATAAAACAAAAGTGTTCTTTCTCCCTATCTATTCCCTCTTCATTATAAGTGAGTGAGGTCACCAGGGACACCTTTTAAATTTCCTGTTTTAATCTTAGTTTTCTAGTTAATTGCTGGTAAAGTGATTGTGTATTTCTTCTCTCTATTTTTTACTATATCTTCCTGGGATGATTATTATTTTTCAGTTCATCTCATCTCTTTTCGTTTTCCTCCTCACCTTTCTCTAATTTCCTTTTGAACGAAGTGACATGCTCTTAAAACCATACACTTAACCAACACCAGGAAAACGTGCCTGGTATAGCCGAGGTGGGAAAATGAATGTTCAGGGCTGTGGTGATTGCCTGGAATTTAGAAAGGAATATTGGGTTTTGAGGTCCCCCAACCCTAAGCCATTTAATCTTCTGAGAGATTGGCAGCTGAAAATGTCCTGGGGAATACATGGTATGATGTGCTCATGTTTCTGCATCTGGAATTACAAGGTAGGAGAGAGGGTGAGCTGGAATAGCATTCATTTGCATTGTGGTACCACGATCGCTGTTCTCTACTGTGCCCAAGGCTTGAGCCCTGGCTTGTATATTGTAACGAGTAAGCTTCAGGTGTGGAGTTCTCTTCCAGGAAGACAGACACACAGCTGCTCTTGGTCCAGCCTGTCTGCTCGGCTAGGCTGGCGGTGCTTTTTGATTCCAGTAGATGTCAGAGATGGGGAAGAGCAGAAAGAGTTCTCACACGGGCCTTGCCCTTCTTTGAATGCCTTTGAACCAGCGTTAGCATGACGTTCCTCCGGTGAGCGTTTGAGGGCAGTTATCACCACTTTTGGAAAGCTTTGCTTGCATAGTGGATTAGTGAGGACTGGTGAGATGTCCTGATCACAGGGTTTCATTCAGCCACCCTGGCGTCTCCACAGTCGGTGAGACCTGGATGGGTAGATATAGTCAGTGCCGCACTATCTGTAAGCCTAGATTAAGAGCCTGTAAATGTCCCTGGGGTTGCTCAAATACCAGTAGTGTATTCCCAAGCATCCACATGGCACTCAGCACAAAAGTACTGTCTGTGACCTGTGAGGTGCTTTTCCTGTGTCCTCTTATTGTGTGACTAAGCTTTTCCTAGGGAGACTCAACACACACACACACACACACACACACACACACACACACACACACACACACACACACTTTGTATAGGGATCCCACAACAGACCAAAATGCAGATACCACCAAAGTCCAGCTTGGTGAAGCAGTGAGTTTTATTGGGGTTACTTACAGGGATATGGGTGAGGGGTCACTTACAGGAGCAGAAATGACTCAATGACAGCTGCATCGCCAAGGCCCCCCGAGCATCAGTGACAGCTCATAAAGCTGGGAACCTGGAGTATGTCGCACAGCCTGCGGGCAGCTCACCAGATTATCCTTTCCAGGTGACTCTGGTCTAACCCTCGTCCAGGCAGCTGGTCTGGTCTCGGAGACCCCTTTACAGCTCTTACTGCTTTTTATTTTTTTGAACTGGTCAGTTTCAGGGACTTCCTAAGGCTATTTGTTTAGTGGTTTACCTTCATGCTCAAGGAACTTTCCTGCAGGGTGGAATGTTTCAATCTTGGAGCAAACTGTTATACAACACCCCTTAAGAGTGTTCTTGAAATATATGCAACACAAGCCTAAACCCGTTCTTTATCTGCTCTGACAGGTAGAACCCTTGTGGACTGAAACCCACCTTTCCAGACCCGAAAGCAAGGCCGAGAAAGAGGAAGGGAGAGTCAGTCCCAGAGACGATGGTGTTCTGAACTCCAGTCCCTCTCTCAGGACGTGAGCAGCCCCTTCAGATGGCACCTTTGGAGACCCTGATGAAGGCTCTTCTCTTTGGCCTGGGGTAAGTGTGGCATTTGCCTGAGGCTGGGGAATAAGCGTTTGACCTCCAAGACCTTTAAGTGTTTATTGTCTCAGAGTGCCACACAGACTGCTGTCTGGGGACAATGGGAAGTGAGGTATTGGTGACTGGATTCGGTGGGAAGGAGGCTATTGTCCTCCCCACTCAGAATCGGAAGCTTTGAAACTTGTGAGGGCTTCAGATTCTCAGGGGTGCCGGCGTGTGGGTTCTTGCCACTGTTAACGTTGTTTTGGAGACCTCAGAGGGTGAGTTCCTACCTCGGTGTTCCGGGCTCCCCCTTTGCCTGCTTGTCTGGTCCTAGGAAAGGGGAAGAAAGAACAGATTTGACGGCCCAGGGGGAAACGTGGTGTCCCAATGTGTGTGTGTTGTCTATAGGATCGTGTTAAATGAGAGAGGTCGGTCTTCCTCTACCTGCAGAATGTGCTTGGAGAAAGCATGACATTTCATGGGAGTGTCATCGATGTGGTCAGACCAGACACTTTCATTGTGTGAAGAGCCTGAAGCTTTACCAGGAGGGATCTAGGGTTAATTAAACATGCATGTTCTGAGTCACTTGGAGGAGCAAGGCTTCCAAAAGACATCCTTCTTTCCTCCTTGGAGACCCAACAGAAAGGGAGGGCTACATACTTTTCCGCTTTCGCTCTCTGAATGTGGATTTCATTGGGAGAGAAGGATTAACACCCGAAGGTACTTTTGAAGGGATGGAGCCATGGCTCAATGGCTAAGAGCACTTGCTGTTCTTCCAGAGGACCCAGGTTCAATTCCCAGCGCCCATGTGGTGACTTATAGCTGTACATAATTCTAGTTCCAAGGTATTCAGTGTCCTCTTCTGGCCTCCACGGTTGCCTGCTTCACATGTAGTGAGTGCCTTTATATAGACGCAGGCAAAACGCTCATACACATAAAATAAATATATTTTTTTAAAAATGGAGGTTTTTGAGCCATAGGAGGTTGCTATGATTCTTCCCAAGTTTGCCTGCTGCTCACTAATTTACCTGAGCCTTGGTGATGGGACACTGTATATTCATTTTTTTAATGGTAAGAGGCTGGGGGCTGCCGACTTTGAAGAAAACAGGAACCAGCATGGCAGCTGCTTCCTGAGGCCTGACCGACCCCTGCAGCTTCTGAGGTTTCCCACCAGCGTTCCAGGTCCTGCTGGTGGGTCCTGCTGTAACCTGTTAGTCCAGTATTGCCTGTTGCTGCTCGGAGCCAGAACCGGGAGCCAGCCCTGGCCACGCCCCTCTAACAAGCCCAGCAGCTGCCAGAGAAAGCTCCTTGGGTGTTGGCGATCACCCGGTGCGATCCTAATTGGGTTAGGTACTCTTTTCCAGAGGTAGAGGTGATGTCAGCAAGAACTGCCCCTGTGCAGTGGGACGCTCTGACCCTCCGTCCCTTACCCCTGGGAACCATTTTTCACCTTGTCCCTTTCCCATGGACTCCCCGTGGCTTCCTTCTTTGCACGAGCTAGCACGCCATGCATAATGGCTCCTCCCTGGCTTAAGTCAGATGTCTAGAGCAACAAAGTTGCGAATCGCTCCCTCGTCTGTCCTCCTGAGGTGCTCCGAGGACTCCTCTCCTGTGGGGCTGCTTGGCCTTCCCCTTCCTACGCCATTGCGTGGGTCACAGGGGCTACATAGGATATTGGGGTGCTTCAGGAGAGGCTGCTCTGAACCAGTCTTCTCAGCTCGGTCCCAGGGCGGGCTGGCCTTGCCTTGCCCCCCCAGCTCTCTGCTCGGTCATTGTTTACCTCTCCCCAAGGTGGGTCCACCTCCTCCTGGTGCCTTCCTACTCTGGACTCCTGACCTTTCAACTCCACGTATTGCTTCCCCACTCCTCCTCTTGAAGGCCTTGCTCCCCGAGAGTGTATTACAAATCTTTGGGGGGCTCTGTCCATGTAGCGAGTACCGAGGAACTGTTTGAGGTCACCTAAAACCTGTCCACAGACGCCGGGAGAGATGTCAGGTTTGTTTCTAAGTTCTTCAAGGGAGGGGAAACACCGAGGTGAACCAGCCGGTTTAAAAGGAAGCAAGGGGGCCGAGCTGACGGGAGCCTGTGCTTGTCTGAACCCGTGTGTTTTCACACTGCAGCCGCTCCAGCTGAGTTATGCGGTGGATGGATGCATCATCCCTTGGCGTTGAGTGCAGGGCCCAGCCATCCACCCCAAGGGAGCCAGAGCAGGTTTATGTGATGAATAATGTCCATTTGCTCCCAGTGCTAGGCCTGTGTGTGGCTAAGCGAGTTCCATGGAAACAGGAAGATGAACTTGGCCAAGCTTTGTGCTCCATTCCCCCACTCTTGAAAGATACCAAAGATGTCAGTTGGAATTCAGTGTGTTGAGTTTCATCTGGTGGCCAGCCATATTCCATAGCCATTTCTCAGCAAGATACCAGACATGCTCTCCTTCTTGGGTGTGTCCCTCATTTTAAGGTGGTGGAAAGATGGCTAGCCTGGGAGTCAGAGAGCAAAAGGAAAGAGACTGCATGCTGGGCATGGTGGCACATCCAATCCCGGCCAAAGCAAGGGATTTGTGAGTTCAAAGCCAGCCTGGTTGACATAGTGGGTTCTAGGCCACCCAGGGCTACTTATCGAGACCCTGTCTCTAGGTAAATAAATACACTACACACACTGAGCACCTACTGTGTACCTGGCATTCTGTTAAGTGCTCTCAGTCAGGCTAGGGAGACAAGTTCCGAGATCTTCTCTTTGGGTCTCAGAATACGCAGATGTTCGAGCCTCCATGGTACTATACACCTCATCCTGCATGTTTTTTTTTTTTAAACAATCATTTGAGTATATTTCTTTTCTTTTTTACTATTGATCCCATTTATCTCCCCGTCTCCTCACATCTGCCCTCTACCCTTGCAACCCCCTCCCCACCCCCACAATCGAATTTAAGAGACCAAAAACCAAACCAAACAAAAAAAGCATCATCTTGTTTTGCTGTAACTCATTTCTCAATACTTACAATGCCTAATACCATATAAATGCTATGAAATTTGTTGTTGTACATTAGTACTTAGGGAATAATGACAGAAGTTGATCTTTACTTGTGTTGTATACATGTACTTTTTTTTCAAGTACTTTCCAGTCTACAGCTGGTTGGATGTATCAATGTGGAGAGGTGGGCACAGGGGGCTGACTGCGTGACTGAACCTCCTTCCTGTGGCATGTGTAAGTCTCCTCTTTGAGTCTAGAACTGGGACCCACAGAGCTGGGCTGAACTCCTGTCCACACTCCATCTGACTTCTGTCCCCATGTGCACTGAACTTCATTCAGTCCTAGAGAGAAATAGGCCTTAGATGATGATGTCTCATGGCCACATTGACTCTAGAGAGAAACAGCCTTTGATGATGACGTCACGTTGACTGTACAATGCGGAGCCTTTGTGCTTATTTCTATGCTGACAAGGTCTTTAGTGTTTTATGAATTGGTTAAAGTCAGTGTTGCTTGAAACACCATGACTAGGTATGGTTTGAGTATCGAGAAGATGATATTTGAAAAACTGAAGAACTAGGAATCTCGCTTTAGCTGTAGATATCTGTCCACATGTGGAGTGTATTGAGCTGGCTCTTTGAATTCCCCCAGAAAAGTTGTTCCATTTTAGTCTTTTCAAGGAGCAGGAGACCATCTTGGTCTTGAGTGGCATCTGTCTGTGGTATATACTGGAGACCATCTTGGTCTTGAGTAGTAGCTGTCTGTGATATATACTGGAGATCATCTTGGTCTTGAGTAGTATCTGTCTGTGTGTGGTATATACTGGAGACCATCTTGGTCTTGAGTAGTAGCTGTCTGTGGTATATACTGGAGACCATCTTGGTCTTGAGTAGTATCTGTCTGTGGTATATACCGGAGACCATCTTGGTCTTGAGTGGCATCTGTCTGTGGTATATACTGGAGACCATCTTGGTCTTGAGTAGTATCTGTCTGTGGTATATACTGGAGACCATCTTGGTCTTGAGTGGCATCTGTCTGTGGTATATACCGGAGACCATCTTGGTCTTGAGTGGCATCTGTCTGTGGTATATACTGGAGATCATCTTGGTCTTGAGTAGTATCTGTCTGTGGTATATACTGGAGACCATCTTGGTCTTGAGCGGCATCTGTCTGTGGTATATACTGGAGACCATCTTGGTCTTGAGTAGTGGCTGTCTGTGGTATATACTGGAGACCATCTTGGTCTTGAGTGGCATCTGTCTGTGGTATATACTGGAGATCATCTTGGTCTTGAGTAGTATCTGTCTGTGGTATATACTGGAGACCATCTTGGTCTTGAGTGGCATCTGTCTGTGGTATATACTGGAGACCATCTTGGTCTTGAGTAGTAGCTGTCTGTGGTATATACGGTTTAGGATGTTGGTGCTTTGAGTTGGGTGCTTGGGATACTCTTCCCCTAGCTTGTCCCTCTCCTGCCCACATTGCATAAACATTGGTATGGCAGGGACAGATGGCCGCTCCGGAGCTCCTTTGATGTCACATTTGGTTGCCTGGGTGGGGGTAGAGTGGTTGCAGCCAGTCTCTGTGGGAGGAGGAGAGGCTGCCTGGGAAATACCCACTTGACAGTGGGTAAACAGAAGGAAAACTCCAGAAAAGCTGTGTGCCCTGGTCCGTGTTCAGTCCAGACAGCGGTGGCGTGGGATTTACATAAGTGTTTGACTTGGGAAGGAGCCAGAGAGCACAGAGCACAGGCCTTAATTGATGCTCTGCAGAGTTGGATTTTCTTACAGGAATGAATGAACCGGAGTGGGGGTGGGTTAGGGGCTGCTTGTCATTATTTCCAGGGTTGGGGAAAAAAAAATCTCTGCCAGAAACCTTGGTTAGGCTCACGGGAGGGCATGTGTAATCTCAGGTAGTCAGTGGAGAGCAGAGCAGCGCTTATCAGTGTGTTTTCGCGCTGATTAAACAGCACCAGTCTGTGTAATGAGGACCAAAGGCTTTGATGGAAAAAAGGAGTACTGTAATGAAGAAGAGAATCCAGACAGGGAGGATGTGAGACAGCAGGGTGCTGAAAGAAACTGCAAGGACTGACAGTGAGTGAGAGTCAAATGGCTTTACAGCATCCAAGGTTTGGAGGGCACAGTAGAGGATGCTGCCATTGGCTGCTTGCAAACCAAGCGTGGCCTCCGACCATGGTGGAAAAACTAAGTCACTGCAATTTAGAGTCCACTGCCAGCTCCGGGGAGTCTAGCCTTAGGCTAAGAACTATTGACACTTCCTTTTCTAATGTGTTTACAGAAGTCCCAACGGGTCAGATTGTGGCTGTGCATTCAGGGTGAGTGGCATGTCTTTGCTGTGCTTCATAGTAGTTTCTCCCAGAGGGTGAATTTGGGGAGCTCGTTGATTAATTATTTGAACAAACCATTCATTCATTACAATACTGTGAGTGTGGCTGGCCGTTGGGGGTGTCCTCAGGAGATTCAGTGATGTGTGATGGACGGCTCCCCATCTCTCCAGAAGTTACTGTGAGGAAGAGAGAGAGTGGTCCCATGAGAAGGATGGGGTGAGTCAGGACATTAACCAGCGAACTGTGAGGCCTGAAGATGGGGGAATTACTCAGGATACTGTTAACTTTCTGTATGCGTAGAACAGTCCATTTAACTACACATGGCCCCAGAATGAGGGTGGTTGGACTTAGAGTTTTCAGTTTTCCAAGGGTGCAGACCACATTTGGAATGGTGACTTTGGGGCTTTCTATGGTCTGGGGGGTGCCCATAGCTTATGTACATAGCTTACATCTTTGGTGTCAGTGCTGGGCAGCACCGATGGATGACAGACAGCTAGCTCACTGTCAGCCCCCCAGTCACCAGGGAAGCATGCCAGAGCCCCAGAGCGTGCAGCAGCACCAAACTATGTTTAGTGGGTCAGGTGGAGGAAATGTATTTTTGACTTAAGGCGATGGGTTTAATTGGGAAGTAACTCCATCATAAATTGGGGAGTGCACCTGTATTTATTTCAAGTTGGGACAAGCAGCCTATATGGACAGAAGTATATTATTTCTGCTTTATTTTTTCTCAGTGATTACAGTAATCTAGTGTGTTCATGTACCTAAGAGACCATATAGTCCTAAAAAGATCCAACCCAATGGACTTTAAATTTGTTTCTCATTGTGTGTATTCATTGTACATGGTACTGTGTTGCATGAAGGCATTTTCATACATGTATGTATCTTATATTGCACATATTCCTCCACGTTCCCTACCCAGCTTTTTCTCATCCTGCCCGCATCCTGTTATTCTTGTTTATTCTCTTAGGGAGTTCCATGTCATGTATATGCACATGATTTTATGTATCTGCATAAAAAAATTGAGGAACCATAAATGGAAGAAACACATACTTGTCTTTCTGAGACTGGTTTAACTTGTTTCATATGATTATTTCCAGACTTTGTTTTTCTTTATAAATGAAAAAAAAAAAAGATCATTCGTGTTGATACATGTCTTAAAAGTGGACGGACTTTTTGCTTAGGTCCCTGGTGTGACTATTAGGGATGTAAGTGTGGGAGTTTTAGTGCACAGTCCTTGCACTGCTCTGAACATTTCCTTCTGTGTAGGTCCAGGGTTAGTGATTTCGCTGGAAATCGCTCCTCAGGCCAGAGTGCTTTTCTTTCTCTATTCACTGTGCTCTTAGACAATTTCATACAGATATGCCATGGCTTCTGATTATCCCCGCCTCCCTTTTCCCCTCCCACCACCGGTCAGCTGCTCCTCCTGTCTAGGTCCCTCTCCCACGTCTTATTCCTGTCTTTTTTACGATAAGCTTAGTTATATTTGGGTAAAATGATGACTCTTATTTGCCGGTTGGTGTTTACTTAGTGAAGTATGGAAAAGTGCTTATTGGACAAGGCAAAGTCAAGAGACTCACGTTCTTTCCTCTCGGGCACTTCCTGCTTCTGAGTTTAACCACCTTGTTGGTCAGGGGTGAAAGCACCATCCTCTACAGAGTTTTCTCCTAATGTGGTGGAACCAAAAAGCAGATATATTGGCTCATGCCTGTGATTCAATCACGCAGTGGTTGAAGGTCAAGGCAGGAGAATTGCTGTTTGAGAACAGCATAACTTACATAGTAAGTGACCTACAAGTGAGATCCTCACAAGAAAGCCAACACAGAGCCATTACCTAAGGCCTTCTATATGGACATTAATGTGTCAAGACACGGCCTTGGCTTGACCTTGTGTTTATTCTTGATTCATCAGACCCAGGTTTTGTGGCTGTAAACTCATTTGTGTGTGTGTGTGTGTGTGTGTGTGTGTGTGTGTGTGTGTGTGTGTGTGTGTGTTTTCGCGCGCGCGCGTGCTCACACGTGTTATGTTTAAAATGTTAGCTTCTTTTCCTTCCCTTCCCTTCTACTCCAGGACTAAGAGGTTTCATGTAGGTTGAAAATGGAAACTACGGAAAACATGGGATCTGGAAGTCATTTTCATCAGGAGAGAAATTACCCAAATGGGAAAAGACACTACTTTGTCGCTTGCCAGCTGAGGGAAACACAAGAGTGGGTAACTTGCTTTCCTTCAGTAATTGGATACATTATACAAGGCTAACCATTTCCCCGGGACTTTGTAGTTAGCAAAAGGCAAGCCCAGGTGTTTGCTGGTCCCCTCTCCTGAAGAGTGCATTGAGATGGAGGTGAAATCCAGATCACCTGCCTCCTATTTCTGTCCTTTGAATGACACTGATTCCTGCAGATGGCGTTCATCCTGTGACCACTGTCTGCCACCTAAACAGGGATGTCTGGGTCAGCCCTGGTTGCGACTATGGGGAACAGGCTGGGGAATTCTCTTGTCAGGTGCCAGCCTTCCCGAGGGGACGAGACAGGAGCGAGACCTTCTGTTGCCTTGCATTGGGATTATCAAACCGCTTCCTGTGACTGGGGTCCGTGGTCCTGGGCAGTTGATAGTTTAGGGTCCTCCATCCTAAGAAGGAAATTTTACTTTGGAAATTCAATGGCTTCTTTTGACCTGTCATTTCTTACAACATGATTTTGTTCTCAAATTCCATTCCCACCACCATCCCTCCTGGTCCTCACCTTTCACTCATGGTCATGAGAACAATTTAGTCTGAGGCCTGCAGTCTGTTCTGAGGTGACGAAGTTGACTTTTCCTATAGTTTTGGCCCAGGTGACCCAAGTTGCCTGTATGTTGAAGATCTATCTATCTATCTATCTATCTATCTATCTATCTATCTATCTATCTATCTATCTATCTATCTATCTATCTCCGTCCGTCCATCCATCCATCCATCCATCCATCCTATATTTTTAATGTTGGTTGGGATGGACCCCTGTTCTCACGGATGCTAGGAAAATGCTTTACTGCCCAACTACTGCCCCGGCCTGATTCTTGTGTCTTGTTTAATCATTACTGTGCAGTTGTTGAGATGTAGTTGCTTGAATAAATGCTCACTTCCCTGTTTCCTGAACCTAGTTCCGGAGGCTTCCAGGGCTCTTTGTTTGAAAATCTGTTCTCATCTTTGCTGACCACTTGGTTGTATGTTTGAAGTGGTGTAGTCACTCGGGTCTCCCAGCATCCCCTCTGCTTAGTCCTGTGTTCAGATTCACCTGTAAGGAAATGAATCTTTTCGTTCTGCAGATGCATTAAATTTACTAGGTACAAAGACAGTATCTGAATCTCACTTCACATTTAGGGTTTATAAATCTATTTGAAGTACTTGGGAAAAAGCATCATGTTAGAGATGGATTCGTCTGTGTGTAAAACTAAAACGAGACTCATTGCCAAATTTAATTTGTCAAGTGTTCTTAGAAAGAGGCGGCTTTCTAGAGAGTGTGAAGCTCAATTTGTCCTAGGCTCAGTAAGATCATTCTTTGCATTTCTCGTTCTGTGCATCTTTCCCATAGAAAGCACTGTGCAAAACACTGCACATGGGCCTCATGACAGCTTTATTCAGAATTGCCCAAACTTGGAGGTGACCAAGATGTCTTTCAGTAGGTGGACACCTACCTCACACAGTAGACTACTATACAGTGCTAAAAAGAAATGAGCAAGCCACAAAAAGGCCTGGAAGAACCTTAGATTTAGTTGTTAGGGACTGTGAAGCAGGGAGGGATGGCTAGATGGGGAACTGGGTAGATTGGGTAGTCTAGCAAATACGTGATCCATGTCCTGTCCAAACCCCGAGAACATGCAGCTTCTACACTAATGTCAGTGAAGGATTTTCGGTAATAATGATGTGTCATGTGGGTTCATCGGTTTTTAACAGATGTCCTTCCCTAGTGGGTATGTGGGTGGAGAGGGAGGGGTCTGTTCTTGTAGAGCATAAAGTCTATGAAAAAAAAAACCCTCTGCACTTTTGCAATGAACCTAAAATGATCTATATAATAAAAATTTAGAATACAACAACAAAAGAGAAACCCAAGCTGAGGAGATCCATCCCTGAATTCTCCCCAGCGGATCCAGTCAAGAGTCTGTTACTTGGCCTGTGTTAATTCTTTTTTCTTTCTTTCTCTTTTTTCTTTGCCTGTGTTAATTCTTAATGTCCCCCCGAGACCTTCTGCTTGGGCAGAGGTTGCTAGGTAGCATGAGAAGTTCCTACATCAAGAATTGTGTCTGTACCTGCAGAATTGGGATGTGACAAGAATGGCCCTTGTCCTGGTGGCCTCATAGCTAAGAGGCACCAGTCTCTAGGACCTGGTCGTCCCTGTCCAGTCCTGTACTGTGGTAGTGCCGTTGATGCTAAGGAGGTTTTTCTTCTTGCTCTGACTTTTTTGGTACCTTCTGTGTTGGCCAGACCTTCTTCTGGCTTTGAGGGCGGTGAGAGTTGGTAGGGCTCTGATAGTAATTGAAAGTCCTAGGAACCCAAACAAGGGGCTGGAGCTCACACACTGGTCTTTGGGCCTTTTTCATGAGTTTCCAGGGTCTGTGTGCAGAGGGCACATGAGCATGGATCTAAGCCGGTGTGAAGATTTTCCTGGAACTTCGGTTGGGAGGGATTCGCTTTTACTGAAGACAGCATCCTGGTCCCCTGTATTTACCACAGGCTTCATTTGTGCCAGGCTCAAGTTCTGGGTAGTGGAGACGCAGTAGTGAGCCAGACTTAGGAGAATCCTCTGCCCTCTTGTAGCTGGCCTTCTAAAGGGGGAAGAGAGCGAGTCACTGGCACACGTGCCATCTGGAAGGTGATCGTCACCATGGAGATCAGAGAAGCAAGGGCTTTGGAGAGGAAGAGTTAGATGGGAAAGGCTCCCTCTTGGTGACGCTGTACCAAGAATGCCTACAGGTAAGGGAGCAAGCTCTTCTGGTACCAGAGGGCAGAGAGCTGGGCCTGTGATTTGGGGGGATTATCATGGGGATCCCTGAGGCTTGGTCTGGTAGACGGAGGGAGAAAAGTCAAGGGGATATGGAGAAGAGGGGTGTGGTGTAATAGAAGCCTTTTGCGAACTGTGGTATGAGGGAGTTCTACTCTGATTCAGGTGTTAATAGGCTCCTGAGTTGAGGGTAGACCAAGCAGCTTCCTCATTTGGACCACTGCTCCTAGCCATCCATATCTCTAAGCACTGATTAAATTTTGTTATTGCACACACAGCCCTATCCCCTTGGTGCCGTCGGATCTGTATTAATAAAATTTTAGCTTCTCTAGGCATAAATCTCTGTCTTTATAGCTGGTAAGAAAAGGGACTTTCATCATTTGAGGGGAGTTAGTTGAAGAATTCTGTAAGGAGTTCAAGGGTAGATGGAAAATGCTGGAAGGTAGTTTACGGTTCTGTGCAGCCCAGCGTTCATTTACTTAACAATTGGAGAGTCCTCCTCTCCACCCTTGGCTCCGCCTTGCCCCTTCCAGCCCCAGCCTTGCTGTTGACCCTTCCCCAGTGCATACCTTTCTGGTTCAGGCAGCTGATTGGAAAGTTAACCTCTCGGGAGCTGCACCTGAAACCAGGGCCTGAAAACCGTGCGGCCGATCTCGGATGCTTTCCGAAAATACAAAACCTGAATTTTTTGGCATCTGAGCTGGTTGTCTCTTTTAAGTGGCATGTGGTAAACTTGTCCACAGATGTTAGTGGGCCAGTCTACTTTGAACAAAATAATAATAACGTTCACATCTGCTCCCCTTTTCATCTGGTGATCTTCAAACCCCAAGTGCATATTAATTAAGCCTCGCATTACTGGAAGGTAAGAAAGGGTAGAGGGAAACGACTTTCATCACTGCTGCAGAGGGCCTTGGAGGGACAGCCTCTGGGGCCAGCAGAGTAACAAGCATTTTGCACCCCGACCTTGCCTTTCATCTGGCATCAGAGGTTCTCTGCAAGCGTTTCCTGGTGGGAATGCCTTAGCAGACAGGCTCAGAGTACAATCTCTCCCCAGCTCGGCCGCATTGTCCTTGCAGACAGCTTCTTCCTGTCTGCTTCATGGCCTCACTGGGGGTTTTCTGGGGCTTCATGGTGCGGACTGGGGATGATGCAGATGGCTGCTGAGGCAGTTGGGTTTTTCCTTTCCATCCTTTTGGTTTGCTATGCGGCTAGGTAGGCAGCGCCTTTGAAACGTCAGCTGCCTGCCCAGCTGGGAAGAAGTCATTTTTAGTTCGTAGCCTGGGGCTCCCTTGTACCCAAATGCTCTCCCTCCAGAACGCATCCCCTGGTTAAGTCAGGAGAATAGAAGAAGCTGGAGAGAGAGCCATTGTTTTCCGACAAAGCAGGCCTGGGGTTGTGTCCATCAGAAGAGCAAAGCCCAACAAAGGCCATGAGGAAGTGGACTGGTCCTGTCATTAGCAGTGAGAAATCCAGCTGCTGGCCCGTGGGAGGGAGGCCGGGGCTCCTCCCACTGAGATCAAGGGCTGCTGCCTGACAAGTGGGGAAAAGCACTTGGCAGGGTGTGAAGTGTGCATCCACAGTTGGTTCTCGAAGGAGTGGGGCTCTTTGATTTTTAAACGGAAAACCTTTAGCTCCATTTGCAGACATTCCTAGCAGCCAGTATCAAGTGTGCTATTGATTTTACAACATAATACTGCCTTTCTTGACATGTGTGTGTCAGAGCAAGCCATAGGAAGTATTGAAAAGGCAGGTTCTTTAGGGCTGCCTCCATGTCAGACCTGTGTGGATTCCAGCTTCACGGCATTAAAGGGCGACACATACCTGTTAGCGCAGGTACAAGGTGAAGGTTGAAAGTTCCGTGAGTGAATTCTAAAGCGCACTCGATGACAAGACTCTGTTCCCAGCATGATCGTCAAGTTGGTGTATTGTTTGTTTACCATGATTTCCTTATACCGTGGGGGTCCTAGTTGGTGGGAGATACTACTAGAACGTTTCTTAAATAAGAGTAATTAGAGCGAGGAAATGGCCTAGGAATCTACTTTATTGTTTGGGTGGCAAAATGAATGAAATCTTTTGTCTCCCGCTCTTGAGTACTGCGCTCTCCTCTGGGGCAGTTAGTCCCTTTGCTCCTGTTGACGTCAGGGGCGCTGTGCAGGCATGCATGCTAGTATTCTTCCGTGGGTGTCAGGGACCAACTTCAGGGGGTCAGACAATGACAGGTACTTTACCAGCAATGAGCCATTTCTGGCCCTGAGTTGGTTTTTATGGAGTATCAGTGAGGGCTAATTTTTCCTATGATTAATTCTGTTAATGTGGTTTCTTAACAGTTTTTGCTTTAAAATTTTTCTCCTGGAATGCACAGAAGAACACAGGCAACATCATGCTTTCAGAGGGCAATGTCTATGGGAGGCCCGGGTGCAGGCCGTGGGCACTCGGTGAACACTGTCTCTAGGCCCGGGTGCAGGCCGTGGGCACTTGGTGAATACTGTTTCTAGGCGTGGGTGCAGGACATGGACACTTGTTGAACACTGTCTCTACCAGTTCTTCCTTTTGCATTTCTTTGAGGAAGAAGTCGCCACCATCACCCACTAGTCACTGTACATCTGGGGTTATCTGGAGGCCCCCCCCCATGCCATGTACCCTCAATGTCATTTCCTAGCTCATAATTGTTTCAGATGTTCAACCATCATGGACAAAGAACACTCTTTACAACTTGCCTGACTAATTTTTTTTAATTTACTAATTACACTTAAAAGTAAAAGTAAACAGAAGTGTGCTGAATCATGTTTTTGTGTGTGGTAAAATATGCTCCCCCCCCAAAAAAAATCACTCGGAGTGACTGTGCAGTTATTATTACTACACTTTCCAGGATTTTCGTCATCCCAAACGGAAGCCATCTCATTAAGCTGTCACTCCCCATTTCTCATCCTCCACCATCCAACCTGCGGCAGGCCCTGCTCACCCCTCTTCCGCATCCCGTTTGTGAGTTGACCCGTTCTGGATAAGTGAAATTTCCCGGATCAGTTCTTTTTCTGTCTGTCTTGTTTCACTTAGCACCACGCTGGTCCACACTGCGGCGTGGCTCAGAGACTCATTCTTCTTTGGCCGAATCACATTTTCTAATAGGTACATACTGAGCTTTCTCTGTCGCTTCCACCTTCTGGCTGCTGTGAACACAGTGATCGAACTCAGCAGTGGCTAAACACAGTCCAGTTATAAAACGGGCAGTGGGCTTCCATGGGCATCTCTCCAGAGGATGTTCAGGTGGCTGAATAAGCACGTGAAAAAGATAGTCTATGCCATGAATCATTAGAAAAATGCCAATCAAAGCCACAGTGAGATGCCGTTTATAATCGCCACAGTGGTGGTTTTGTTTTTAAAGACTGTTTCACCATGTAACTCTCTGCCTGGTTAAGTTTAAGTCATAGAGCTTTCATTCCCACCCCACCTGCCTCCCCAGAGACAGGATCTCACTCTGTAGCTCTGGCTCTTTTGGAACTGGCTATGTAGACCTTGAACTCATAGAAATCCAGCTGTCTCTACTTCCCAGGTTATGGGGTGAAGGGCATGCACCACCATGTCTGGCTGTATAGTAGCTTTTTAGACTTGTATTCTTCTTGTGTGCACAGATACGTATGATGCGTGTGAGTGACACTGCACGTGTGGAGGTCCGAGGACAACTTTGTGGAGTCAGTTCTCTCCGTCCACCTTTGTGTGGCTTCTGGGGACTCAATGAACTTGGGTTGTCTGGCTTACCTTGCAAGCACGTTTACCTGCAAGCACTTTTACCAACCGTTCTCATCAGCCTGCTGTGCGTGTGTATGTAAGTTTTTTTCTTTAAACTGGAAAGTAAAAAGTATTGTAGAGACGATGGGGAAGCTGGAACCCTTGTGTGTTGTTGGTGAGACGGCAAGATGGTGGTGCTGCTATTGTGCAAAGGTTTGGTAGATAGCTTCTCAGAATGTGGCACTCAGAACCACCACACAGCGCAGCCCACCCACATCCATGAGTCACCCCAAAGAGTTGAAAACAGGGACCTCAATATATACTTGTAAATCAATTGAGCGGCTTTTGAACATGTATCATCATTGTTTATCAGTTCCTTCTGTACAAGGGGAATTATTTATGTTGCCATCTGGTCATTTAGCCTATTCTGCCTTCCTTTCGAGCCCCGGAAACAAATATGGCAGTCGCTTGTGTGCCGTGTGTGCCATAAGGCTGCACAGAGCAGGACACCATCAGGGCATGAGATGCATCTCAAACCTCAGAGGCAGTCCTACACTGTGGAGATCCTGAGGGAATGTTCTAAGTGAGAAAGCAGGCTTTATCTTTTGTAGTAGCATTGTCAAGATAAAGGCAAAACATTGTCAAAGAGATTTATGTACAGGACTCTTTTCTTCTCTAGTCTTCTAGTCTCCGAGCCCCCAAAATCGTATTTCCCAAGCATTAAATCTTGTTGGATTTACCATGATAGAATTGGCAGCTTTTGCAAATCAGACTTTCAAATAGAAATGGTAAGTGTGAAACAGAATATTGGTTCTGGGTTCTTGGGAAGTCATCGTGTCTTCAGAGTCAAGTTTCTCACTCAGCTGCCTACTAAACTGTTGATAATTTATACTGAACTTTTATCAGCCTGGGGTGCAGGCAGGTCTAACTGTTCATATTCTGGAAATCTACTTTCAACACTAGAATGTGTAGGCAGATGTTTCTCTTCCACCTACCAGTTCCCCAATAACCACTCAGAAGCTTAATATTATAAATACTCAGTCAATAGCTCAGGCTTGTTGCTAGCTAACTCTTACGTTTAAATTAACCCATATTTCTATTTATGCTTTGCCACGGGGCTCATGGCTTGTTACCTCACTTTCTACACATCCTGCTTGCTTGGCAGCTGGCTGGTGTCTCTCCTGACTCTGCCCTCCTTGACTCCACCCTCCTCGACTCCGCCCTCCTTCCCATCATTCTCAGTTTAGCTTTCTCGCCAAACTTCCTGCCCAGCTACTGACCTATCAGCTTTTATTAACCATTGAGAGTAATACATATTCATAGTGTAGAAAAGGATTGTTCCACAGCAAGAATGAAATATTCCTTCTTTAAAATATTCCTGTTTAACTCCACCCTTGTCCTGAGTCTGTGGTTCTTCACCAATGGGAAAAGAGTTTCTAAATCAGGCATGGCGGCACACATCTATAATTCCAACACCATGACTACTCAGACGAGGAGGATCATGAGTTTGAGGCTAGCCCATGTCTCAAGAAACAAGGGGTTCAATATGCAGCTCATTTGGTAGAGTTCTTGTCTAGAATGCACAGAGCTCTTGATCAGATCCTCAGTCATGCATAAAGTTAGGATCAGTGTCTTACTACCTATTAATCTCAGCCTTTGGGAAGTGGAAGCAGGAGGATGAGAAGTTCATGGTTATCTTCAGCTACATAGAGTACTGAAGGCCTCCCTAGGCTAGACTCTGTCCTCAAAACAAAAAGCAAAATGAACAAAACCCTGAAGAGTTCTTCTTGAAGTCTGTTGAAGGAGGCCATGGAATTCATGTCCTGGTTTCTAAATTTACTAGATGGGGCTGCCCGGGAAGTAAGAACTGCTCTTCTAGAGGTCCTGAGTTTAATTCCCAGCAACCACATGGTAGCTTATAATTATCTGTAGTAGGATATGATGCTCTCTTCTGGCATGCAGGTATACATGCAAGAGCAATCATACATGAAAAAATATAAATAAATAAAATTTAAAATAAGAATCACTTAAAGAACATGTAGTAGAGTTATCATCAAGTGGGTACATAAAGTCGGACCTGAATTGGACAGTCACAGATGAATGAAGTATGTTAAATGTTGTCAGTCAACTTGGAATTGAGACTGTAGAGGGGATGGAACTATCTGGGCTCAGAGAATCCTCTTTCTGCCCAAGTTCCAGACCAGCTGAGAGACCACAGGAGGCAGCAGTGAGACCCAAGCATCAAAGTTTGTTCCTGGTAAGCACAGGTTTGACTTGGAGGCCCAGCCGCAGTGGGTCCTCAGGACCCTAGCTTGATAGCTAGAAAGGCTGGACCTTCCTGCAGACAGAATACTGGGTGCTAGTAGCCCAGGGCTCTCCAAATTCTCTACTGTGTGGTCTAGAGCCCAACTTCTTTTTCTGTGGCTCACAACCTCAGATGGGGTTGCAGAATGGAACATGGGAGTCTTGAAAGCCTTGACAACAGCAAAACATTTCTGAATACTGGATGACCAAAAATCAACTGAAATTGAAACATGCAATGAATCCAGAGTGTTTCTGGCAGAGCTTTCCTGTGTTGGACCGTGATGCTTCACTGAAGCTTGGATTCTGAACACACAAGTGCACTTTGCACGGTCCAACATTCCCAGGCACATCTGTGGGTTTTATTATTGTGTTAGAATTTTAAAAGTTGATTTTAAAAGTTGCTGTTTAGAGTCAGAGAGATGGCTCAGCTGCTCTCTCATGGGACCTCTAGATCAGTCACTCAAACTGAGCAGCTCACAGTCTGCTGGAACAAATGCACACACACATACATACACTTTGCACACACACAATAAATCATGGGCTATGTGTGGTAGCACACACCTTTAATCCCAGGGTTTGGGAAGCAGATGCAAATGATCTCTGTGAGTTTGAGAGCAGCCTGGTCCAAATAGAGTATCAGGCCAACCAGGGCGACATACTGAGATCTTGTCCCCAATAAACAAACAAACAAACAGACAGACAGACAGACAGACAGACAAACAGATAAATAGATAGATAAATACATGCATAAATAAAATCTTAATTTTTTTAAAATTGCTGTTTGAATTGCTGACTTGCGTTTTCTAAAAATCATTTTAATAAATTTCAGCTTGAGGTTAGAACAAAATTTCCAACAACTTTTGTGATGGTTCTAAACATATTTCTACCATTTTCCTAGTGCATATTTATGCAAATCAATATTTCCATAGATGCCTTGTTCAGAGTTACTATTGCTATGATGAAATGCCATAACCCAAAACAAGTTTGCAAGGCAAGAGTTTATTTGGCATATATTTTCAGATTGTAGTCCATCATTGAAGGGAGTCAGGACAGGAACCCAAGCAGAACAGGAACAGGAGGCGGGAGCTGATGCAGAGGCCATGGAGGGGTGCTACTTACTGGCTTGCTCCTCGGGACTTGCTCAGCCTGCTTTCACACAGAACCCAGGACCACCAGCCCAGGGATGGCACCACCCACAATGGGCTGGGCTCTCCCACATCAATCACTCATTCAGAAAATGCCTTACAGGCCTGCCAACAACCTGACCTTATGGAGGCATTTTCTCAGCTGAGGCTTCCTCTTCTCTGTTGACTCTTGTTTTTGTTAGGCTGACACAAAACCAGCCAGCAGACTCCCGGACTATAACTCGATGTTAACAGTCTATGTCTAAAGAAATTTAATTATTTTCAAAACCTCTGACCATTATAGATATCACCATGCCCCTATTTTCATTAGTTTCACCGCGGGGAGCTAATCGTGCCCAGTGAAGGTTGAGGAGAAGAACACCGAGTTGTAGTTTTAATCGGCTTTCCAGGTGGAAACACCATTCTTGGATTATCATGGTTGCATGCTCTCCCCGGTGTTACCGTGTGCTTCTTTGAAAGCAGCTGGACCTCACACTTGATGGCTGTGTTATTTTCAATCTTCAACCTGACCCAGTCCTGTATCACCTGGGAAGGGGGACTCCATGAGGGACTGTCTGGGTGAGATTGGCCTGTGGACGTCTGGGGGGGGGGGTTGTCTTGATTATGTTAATTCACATAGGGGAGACCCATACTGAATGGGCAACACTATCCCTGGGTTTGGGTCCTGAACTCTGTAAGAGTCGGGAAAGTGAGCTGAGCACAAGGGTGAACACAGTGTTCTCTCTTGTCTGTGGATGTGATGTGCTGCTTCCGGCTTCCATTGCCCGATGGAGCATGTGTTAATTAGAGTTTCTCCAGAGGAACAGAACTGGTAGAATGAAGACACACACACACACACACACACACACACACACACACACACACACACACACACACACACACACGGTTGAGATTAAAAGGGGATTTGTTAGTCTGTCTTACAGGATGTGGTCCTGGTGGTCCAAAAATGGCTGTCTCACCATGGAAAGGCCCAGAATCCTCCAGTAGTTCAATCCATGAGGCTGAATGTTTCAGCAATCCCAATCTGGTGCTGGAGTCCTGGAGGATTCCTGGGGAGCTGGTGCTGGTCTTCAGCCTGCCTTGGAATCCTGAAGTGTGATTTAATACTGGCTGCAGCAAATGGATGGATGAACGTGCCAGCAAGAGCAAGGGCAACCAGGCAAAAAGCAAAGCTTCCTTCTCCCATGTCTTTTCATCTGAGTGGCACCAGAAGGTGCCACCCAGATTTATGGTGAGTCTCTTGGCTTCAAATAATCTGATTAAGGCCAGGTGGTGGCGGCAGCAGCACACACCTTTAGTCCCAGCACTGTGAGTTTGAAGCCACAGAGAAACCCTGTCTCAAGAAAAAAGAAAACAAAAAACAAATGTGATTAAGAAAATCTATCACAGATGAAGAAAATTCATCATAGAAGCCTAGCCAGAAGTTTTCCTGTGTCCTATGGTCAGGATAAATCTCTTTCACCCACCGGCCCCGCAGCCAGCCGCTCGGACCCAAATAAACACACGGAGGCTTATATTAATTACGAATTGTGTGGCCTAATAGCTCAGGCTTCTTGCTAGCCAGCTCTTACATCTTAAATTAACTCATTTCTATAAATCTATACTTTGCCATGTGGCTTGTGGCTTACCGGTATCTTTACATCTTGCTTCTCCTGGCGACGGCTAGCAGTGTTTTTTTTTCTCCCTGCCTTTCTCTTTCCTCCCTCTCTAGTTGGAATGTCCCGCCTAACCTTGTTCTGCCTCACCATTGGCCAAACAGCTTTATTTATCGACCAAGCAGGGCTACGTGTTTATCTTAACTATCTGTAGGACAAGCTTTGTGTCAGTCACACGTACTTGAGAAGAGGGTGAAAGCCACGCAGCCCTGCGTGGCCAAAGTGGAGGAATATCTGCTCAGATAGCTTTACATCCAATTCTAGAAGGTCTTCTGGGCACACCGTTCTCAGAATCCCTGTACTGGGTCCAGTCCCAAGGTTTATGCAAAATGCTAAGGTTAGCCGGGCTGCACGACCCCTACCCTTTAGGATGAACTTGAACATCCTAAAGATAGTGCTATGGGAAAACTAATTTTTCTCCTGAGCACTGAGATCCTTCGGGTATTTAGAAAATAAACTGAGTGGGTTTGGGACAACCGTGTCAAAAAGGATAGAAGAGAAACCAGGCATTATGTTTCTATATGTGTGTAGACTGGGTTGAGTTGAAAATCGCGGCCCGTGGAGGAGAGGCACTCTGCTGGTTTTGCTCTGTGTTTGAGCCCGTATGGAAAGTTTTAAGCAGTGTAAAGAAGTGCGTTATTTCTCCTGGCGCTTTAGCTGGTCCAGGTCCCGTTTCTTTCTGATAAACAGGGTCATAGTTCAGTGGTCCTGCTTCATCTTTGTGGTCGATCTCAGGACACCTCTAGGTTCAGTGAGCCTAAGTCCTAGTGTCTCGAAATCTTCACTTACTAGTCAGATTTCTCCACAGCTAGGGATCTGTGTGGGCACTTCTGCTACAATTCATCTCTTCGTCTGTGGGAAATAGTAATATCCTGGGATGCTGTTGGCAAGCGTAAACTAGCTTGTGTATTAATCATTGGTCCGCGTGGTAACTGCACTGTTCCCCCGTGGGTTAGACACTCAGAGTTGGGGAGAATGGTGAGTTTGCCCATTCTGGACCCACAGCCCAGTGGATAACCAGCAGGGCATGTAGTTCCTTGTCTCAGCAGTGGTCTGCCTCATTTCTTTTAATGTAGTCGATTTCGGTCTGGAGTTTTTGTATAGATTATGTTGTCCCTGCACATCATAAATGACATTAAAAGAAAAATCTGTCTTGCCTTTCTCTGGATTGTGAACCGACATTCTGTTCACCTACAAATGTTGCAAATGGTGACTCTGGAACCCAGATGGGAGCTTCCCTAAAAGCTCAGAGTACTACTCAGACTCCAGATCTGTCATTAGAGTAAATGCGGTGGGAAAAAAAAATACAGAAGGAGAGCAGGGTGATTTTTCTCTTGGGAGTTCTTCTTGTAGCAATTGCATTCATCTTTAGAGAAGGCAGCTTACCCAATGTTCCTGATTGTCAAATGTAGTCAGGACAAACATGTGTCTCCAATAAAGGTGCTCGCATTCACGTTCATTGGAGAATTTAAGTTTGCACTTGCTTCATCTCGGTAAATAATGAAAGGGGCACACTATGCATGTCAACATTCTTTTCGCATAGGGCAGGTGAATAGCTGCTACAATTTAAGCATCATAGGTGACATTGCTTTGACCATTACCAATGAGGCTGTGTGAGACCTTTGTCAAAAATCATTCCTCCTGATGCCCACCTGCATCACTCCCACCTGAATCATGCCCACCTGCATCATGCCCTCCCGCATCATGCCCTCCCTCCTTCCTCATCGATGCTACACAAGGGTCTGAACACCTTCCCTTAAGAAGACATGCAGTTGCTACTGCCAGGCACAGCCCCGAAGGAGGTCTGAGCTTAGGAAATCTGGGGCCTTAGGTTGGAATTCTGCTCGGCTGCTTCCACTCGGCAGTGTGGTTCTCTGAGCTTCGGGTTGTAAAGTGGCACTGTCTGTAGCCACAGACTGAGTGAACATCTTCATTGTTCCGCTACACATAGGCATACTGATAGGGCTTAAATTTCATTCTTTTTGGAATACCTGCATGCATGCACATACATAGACACGCATGCACACACAGAGGCACACGCACGAATGTACACACACATACACACACCCCTTCTCCAAGAAAAATCCCTTGTATTAAAAAAGGAACAGAAACTTTTGGTTATTCAGTAGAAGTGTTTTGTGAAGGGGCAGAGTTATCATTTTGAGGGAACCAGGACTCTCGTTTTTAATCTTCCTGTAGTTTTCAGGGCTCTGAGATGACAGACTGTGTAATATAGTCTAATAATAATCAACCTTTATTGCTGTTTGCACTCCAGCTCCAGAATCGTGTGTAACTCATAGCTCACCTGGGAGGGGTGTAAGTATTATTAAAAAGCTTGTTTACAGATGAGAAACTGGAGTTTAATATGGTTAAGTAGCTAACCTAATCATCGTCTGGTCTCAGAGCTTGCATTCTGAGCCAAGCTCCCACCTCCTGAAGGGTAGAGAGGTGCCCTGGAGACAGATATTCTGGAGAAAGGGGTGGGGGGTGTCTCTTCCTCACTGCCCACCCTTTCCTTCTCCATGCTTCCCAGGCATTCTGCTAGACCTCAGGATGGTATAAAATGAAGGGAGGTACTTCGAAATTTTTGTTTTTTAAGACCAGGGTGTGAGGTGGTCTTTAGAAATGTATATTTCATCAAGGATGAGAGTTTGCTCTTTAGACCACAGTCCCTGGAAACCTTGGTGGCCAGATTTGAAATGATGTGTCCTTAATAAGCTTACAGCTTTCTCTGACTTGAACAATAAAGTTTTTCAGTAATAATATTGTCTCCAAAGTTGAATCTGCTCCCTTCTGAGTATGGTCTAGGGCCCCTCCCCTCCCTCCCCTCCCCTCCCTCCCCTCCCCCTCCCTCCCCCTCCCTCCCCCTCCCTCCCCCTCCCTCCCTCCTGTGTCAATTCCTTCTGCGTTAGCAGTTGGGACATTAATCTCTCTCTCTCTTTTTTTTTTCTTTTTTTTTGTTTTTCGAGACAGAGTTTCTCTGTGTAGCTTTGCGCCTTTCCTGGAACTCGCTTTGGAGACCAGGCTGGCCTCGAACTCACAGAGATCCGCCTGCCTCTGCCTCCCGAGTGCTGGGATTAAAGGCATGCGCCACCACCGCCCGGCCGGGACATTATTCTCTTACCTGTGAGAAAGTGCTTTCCGATGGTGGGGAGACACTGGCAGATGACTGGAGTGTGTCCCTTTTGTTCTGGATGGGGCTCCCTGGCCCCCCATTATTTACAGCTTTGGAGGGCAGTGCAGGTGCTGTTGACCTGTCAGGACAAGTTGGCCTTGTATTTCTTCTTCAGAAAGGTTGGGACGCAGCCCTTCCTCCCTCAGAGGCTCGAATGGCACTCCTCGTGAGCTAAGTGTAACTATATCAAAAGCGCAAATCATGCTTGGCTGCAGAAATCAACATTTTGACATCCTGTTTCACACACTTTTCCTCCGTGACTGTTGCTGGTGCCACCCATGTCCCCACATCATGCATTGTGTAGTTTTTCCCTAACAAGACTGCATTTCTAACTTGTCCAATTTGTCATTCGACTGCAGTGACATTTATAGCAGAGAATGCCATCGCCAGGGTTTCGTTAGAGGCTGGTTCGCGTCTGATTTCTAAAATGCAGCGGCCGTCTGGGCTTTTAGGAACTGAGTGTGTCCACGGTGCAAACCTTGAGTTCAGTTTAAGATTTCTTTTTGGGGTTGGGATTAGCTCAGTGGTAGAGCGCTTGCCCAGCAAGCACAAGTTCCTGGGTTTGGTCCTCAGCTCCAGAAAAATAAAAAAAAATTCTTTGGAACCTTTTGGATAGCTTGTGGTAGCTTACAGGTTTTTTTTGTTAACCGGAGGCAGTGTTGTGACAGGTGGGCTGACCCCTGTGGCACCAAACCCTGGAGTTCAGTGGCTTCATATACTCCCAGCGTCGCTCAGAGCTTGTTTCGGAAGCCAATACTGTTGGAAGCAGGAGGAGTTGAGGGTGGATGGTTCACTCTGTCTCCACGTGATCATTCAGGGATCCATATGGCTGGGCTTAACTCCGAGTCCTTCCCTAGCTTTTCTGAGTTCTGTGAGCAGAGACACCTAGAGGGAATTAGCGGAGTACCCGGAAGCTCTAGAGGAGGTAACAGGTTGGATTGGAAGTAGCCAATTTAGCCACGGTCACGTTCTCTTGGCTATAATTCTGGCAGTGGCTCCTGGGTCTCTGGGACTGGGCTGAGATGCCATCAATCCCTCACTTTCCAGGTGAAAGGCTTAGGGTCACTGCCACTGGAGGGTATCGGAACTTAATCCAGAGCTTTCCAAAGGTGCGGAGTGTTTCAACTGGGAAGACCTCAGCAGGAATTAACTTCACCGGGCAGTGAGAACTTGATGGAATTTCCAAAATTCATTATGAGGATTCTGTAGAAGGGAAGGGGGAAGTTTGGAGGTTTTGGTTTTCTGTTTTTTCAAATGCTTCATGGGGACATTTCTGCTTTGCCTGATGATGTGTTCATGACCTGCTCAGAGCTTCGGTATGGATGTCTGCCTGTGCACACTGGATTCCAGCTGTGACCCTGCCTGGGATCTGCAGATTGTTCCTGGAGACCCACATAAACTGAGATTGCCTGCCATGCACCCTGTACCTCTAATTGCGCTGAGTTTTATGGCGTTTGTGGGCTGGAAGGCCACTTCTTCGTTCATCATTTGAGAAGTGTTCTGGAGTTTACTTCAGAAAGACCACAGCCAGATGTTCCTGCTTAGAAGGAAAATCCCGGCTACCTGATTTTTTTTCCCCCCTCTGCTTGGTAAATTCTGAAGCTTCTCATCTTTGAGGTAATCTTGGTAAGAAGTTGAAACTTTTGAGTCTGTGGAGCATCAGTTAATTCTGAGCCAGAGCTTTTCTCTGTCCCGAAGGCTGTACTGGGGGGCTCTGGAGCTCTCTTCCTCTGGGTTCTTATGGTTGCTACATTCCCGCTTGCTACTCCCACTTTGGATTATTGAATCTCTTTCTCCTTGACTCCAGCAGCAGGTGGGCCTCTGCCTCCTTGTGTTGGGTTTATGGTAAGATGTCACAGCAGATAACCAAGCTTGTTAAGTTGAGAATCTGGCTCTTGGCACCAACAGAGAGGTGTTCAAAGCCCATCTGACGTTTGCTGGCCTTTGGTGGCTGGCTTTGTCTGACCTCAGTGGTGGCACACGTTCCTGTTGTCTGTCCCTCCTCACACACCTTGCAGCTCTTCCCTGGCCACATGATCATGATGACAGACGTCAAATCATCCTGCATAAGAACAATTGAGTGTTACTGTGTGCTGCCTTCTCTTGTGGAATAGTGGAACACTGGACATTCCCAAGACCGAGCCACTATATTACAAGATAACTATTAAATATTCTAGATAATAAGCCTTATTTGTATTTAATTACAAATTAATTAATATATGTTATATATATACATATATATAACATATATGTTGTGTTGCACAGAAATTGTTAAGTTATAAATAGTATATGAAAGGCAGAGGCATAGAAAACATGTTAAGCATTAAACCTTCCCAAACTCTGGCAGGGTAACATCTTTATTTGTTATGTGTGAATAAGGAAACTGAGGCAGAGGCTGGATAACTTACCTAGAGTCCTGTTGCTGGTGTGTGTGTGTGTGTGTGTGTGTGTGTGTGTGTGTGTGTGTGTGTACGCATGTGTATAAGTGTGCGGAACTAACCCTTGTACATGCTGCCCTGTAGGAACTTGGCTATCCTCCCGTGGCTTCCTTTCCCTATTCTTTTTATTTTCGTTTGGAGAACCCCGATCTCTGATTCCCCAGTCTGGCTGAGCCTTAGTCTTCTGTAGCCACCTTAACTTTGCTCTGAACGGGACAGAGTCCAAGCTCCTAGCTGAGTTCCCCTCACTCAGTAGCCTGCTCTGGAGGTATTTCCACCAAAGAAAGCTCTCTCCTCCTGCTGCACTTGAGTGGCCCAAGGAAACAGCCAGGGCCAGATGATCGGGGAACTTTTGTTAAACACTTCAGGAATTGGTCAGAAGAGCATGCCTGTTAGATACCCAAACCAAGACCCTCCTGGTGCTGCCCCTGACTCTCGGGGGAGATGTGGAATTAAAACCCACAGGAGTCCATGGCCAATACCACCCAGAATGCACCGGATCTCATATAATCTCTTAAACTAAGCAAGGCTGGCCCAGGTTAGTACTTGGCTGGAATTAAAACTCATAAGAAATTTGACCAAGGTTGGTTTCTGACCTACCGAGGGCGCTCAGAGGCAGGAGGAGTTTCTGGGCTTTCTGGGTACTCAGAGTGTTGACAGCTGTCATGGGAGTGGCTTGGCATGAAAAGACAGCATTTGGCCCCAAATTTACACCGATTTGCTAAAAGAGGAGGCAGATATTCTGATGAGGACAGGAAGAGCTCATGAGGACCTGTAGCTTAAGGGCCACACGTTCTTTCTAATGTGAGCTATTATTTAATCATTTCTCATATATCATAGAGTCACTAGCTCAGAGCTATCTCATACAGATATCTCATACCTGTATCTGTACGTACAATACAGTAAATATAGTCATTTAAAAATTCTGCTCTTGGGGCCATTGAAATGGCTTAATGAGTCCAGGCACTTGTCACCAATTCTGATGATCCGAATTTCATCAGAACACACTTGCTGGAAGGAGAGAATCACCTTTGACACGCTGTGCTCTGACCTCTGACCTCCACATGCATGCTGTGGTACAAGTGGTTTCCCTCCACCCTCATACACAAATAAGTAAATATGATTAAGACGTTTAAGGCCAGGCATAGTGGCGCATCTCTTTAATTCCAAGCACCAGAAGGCAGACCCAGGCAGAGTTCTGTGAGTGAGTTTGAGGCCAGTGTGGTCCACCGCGTGAGTCCCAGGCCAGCTAGGGCTACCTTGTTTCAAACACATAGAACGTCTTAGTTTGAATTCACAGCACCCTTAGAGAAAAGTTGGCACTGTAGTATATGCAATTCTCTTTCCACCACATCATTACAGAGTAAGTGGCCCTCCACTCCCAGGCATTGGTATTGTTTCTTTTCCTACAATGATAGTCTTCTGCATAACACCGCATAGGGACCCAGATCATGGGACTAATTTGGTGCATCTGGTCATCCACCCCTTCTCATACCCCTTGAGGTTTGTTGTCTGTCCTTAGTACAGCCTACCCAGTTTCCGGCTGATAACTGTGTCTATCCATTTAAGTCTTTACATTCACTCGGCTCCTCAGTGCATTCTTGAGTCTCATGATCTTGACACTGGAAAACCCCAGGCCAGTCTCGTTGTGGCGTCCCTTTGATTTAGTATCATTGAATGTTTTCACATCACTCAGTCCAGGTTCTGCACCACGGGCAGATGTGCTATTCCCAAGGATATGCATGATCTTGTGTTTTCTGAGAGTGGCTGATTTTGACATGTCTCACAGGTGGTGATGTGTGCTCATCTGGGTCAAATGGCTAAGACGATACCTGTAGCTTTCTTCCTTGGAAGTTATGCTCTTCTTCCTCGTAAGACTTTTGTAATTTTGAAATGATGTAGACTCCACATTACGAGATTTCAGTTTGACTTTTGTCAGCATAGACTCATGGCTTCCTAAAACCGTCGTTTAAATGTGCCTCCCCAACTCCATGTATTGAACACATAGGTCTCGAAGTCATAGAATGTTGATGATATTTGGAGATGGGGTGCCTCTGTTGTTTCTGAGCCAATGTGTGACTGAACACCCTGGGAGAAGGGCATGGCAGAACAGAGCTGCTCACCTTGTTGAGGGCAGGAAGCAGAGGACAGAGGGATGGAGAGAAAATACATCCTTCTGAGGCTCAATCCCAGTGACCTTCCAACAGGCTCAACCTCCTCATGTTTCTCTCACTTCCCAGAAATGCTGTAAAACTGTGCACCGTTCATTAATTCATGGATGAAGTCAGAGCCCCAGGATCTAGGCATTTCTCAGGGCCTCACCTCTGAACACCTTGCGAGCCTTTCAGAGACACTTCGTACGCAAACCAACCAGTTATAACTAGTGATAGTGTCTGTCCTGATGAGATAGTATTTATCTTGATAGTGAAATCATCCTTGACCTGAGCTATGGGAACTCTTTCCCAGGATTCCCCTCTTGCATTGTGCTCATTCTTTTTTGACAGCCTTGGACATTTCCCCGAGTGGGCGCTTTTGACAGCCTTGGACATCTCCCAGTGTGAGCACTTTCGACAGCCTTGGACATTTCCCGGTGTGGGCACTTGTGACAACCTTGGACATTTCCCCATACAAGCCACCTCTGTGGGTGGGGAGGGACCTTCGGCATTCTGCCTAACATGACTTATTTTTTTTTTTTTTTTTTTTTTTTTTTTGGTTTTTCCGAGACAGGGTTTCTCTGTGTAGCTTTGCGCCTTTCCTGGAGCTCACTTGGTAGCCCAGGCTGGCCTCGAACTCACAGAGATCCGCCTGGCTCTGCCTCCCGAGTGCTGGGATTAAAGGCGTGCGCCACCACCGCCCGGCAACATGACTTATTTTTATTTTATTTGTTTTGAGGCAGGGTCTCCCTCTTGCTCTCCTGCCTCATCCTCCCCAGCATTGCGATTACAGACAGTTCTGTGTCATCATGGCTGGCTTACCAGACTTTAAAAAAGTCTAGTTTATGGCTATATTGGGATCACTCGACCATGGGCATTTGAAGGGGAGGTTTTATAAGGAGTTTGGTTTTGTTCCTAAATTAAGAAACAATGAAGCGAGGGCCGATGAGGATGTGTCAGCTGGCGAGGAAGGGCAGCTCCGAGCCTCCAGGTGCATTCTTAGACGTGCTATTAAAAGACCCAGGAGGAGTTCAGTCATGTCAGAACCCAGCTCTGCAGATGTCGTAATGGCTCTTTCCCTACACAAGTTGGTGTTGATAAAATCTCTGAGGAGGTGCATGGGCAGGTTTTTGAGGAGGCGCATGACTAAGAGAAGGGCCAAACCCGAACCCCGTGGAGGGGCCGCTGTGAGAGTCTCACCCCAGCTCCTGTAAAGGCGGGACAGAGCTGAGAAGTGGCTTTGGTTTTGGTTGATGTTCGTGGTCCTCCTCTCCCGGTCTTCGTCCATCTGCTGCCCAGTGCCGGGAGTGCGGTGATAGCTACACTAGAACCAAAGCTTGTCTGTTGTCACCTGATAATGTTCTTTCTGATTTATTCCACTTTGCCCCACTAAAAATACCCCACCCAAACTTTTGGTTCTATATTTTTATGTATGCCCACACATACATATATATTTAAAGATTTTTGTCTTTAATTTTTAATTATGCGAACATGTGCATGTCTCTTTGTAAGCATGTACACGTGGGTGCAAGTCCTTGGAGAGCCCAGAAGAGGACTTTGAATCCCCTGGAACTGGAGTAGCAGGTGGTTGGGAGCCAGGCCCCCTGACATGGGTGCTGGGAACTGTACTCAGGTCCGCTTCCAGGGCAGTATGTGGTCTTAACTGCTGAGCCATCTTCCCAGCCCCATGGATCTACATTTAAACCTGAAAAATTGCTTATAGATAAAGTGTACCTAAAAGAGATCAATTTAGTGAAGGGATGATCCCACCGGACACTTCCTGTTGTGTATTTTAATGAGGCAAAATATTTAAAATTCTATCCTTAATTTTGTGAAAACAAATCTTTATTTCAAACACACACTTGCACATGTGCACATATATAGCACAGTGGCCAGACACTCCTGAGACAGGATTGGCGTAGACTTAAGAACTGAGGCCATGACAGGAATCGAAGACAAGGGAATGAAAAGTTCTCTGCTTCGAGCTTTCCGTCACCGCAGCCCCATGGTAAACTGTGCACCCCGTCTTTGAATAAGCTGTCATGTTTGCCGTTGGCCTGGGGTCCTTGTCAGGGTTGCATCGAACTGAATTCGGGTCCCAGTTTTGAGACTGGAGGGATAGAATTTTAAAGGATAGTTTGTCCCGATGACATTCTGGAAATAGAACATTTGGGAGTTTAAAATTAGGGTTTAATCAGTGTTTCCTGCTTTCCTCCTTTTTTCACGTTTTGAACCCAGAGCCTCCGGCATGCTAAGCCTGTATTCTACCTCTGGAGTAACCCTGCTACTTGATCCTGATTTCCTGTTTTCTTTCCCCTCCCCCCCAAGACAGGGTTTCTCCGTGTCGTTTTGGTGCCTGTCCTAGAACTCGCTCTATAGACCAGGCTGGCCTTGAACTCACAGAGATCTGCCTGCCTCTGCCTCCTGAGTGCTGGGATGAGAGGTGTGTGCCCCACTGCCTGACCTGATCCTGATTTCTTGTAATGTCAGCTTCTGAGATGATGTGTTTACTTACTTTTGGTGGGCTTTTTGTTTGTTTGTCTTGTTTTTTCAGACAGTGTCTGACTTTGTAGCCCAGGCTGGCCTGTAATTCAACAATGATCGTCCCCTGCCTCTGCCTTCTCACTACTGGAGTTATATGTGTGAGCCACCATGGCTAGCCTAAGCTTCTCAGAGTGTATTGTTTATTGGCCGTCCTTCTGTCCCTTGCCCATCCCTTCAGTTTTCACTCACTGACCTTTTCTTATACCTTGAGCTTGGGGTTAGTCTGGAGCTTCTAAGAAAGCGCGAAGAGTGCAGTGTGTGAACGTATGCGCGGCTTTCGAAGCCACACAGAAGCTGTGTCTGAGCAGCCAATCAGGGTCCTACCTGCACTGCTGTTGGACAGCAGGTCCTGGGCCGAGGTGCAGGTCCTGGGCAGAGGTGAAGGTCCTGGGTGGAGGTGCAGGTCCTGGGCCGAGGTGCAGCTTTTTTAAAGTTATTTTTTTCATTTCTTTCTTTTTTTCCTTTTTGTTTGTTTTTTCAAGATAGGGTTTCCCGTGTAGCCCTGGCTGTCCTGGAACTCACTTGGTAGCCCAGGCTGGCCTCAAACTCACAGAGATCCACCTGCCTCTGCTCAAGTGCTGGGATTAAAGGTGTGTGTGCCATCACTGCCTGGCAGAGCTATCATTTTTAAAGACAGGACAATAAATCATTTCTCCATTCATCACAGTGAAGACATTGATGCCTCTGTAATTCAGGAGGGTCAAGCCCAGAAGTTACTAGAAGTTGAAAATGGGATGGTACTACAAAACAATTTCCAAGTATTTGACCGCTTAGATAATGGTAATACTCGAGATGACTAGATTATGTGGATAATATAATCACTGAATCCTGTTCCCATCTTCCTAGCCCCATACTGCATCTAGATCAAAGGAACAGGCAATTGCTGTTGATTTTGCATTTCATTTACCTAACCTAGAGCTCCCATCTAGTTCTATTTTTATGCAACACAGTCCTGACAGTGTCCCTAGACAGATCCGAATACAATGTCCGTATTCGGTAACCTTGCTGTGGTCCACAACTACGGGGCTGCGTAGTAAAATATAGAGAAAAAGAGAAATGAAAACCCGAGTTTTAAATTGCACTAGGTTTCTACCTTGCCCCCCAAATGTCCCCCAATTCCAATTGTCTCTCTCAGTACTCTCCCATCCCTCCTGTTCCCATCCCCATCTATCCCTAGTCCACTTTGGTTGAAAACCCTGGAAGGCGTGTCCTTTTCAGAAAGGAAATGGATCAGGAGAGGATCTTGAGGGGAGGCCTGGGAGAAGAGGAGGGAGGGGAAACTGAGGTCAGGATGTAATATATGAGAAAGAATAAAACAAACAAATAAACAAACAAAAAGCCCCAGAGTTTTTGAGGAATAATTTTAAATTCTGCTCTATTGATCTGGCTCCTGTAAACTAGGCCTTGTGCAAACACACCATGGGCTCCCAGGCCTGGACTCAGACAGTCTGGGTCTTTCCAGATTGACCCGTGACAATAATCCTGCCTGTGTTGGAGCTAGTATCTGACCCCCTCTCTCCTCACCTCTAAGCAGGGTACTTGTGTCTGTGTCAGAGTTGGTACCTGGCTCCCCCTCTCCTCACCTCTAAGCAGGGTACTTGTGTCTATGTTAGAGCTGGTACCTGGCTCCCCCTCTCCTCACCTCTAAGCAGGGTACTTGTGTCTGTGTCAGAGTTGGTGAATGGCCCCCTCTCCCCAGGTACATGTTTCCTGAATAATGGCAGGAGTTGTTTGTGATTGTTAACCGGAAGTGAGGAGATCCTGTCCTTTTACTTTGAAATCCCCATTCAGGTCCAGCCTCCTATCCCTTCACACCTGGCTGGGGCAGGGGAATGCCTACAAAGAGCCTGATTTTGGATGTTGGCTTTTCTGAGTCAGCTTGGCAGCAAATCCTTTTGACCAGTGGTTTCACCCAACCCTGAGCTACCTGGAATTTGATTTTGTCCCTTAAAAGTGTGAGGCTGGCTGGGCGGTGGTGGCGCATGCCTTTAATCTCAGCACCCAGGAGGCAGAGCCAGGCGGATCTCTCTGAGTTCGAGGCCAGCCTGGTCTATAGAGCGAGTTCCAGGACAGGCACCAAAACTACACAGAGAAAATCTGTCTCAAAAAACCAACCAAATAAACAAAAAAAAGTTTGAGGCTTAAGATATAAATACTACAAATTTGCATTAAATTTTCATTTGTTAATTTATTCATTCATCCATTCATTCATTTTTGGGGTGTGTGTGTGTGTGTGTGTGTGTGTGTGTGTGTGTGTGTGTTTACGCACCCCACATGTTTGTGGGTGTTGGTGGAGGCTAGGGGTGACAGGTCACCTGGAGCTGGAGTTACTGACAGTTGTGAGTCACTTAACTCAGGAGCTGGGCTCTGAACTGAGGCGGAAGAGCAACGATTCCTTGTCAACCCTGAGCCATCTCTCTAGCTCCTTTCCCGACAAGTGCTTGGGCAATGATATATCGCACGGGCTGTATTCTTTCCAAGGCACTACAGTTTCGATCAACCATCCACAGCTACAGGCAACCATGAGTTTTCTAAAATGACGTAAAGATGTGAATACCTGAGAGCTGGCGTCTCCCCTTACCGAGCAGCGTGGCTGAGTTGCCGTCACTGATCATTGTGGAGGCCACTGCTTACCCTGTACGCGTTAGACCTCTGTCTTCGCACTCCTTGTCTGGGAGTCTTATGTGTTCAGTGCCACAAGGAACGAGGGTCTGTGAATTCGGGTATGAATTCCCCAGAGCACTTTCATACTTGTTTTAAAACCTTGAGATTCTGCTGCCTGATGATATCAGGGCTTAAGGAAAAACTGGTTTCCCTCTTCAGCGACCAGTGACTTCCAGGCTCAGGCTGTGTACAATGTGGTTTTCCACAATCCTTCTCTCACTCAGCCTCTTCCCATTTTATCACAGAGGAAACTTAGGCTTGGTAGTGAAGAAACTTTCTCCTGTCGTTTGGGGATTAAGGAGCAGAAGCAGAGTTCCCTGGGCCTTGGGCCAAGTCTCTCATCTCTTCCTCCATCCAGCTTATGGCTCTAGTAATGCACTGGAGCTTGAGAGCACTTGCCTGGGAACAGTCCTGGTTTGGACACATGTTGTTGGGTGTCTTTCCCATTGCCCAAGACCTGTTCATTATCTGTTTCAGATTTCATCTGGAGATTAATAATTAACCCCTAAGGGCTTTTCCTATTGTGTCAAGTTCAAACAAAAAGAAGCTGACAGACTCCCATTATAAGTGGAATATACGTAACAAACAGCACAGTGCCCCGACAAGAAACAGCAGTTGACAGGCTTAGCGTCTGCCCCGCTGAAGCCTGGGCCAATGTCAGCAGTTAATTGTCTTCTCAGAAGTGCCATGCAAGGAGAGGGTGGTGGTGTGGATGGCAGGCCAGATCGATGACCTAGAAACCAGGGCTGTCATTTCCTTCATCCCAAGAGGCATGGGAGAAGGTGCAAGTTTAAACTGAGCCCCGGAAAGAGATATTAAAGTCTTTTAAAGTTTTAAATCTGCTAGTCACATATTCCAAAGTATTTTTGAACAGTCATTGCTTTGTCTTCAAGAATTTTGGATGCATTGTGTCACAAACAAAGCGACATAATAAACCCGTAATTAGAAATTTTGGTTCATGGCCGTTGATGGCTCCCCCTCCCCTTTAATTATTGAGAGACTGATGATGTCAGTCAATGGTAGGGTACTTGCTCATATTGTGTGCAAGAACCTGGGTTTAATCCCCAGCTCTGCAAAAAGAGATTTAAAATACCGGTTAGTGGAAAGAGCTGTTGAGGATGTGTGTTATTTGTGAGCAGTAGGATCACTGCTTTGTAAATCTCTCCAAGTCCTGCATTCTGTTGGCTCTGCCTTAACATAGCTATGAGACACAGTGATACAATTCTTGATTTCTCTGACCCCTTTATATCTGGCCTATGACAGAGGATTTGGGGTGATAGAGCTCTACATAATGCTTCTTTTTAAAGCACATACCCCATCCCTTCTTCCTCTCCTCTCCCTCCCACCCTCCCTCCTGTGAGTATGATATCTGGTTCATGCCCAATGAGTAAGCGGTGCCGGAGCCAAGGATGATCTCCTCGGGTTCGTTATTGCGGTGTTCCTCTGAGTCTGTGTGCTGCTTTTATGGCTGATGGGAAAGATCTGGATGAGGAGGAAGATTCCCAGGTGAGGGTATCACTGGCATGGTATTGACACTTGGAACAGCCAGTGTGAGTCAGAAGCCTTGATTACTTGATTAATGCAAGGAGATGAAATAGTAACAGGCACATTTTGTTACGGTTGTTTCCTACAGCGGGAACCGATGAAACACTCACTTTCTACAGGCTGTCAGTATGCTCTACAAAAGTAAGGCTTTAGGATGAAGAAAGTCTGGGGAGCGCCAAGTTAAACAAGTTTCCCCTTGTTGCCTGCTGGGTCTGAAGAACTTAACTTTGACCTTAGGCAGGATGTCTCTGGGAGCATTCTGTGGTTTCTACCCAGTGTGGAGCTTTCAGAAGACAGTGTAGATAGATAAACACAGCAGAAGCTGAAGGATGTGGGCCTGGATCTAAAGACGACGGACTCACTCCTGCATCCCCTAGACAGCAGATAAACCGTTACCTAGAAGTGGCATAGGTGTGGTGCATGTCCCTGGTCCCAGGTTGCTATGGTGATCTGGTGTGTGTGTGTGTGTGTGTGTGTGTGTGTGTGTGTGTGTGTGTTGGTTAAAATATTAAGGCCACTCCACGTAGTTAAACGGAGGTTTATTTAGTGGCATAACTTACAAGTGAAGGGATAGGTAGGTTGCAGGGTCTGGGAAAGGTGTAGCGCAGTCCGGCGGTGTTTTCTGGAGAACTCTCCACGGTCCACCTCCAGCGTCCAGGGGCCAGGAACCAAGAGAGCCAGATCTCGGGTCTTCAGGGCCCTTTCTCGGCTCCGCCTTGTAGGCGTGACAGTTACTGAAACCTCAATGGGGGGTAATACTTCCAGGTCAAAGCTGGAACAGCTACCCACTACATGTGTGTGTACATATATATAGTTAACTGATCATACACATACACTTTTAAAATTATGAAGCACCCTGCAGATTTTATTCATGTTCTCTAGTTTTTTTTTTTTTTTTTAAATTACAGTGTAATATGCACAACATACAGCTGACTACAGTGACCATTTTCATACTCATCCAGTGGTGTTAGGTGCATCCCAGTCCACCCAGCTCCAGGACTGTTTACTTTCTTAAGCTGAAGTTGTATGCATCTCACAGCCGTCTATTCATTCCCCTTTCCCCTCACTACCCTGTTCACCCACCATCCCACTTTATGAAACAATGAGTTTGTTCTTTTGTGACCGGTTTCTTTCATTTAACATAATGCTTTCAGAGAGATCCCGTTTTTATATGCTGGGAGATGATGGTGGATGTTTATTCATTTTCTTAGTTCACTTGTCCTGGTGCTGTTCTGCCAATATAACATGTGGCATGGCACTGGGTGAGTATGTATGTGTGTGCGTGTGCGTGTGCGTGTGCGTGTGCGTGTGCGTGTGCGTGTGCGTGTGCGTGTGTATAACACATTCGTATACCAAGTGTTCCTCTGTGTTGGTAGTATGAACTGGAGCAGGGCTATCAGGGGATGAGTGTGTGTGTGTGTGTGTGTGTGTGTGTGTGTGTGTGTGTGTGTGTGTGTCTGAGCATGTGGAGGTCAGAAGTCAGTATCACATGTCTTCCCTGATTACTTTTTCACCTCATATTTAGAGACAGTGTCTCTCACTGAACCTGGAGTTTGCTGACTGGGCTCGCCTGGCTGGCTAGCCAGCCCCAGGACTCCTCTTGTTTGTGTCTTCCCAGAATTAGGATTACAGGGTTATGCTGCCACGTCTGGCTTTTACATAGGTGTTGGGGGTCCAAACTCAGGTCCTCATGCCTGGGCGGTAAATGCTTGGCTCTGTTTCAGCCATATCCCCAACCCTTTGGAGTGAATGAGAAGTAAGCAAGAGCCTGTTCCAGCTTCAAGTTGGAACCAAGGGTAACAAGGCTCTGATTGACACGTGCCTCTTTTGGTTTGTGTTAAACCACGTATTGAGGCAATAAATATGGCATTTTGTGCATCTTGTGGATGATGTATACACAGGCAGGGGTTTATGTTGTTTTCATGCTTTGTCATTTTTGCCCATCTTTAAAATGATGGTTTTCACTGCCGAGTTGGTAGAAAGGCCTGCAGTGTTTAGGATGAACCAATGCTCTCCCTTCATCCTAGAGATAGCGGGGACTGGCCTCAGGTTGTCTGGCTTTGTAGCAAGTGCCTCTACCTACTGAACCATCCTGCCCACCTTCTAGTGATTCATGGACAGAGCAGGCATGTTGAGTTGGGACTGGGATTGAGATTGAATTCGGTTAGGATTGAGGCCAATTGTTAATTTGCTTTTTAAGATGAACAGTGACATCAGGGTCTTATTTACCTTGGTGAAAAACTGATCCGAGCCGGGTGGCACAGCACAGATGGTGGTCTGTTCCTGTGAGTGTGAGGACAGCGAGGGAAACGGATCCAAACAGGAGGCTCAAGAGCTGGCACCCTGGTGCCAACATTAGCTCAGGCCTCACACAGTCCCTGCTTCCCGTGCTTGCGCGGAGCGCGGCATCAGCAGAAGCAGAAGGCTGCTGTTATTTTGATCGCCAAGCTCTATTTAGTGAATACACTTGATTAATCCCCTCCTTCTTCTCATGGATGCTATTTTGAATGGAAAATCACGACATTGATTATGTACATGGTACCCTCCCCCTTCACATGCTGATTTGGAGTATCTCTTAAGAGCCCCTATTTTTAAGGCTCACTCTCTAGCTTCTCACTAGTGAGAACCTTTTAAGGTTATGGGGCCCAGTGGAAAGACTATGGGCTGTGCCTTGTGAGGATTTGGAGACCACATCTTTTTCCTTTCTGTCTTTTTTCACTCTTTGTCCATGGAGTGACTTTGCATCTGGCACGAGTCCCCTCTATCATGAGCTACCTCACCCCAGGACCCAAAGCAGCGAGGCCAAGAGCCTCCAAAACCATGAACCAAGACAACCCTTTCCTTTTATGGACTGATTCCTCGAGCTATTTGTTAGTGATGAGCAACTGACACAACATTGTCCCCATTGGGCTGGGGAGCCCAGTATGGTTTGAGTACCCTCAAGGTGCTCAGTGTTGTTTCAGAGGAATCTAAAGCCACAGAGAAATTAGCTGACTTGCACTAAGTTAACCGGTCATGTCAACACTTGAAAAGAAATCCTGATTAACCACCTCTAGTGTGTGTTCTTTCATTTGGCCCATGAAGAAAACCAAGTTAGGAGGCAGCCTTACACCTAAATTCTTTGCTTTTCTTCCCCGAAGGTGGGTATTTTCAGAAAGGGGTATGCTTAGGCCTTGGAGGGGCTGTACCTCCTGAGCCTTCTCGGGACTGGTTTAGTTTAAATGAGGACTTGTCAGTTCTTACTAGCTGGGAAGAAATGCTTTCCCAGCATGCTGCATTAGTCATGAACAGGGTGTAGGAGGGTATTGAACAATCATCCTGACCCTCCTCCCATGGATGGGCTTTCAAGCTAAGCTCCAAGCCCCAGCTGTGCTGGAATTGAGGACTTGCTGGGGACACCCCCACACACTCTCCCTGCTGTGCACTTGAAGTCTTGGATCAGAGGTGGGAGAGGGGGGTGATTTCAAGCTAGCTGGGACTGAAATACAGCTAGCGGGGAACTCAGGAGCTCAAGGCCTCCACAGTTTGTATGTGTCTCCCCGGACGCCTGGGAGAAGGCTTAGATGAAGAGCGACACTGTTAACCAGGAGCTGAGGTGTCCGGTTCTGAGTCGTGTGGATGTGGTTCCGGTCTGCGGTGTACTGATTCTGTCTCCCATGTTCGTGTGGAAGGGCATCACAATACTGGAAGGTGTTGGCTTGAATGGATGCCTGGGATAGATCCCCTGACAGTACAAACCATGTAGACTCACGGGACAGTAGAGTCAGCCGGAAACACCCCATTGTGAGCACTCATTGTAAACCTACTCATAGTAGACACTCTGTGGGGACAGACACCTTTGAATGTCTTCCTCTGGCAGACACCGCTGCCTTCCCCCATATAGTGGAGAAAAATGAAGTCGGTTGGAAGGGGTGCTGGTTCGTTTTTCTTGTCCACTTGGCTAGGCTCTGCTGTCTAGTTTTGTTTGGTCAAGCCAGTAAGTAGTTCCTGCTTTTCACTTGTGTGTGTAATAGTGGGGGGCTATGGGTATAAACAATATAAGTGGACATGTCCCGTTGATCACTGTGACAGAAAGTAATGAGCCATTCCCTCGTGGAACTTGTAATCTTATCAGAAGAGAAGAATTGGTTTTTTGTTTGTTTATTTGTTTGTTTGTTTGTTTGTGAGAAGACAGTTCTCATGTAGCCCAGGATGGCCTTGAACTTGATTTGTAGCTCAGGATGGCACAGAACTTCTGATCTTATTGCCTCTAACCCCCGTGTCCAGAGTATGGGTTGCTGGGGCTTGAATCCAGCACTTTGTGCATGCTAAGCAGGCATTCTATGAGTAGTCCCAGCCCTACTCATGTCTGTATTTTGAGACAGGGTCTCTGTCTATAAGGCAAGCTGGTCTGGAACTTGCCATTGTAGCTCAGGCTGGCCTTGAATTTGCATTCCTCCTGTCTTCATTTCCCAGGTGTTGGAACTATAAGTGTGAGCCACCAGACCTCACCACAAGAGACCATTAAGAGGAATAATCAGCTAATTGATAATGGGACTCCAGAGGAGAAAAGGGGGCTGAAGAAACCTTGGGAGATTAGAGCTTTGCAACATTTTTTTTTTCAATAAGACGCTTTATTATAACAAGTGCGCAGACTTCTGACTACTTCACATGCACATTATTTGACATGCAGTATGACGGTAGACACCCCTTCTTTCAAAAACCGTGCAGATTAAAGCTCTGTTCCAGTATTACCCACCTCTCTTGCTCTCCGTAAGCTCCTGGGTAAATCTCTGAGTACATCTTCAGAATGATGTTTCTTTACCCAGATGGGTCTCCCCGCTGCTTGTACAAGGAACATCCGTGTGTTAGCTAGTGGGGCAGGGACTGAGTGGCTGCGTGTGCAAGTGCATCTTAAATGGCAGTGGTTTAGTTTATATGCAGTGGGGTCGATTGGACGGGGCGGGGTGGGGTGGATAATGGTGATGAAGATTAATGCAAGGGGGCTCAGGGTAGGATGGGATAGAAGGGCTGGAACAGATGTAGAAGATACTTCAAGGACCTTGTGGGAGGAACAAGGGCTGAGGAAGGAGAAGGAAAGACTGACAGACGTGAGTTCCCAGGAAACTCCAGCTAAACACCAAGAAGTAATGTTTTCATATGCTCCCTCACTCCAGCTTCAGCACAGACCTGTGAGGGAAGGCGGTCCGTTAAATATCATATTGCCCCCAATTCTGAACCCAGATATCTGTTCACCCTTACCGATCATAATGCCTATTCAACAGAATTGTGAGTAGAGGAGTTTTTCACTGTAAGTGGTGTGTGTGTATAATCACAAACACCAGCAGAAGGTCCATGGAGGTGCTCAGCAGATTAGGAGAGAGACTGGAAGGGTTGAGGCAAGTCTCTGTAACAGACAAGTACTGTACAGAGCCAGATGAAGGAATAGGGCAGAACCTAGAGAGGGAGAAAGAGGGATAATTGTGGGAAAGCATGGAATTCAAGGAATCGGAGTAGTTGTGAGGGATGCAGATCAACAGAGCCAGGTGTCAACTGAGGCTGTGACCGCATGATCATCTAACAAGACTTCCTTCTATTAGTAGTGGCTTCCTGGATTGGGAGGTAGCCAGAGATGTGAATGCTACCCCCCCACACACACCTAGAGGAGCAGACTTTTGTCTAACTTTAACAACCTACCCCTTCTGAAAGTGATCTTTAAAGATGATCTTCTGTTGCTTACTCTTGTTAGCCTTCATTTTTCTAGTCCCATCTCTGAAATTTCTTAGCTACTTCCCCCAGCTTCGTCTGAAATTAGTCATACGATAAAATGCAGTATGCCTGGAAGCACATTGTAGCTTATCACATCTGGGATGGTTGTGAAACCCATGTTGTGTGGAAGGCGGGCATGTGTCTTTCTGTTTTATTTTCATCGTCTGCATATGGGATTGTTTTTATTAACTATCAGAGAAGGGATTTTTATTACTGTCTTTCTTGTGAACACACACACACAAACACACACACACACACACACACACACACACACACACACACACACACACAAACACTCTTTATTGGTCCTTAGTGAGAGCTGGGGCTGGCAGTAGATGGTTTTTCAGTGCATGTCCCCAGGAATGGCAGTGTGTTACAGTCCTAGTATTCTGGGAAAGGCTAGCCTTCCTATGATGTTGCTTCCTAATAAGTTTACGTGGAAAGTTTACATAAGAAGCTTTTTAGTGAGTAGGCAAAACAGAGCAGCAAGGCATCTGGAGAGATGGCTCAGTAGTAAAGAGCGCCCACATGGTGGTTCATAACTGTCTTAGAACTCCAGTCCTAGGGTCTGATAACCCTCTTCTGGCCTTCATGGACACTGAAGATACACACTGTAAAGTGACACCCACTATTTAGCTTTTACATCCGTGGTTTTGTCTTTAGTTTTCATGTACTGAGAATGGGCACCGTTTATTAGCACCGTCGTTCAGATGTGTAATCAGGGTGCAGCAGCACACGCTGATACCGTCTGGGGTGGGCATGCTTAGAAATGTTTTATTGAGTGGGATGTCTGAAGAGTGCATTATCAGTGCCCTGAGCGCTGCCATAGTGCCAATTCTCCTAAGCCAGGCCTGGCATCTGCCTCGCTCTCTGTGAGGTCCCGCAGCTTTTACTTGGCAATAAATGTCAAGCTTTTTAATCCAGTTGCTGTCACAGGAGACACAGATTTTCCTTGTGATTTTATGTATTGGTTTTTCTGCAGGGGCTTTGATGTATCCATGTTTCAGACCCTGCCAGAACTCCCTTTCTCGTGAAAGAGGCTGATTATACTCTGGACTTAAGCGGAGCAGGCATGTCTGTGTTGTGCTGTGGTTTTTATTTTTTATTTTATTTTATTTTATTATTTTATTTTATTTTATTTTATTTTATTTTATTTTATTTTATTTTATTTTATTTTATTTTGTGGCTGCTCTCCTTCTACTTTTCCCAACTCAACGTATGACTGCATGTGTGATTTTATTCCCTCTCGATTTGTGATTCGGTTGTGATGAATATTAGACATTAATTACTCAGTCAAACCAATGTCTCAGCAGCTTTTAAAGGGAGGAGGCTTGGTCACTCTTGCCTGTAGGCTGTTAGGGTCCAGCTTAGTAGTGATGCTTTTTCTTATTCTCAACCTCCTGTCGGTGGAAAAGAGAAAATATCATGGTTCCTGTCATTAGGATGCTGGGCGTGGGGGCAGGGTCTCCATGGGAGCCAGCCAAAGAAACGTGGATTGCTTTCCTGGGGTGGGACGTAGAAACTTCCAGACCATTCTGCCCTCTTAATTTTGAAGAGAGTGGCTGGTGAGGAAGTTTGGGCTGAGTTACTCGGCATTCCACAGTTGACTTTTCCCCTGATGTCTCCCTATCTGCTCTTTGCTATCCGGTTCTCGTTGCTCGCCTGGCTTCCCACGTAACCAGAGCATCACTGGAGTTCTGCAATACCTTAGGCTCCTACTGACTTCTCGCCCGACTTGATGGAGAGGTTAATCAGGAACACTATATTTGTTTCAAGGGCTCTTGGATGCACTTAAGTGTGCATCTCAGCTACATCTCACTGTGTTCCACACAGCTGAGGGGCAGTGGTTGCTGAAGACCTTATTTAAATAATAAAATGGATTGTAAGGAATGAGTGAGCGTAGTGGGTACCTGCAAGTCCAGAGAATTTTCGGGGCTGGACTCGAACCAGAGTTGAGGTAGAAGCATCCTTCTTCTTTTTACAATAAGCTGTTGCTGCCTTGTAATGTAATCATTATTACAGATGTTGGTGTGGTTCATACAGGTGTGCCTGCGACAGCGTTTAAACATCTGTCTTCTTGCTGGTTATTCAAGGTGTTCTGTTGTTTCTTGTTTTGTTTTGTTTTTGGCTCTTTGTTGGGTGGAATTGGCTGTTATCTGTGTCTTCACCTGAATGACCTTCCTATCTGATCTTGTTGGAGATGTGATCCGGTCCCTGCTGGTGTCTCCTCCCAATTCAAATGCTGGAACCTGAGACTCAAAGCAATGGTGGAAAGAGGTGGTGCAAGAACTCTGCACTCAGAAGCGACTAATGCCCTTATGAAAGAGGGTTGAAGGGGCTGGAGAGGCGAGTCAGCAGTCCGGAGCACTGGCTGTTTTTGCAGAGGACCTGGGTCCAATTTCCGGCATCCACATGGCAGCTCACAACCATTTGTCACTTTGTTCCCAGGGATCTGACGCCCTCTTCTGGCCTCCACGGCCATTAGGCATGAGCATGCTTCACAGATATACATACAAGTTGCTCATATACGTGAAATAAAAATAAATAAATCTTAAAAAAAAAAGAAAAAAGAGGTCTGGCAAGAGACTACTACAGACCTTTGCCTAGTGAGATGCTCTCAGTAGACACCAGATCTGCTGGCCCCTTGATTTGGGACTTTGTAGTCTCCAGAACTATGAGGAATATATCTATATTGTTATAGATATATTGTCTGTAAATTATCCAGCCAAAGGTGTTTTGTTATAGCAGCACAAACTGACTAATACACAGAAGGGTATAATTTCGATTATTTTTTCTTCAAAAAAAAAAAAAAGCATTTAAAAACAGTAGATGAAATACCAGTTTTCACTGAGTTATTGTTTATGGTATTATAACAGGTTCAGGTGGTATGTCTTAGTTCTTAGCAAAAAAGAAATTGTTTCATCCTTTCTCTTTTATTCAATTAGATCCCGTCATTGGCCATTTCTTCCCATCCTCTGTTGCTGCCCCCTAAAGACCAAGTCCCACAGCTGCTTCTTGCAGAATTGATCAGTTTTCCCCCATCATTTGTTATTAATTATGTCAAAGTGGTCGTTACAGTGTGGGGGAGGGGTCACCCCCTCTCATAGGCACCATGGGAAAATGGTCTCACTCCTCACCTCAGACATACGTCACCTGTCCCATAAACTTTGGTTGAACTGAACTGAATAGTATAGGTTTCACCTGATACTCTACTTGAGCCAAAAAATTGGCAGGTTTTAGACAGTCTAAGCATAACTATTATCAAATCTGTTTTTAAGCTTTCTGTTCAGGTGATGTTATCTTTAGATGTCCCACTGGGAGGGGAAAAAGTCAAATACACCATTGTGATTATAAGATGCATTCAATTTCAGAGCTCCTAAAGCAGAAACAGTGAGTCATTCATTCATTCATTCATTCATTCGTTTTTTTGTGTAGTTTTGGTGCCTGTCCTGGATCTCACTCTGTAGACCAGGCTGGCCTCGAACTCACAGAGATTTGCCTGCCTCTGCCTCCCAAGTGCTGGGATCAAAGGTGTGCGCCACCGCCGCCCAGTTAGTGAGTTCTTAGAATCGGTGAAATAATTGTGTTTCATCTGCTAAAGCCCGAAGGCTTAATTGTGTAGTTGCCAAACAACCTGGAGTGATTTTCAAGTGAAGTCCTGAGGTCATTTTGAAAGGTGTGTGAATCAAGGAGTGTTTGGGACTGGAGGGTCCAGAAAGGGACTCTGGACCTGAGGCTCTTGGAACACCATTGTATGGCTCCATCTTATCATACCTCCTAGCCTTGGATCCTCTCTTCTAGAAGATCGAGATTGAACCAGATGTGCTGGTTCCAGCACTCAGGAGGTGGGTGGAGCTCAAAAAAGGAGACTCATGGGGAAAGAATTCTTCTGCACTTTGAAAATCCTTAGGAGGGATTATTTGAAAACAATTAAAAAGGTCATTCAACTTAATTTCAAAGTGCGTGAGTGTGTTACACGGAAATTAAATGGTGGACAGCTGTGGCTTCCCATTATCATACTTATCAACACATTGAAATGTTAATAAAACACTCGTATACAGACCGAACATTTCTAGGGTGTCTCCCCCTTTCTCTCCATCTCCTTCCGCATGGCCTCCCTCTACCAGCCAATAGCATCTGGAACAGAGCCAAGGGAGAAAGCAGCCCTAGAGAAGGACGAGGAATCTCTCTGGATGGCCCTTTTGGGGCCAACGAAACGATTCATCAGCGCAGCGCCCCCCCCCCCCACACACACACACACACAGAGTGATCTCTCCTGAGGGCGAGCGATACTTTCTCCATCATCTCTATGTCACAGAGGTCTCAACCCTACTTGCTCATAGGCATGGCGGCCATATTGGCTTCCTGGGCTTGTGGCCTCACCCAGGAGATTCCATGTGAATGGCAGCTCTGGGCAGGGAGTTTGGCTTAGGGAGAGAAGTTTGGAGAATTAAACTGTGGACAGTGACCTCATTTTCTGTACGTTGGTTGGGCCGGAAGACCCCTCCCCCCACTCAGGCTGACAGGACTATCCAGGGACTGGGCACTTTCATATTTTGGGCCACTTTGAACCAAAGAAGGCCTTCAAGGTCACAGCAGCTCCTGTGGCCTTATCCCCCTTGCTATGGGTGCCTTTCTTCCAGCATGACCCGAACCATGTGCTTTGGGAGAGACCCTCTCCTGTCCCTCTGCTGGCTCAAAGATGATCGACCATGAGGTTTGGAAAACCAGAGTATTTGAACCACATCTCCCTGGTTCAAACTGGATCGTCAGTTCTTGACAGTGAATGAGGAGCAGATCTCACCTACCACCACCAACCCTGCCATGTGTCCCAGGCAGCTGGCTCTTCTTCTGCATGGTGAAAGCTTTAGTTTCCATGCGAACAAGAGGCAGATCTGTTCGAGGGAAGAGATCCGAGTATCTTGATTCTGGAAAATTACTTGTTGAGCAAAGTGGTGTGTTTTGAAAGCTCTCCTGATCTGAGATGATGCCGTAAGCCTTATTCTGGCATGCGGTTGTACGGATTAAACTGTTATGTTTCGAGGAGATTTGAAAGGCTTCTACCTGAATCCCGTCCTCTCCTACCTCCTTTGTTCTCACGGGCTCTGAGGCAACCCTTTTCTGTCACTGGGAACACCCTGACAGTTAAGCCTCACGGCAGCGAGACAGTGAAGGACAAGGTTGCCGTATCAGATGTTAATTACAGTTGGCTTCTTTTCCATTCTTTTAGGGAGGTGGGAATAAAAGATTCCATTTTTCTCACACAATATCATGGGCGTGCTCCTTGATGAAACTGTAACTTGGAGAGAACAATGTCAGGACTAAGAGACCAAAGCTGTGTGTGCTCTGGTCTCCAAAGACCATTATGCTCAGATCCTCCACAGCTTTTACAAATGACAGAGATGATGATGCTTGGAGTGTAGGGGGGGGGGGGATTTTTTTTTTAAATTCATGTCACTGACAGACTGTGTCCTGAAAAGGTTCACAAGGCCACTTTAGCAAGCTGGGCCTCATCGGAGCCAATCTTAGCATCAGGCTGTGAGGCTATTTGGGAGCTCAGCTCACCAGCTGTGGAGTAGATCCCCCACAGGACTGGTGGTTTCCAAGTTCCCTCAAATGACACCACCAGTAGGAAGCTTTGCCGTGGCGGCGATGGTGTCTCTGTGCCTTGGCGGTCCCCAGCTGGAGGCATCCGGGTGTAGCTGCAGGATGATAAGCCTGAAGACGTTCAGGAAACTTCGAGTCAGAGTGTTTTGGCCCGAAGCCGTCAACACAGGTGCAAGCCTGAGAGTATGCTTTCCATAAATGGTAGCTCCTCCTAGGTAAGGGTAGGACTGACCATTTCTGTTTGAAATAGACTTTCTTTACTCGTGAGTATGGTGATGTCTGTCCCAGGGGGAACCTGTTTGTTAAGTATTACCAGAGATTCACTGCTGCAAAATTATAGTTTTGGGTTTTTTTTTTTTTTTTCTTAGTAGATGGTTCCCAGCTTGTAGCCTGTACCCCAACAAGTGGTGATTCTGTGAATCTACCTCTTGCTTCATTCATTACCTTGAGGGTGCATCTAAGCTATATTAGGAAACCGCTTTGCTCAGAACTAGGGCTATGGGGTGGACATGGAAACTTGTAGGGATTTTCATTTGGCTGGTTAAAGGCTCTGTTGATACTTGCCTTAAAAAACTGGCTGAGCTCAAAGTCATTTCATTCCTGTTTTATGGAATAAGAGTTGGGATCCATATCATGCTCATTCATCTGTATGAGAGAAAATTGATTTTGGGCTAAGACTTTCGATCCAGCCCCAGAGCTCTCGGTGGTCGTAGGGTTCACCTGAGAAGCAGGTGGGCACTCATGCTTGCGTGTGACTCCTCACTGTAGCCTTAGCTCTTACAAACACGACCTAACCCCCCAGTCCTCGTCCAGCACCTTGGATAGGAAACACTGACCAGGGAGAGCCTCCCGGGAAACCACAGCCAGTGCGTTCTCCAGTGTTCTCCACTGTCTATCCCAAACTGCTCTTTCAGAAAGTAAGGCTTGTATTTATCTCCCCAATCAGTTGTCAGACTAAAGAAATATATATATGAAATTTGTTACTGTGCCCATGAGGAAGCCTGGAGTTCCTGTAGTGGGACATGTGTCGTGCTGGGAGACTGACGCGGACATTGTGGGTTTTTACAGATGTCCTGTTGTAGGGACAGTGTTACAGTTGTTGGCTGTCACCAGGGTCCCTGTGACATTAAGCTGGATGTGTAGCTCAGTGGATGTACACTGTCATACCCTCACCCCCACTTGGTTTCTTTTTCCAGTAGTGATCATCTTTATTGTTTTTATTTTTAATTTGATTTTATTTGTATGTGTGGGAGTATGTGCACAGACAGATGGACACACACACACACACACACACACACACACACACACACACACACACACACAGTGTTGAGCTCATCATGGCACATGTGTGGAAGTCACAGGACAACTTGTGGGAAGTGGTTTTCTCCTCCTGCTGTGACATCCCCTGTAATCAAACTCAGATCTTCCGGCTTGGTGGCAGGAGCCTTCTCTTGCTGGGCTACCTTGCAGGCCCCTTTATTTTAAATCATTTCTGTATGGAAGTCAGGCCAAGTCTTTAAGTAACAATTTAAAAGCTGATGAATTTCTTTACTCTTGATTTTTAAATCATTAAGCAAGTGCTGGTGCCCTAGATCGATTGATTGAGCTATCCGTCCTGTCTGTCCAATCCATCCATCCAGTGCATTCTGATATGGGAGCTAATACAAACATTAAAACCTAAGTTTTCTTGGCATTTATTGTATATGAGAGAAATGTTCAGAATTTTGACCCTGCCTTATTCCCCTCCCCGCTTTTAGATTTTGAGTGAAAGGAAACTTTCTAGTTCTCAATAATTGACTAGTTACAGATGTTTGGGGTTATGGGAAAGGTGTAAAGGAAGAATTCACACTTAGGTAGAATTTAGTGGCTGAGTCTTGTCACTGAAGTGAGGTACTTTGAAGGCAAGTACAGTACTCTTCTTTATACACATTGGTTCTTGAAACTTGCAAAGCAATACAAAACCAAACAATCCCCTCCACCCAGCCCCTGCACAGTGCAACATCCAGCTGAAACACCACACACCTTCTGAGATGTCAGCTCCGTCTTCCTCATTCCATGGGACTAGGGCAGTTGGATTCAGCCCTTCGCGCCTTTCCTCCTGCCCCGCACACACTCCCCTCTGTAAACTGCTCATTTGGTGGCCGGCAGGGAAAGTGTCCATGAGGGTGAGTCACGGTGAGACTGAAAACCTCAGTACATCAGAGTGGTCGCCTGCATGTACATAAGAAAGTTGGCCAGAGCTGCTGGCCCTTTCAGCCTGCCTTGTGTGTGCACCGGAACTTGGGCAAGCTTGAGAGTGCCCCAGCTGGGTTAATCTGGTCCCCAGATTGTTCCAGAACAAACGTAAGGGATGGACTTCATTCTACTTGTAAGATTCGGTTTCAGTGAATCTGGTGACATGCTAGCCCCCGTTACAGCAGCCCATCCCCCGGTGTGTTCCTTAGGGTCTACAAACAAACAGTCCTGGCAAGGATAGTTCGTATTCAACAGAACCCATCACTGGCTAGGCGGGCAGTGGATTATGTAACATAGATGCTCTCATTTAATGCTCAAAACAACAACAAGAGTTTGGAACTTTTATTATCCCTGGTTTTAGATGGTGGATTAACAGTGAATTTTCAACTCGGAAAGCCAAGTTGCGACGACGAATGCATACAGCGTTTCCCCAGGCTCAAACTCCCATCACTGAGCTTGGTGCGCAGTTGCCTTCTGATTATCTAGAACTCTCTGTGAGTCTTGAAGAAAACCCAGGACGCCGATGTTTCTCAAGGCACCCTGGCACACGTCCACAAGGTCATCGTGGTGTCTGCTCACGACAGCCACAATGAGAGCTTGTTGGCACGTTGTACTCCGGCATATCTGCTGATTACAGAAGAACAAATGTGCCTTCTTCTTAGGCTACCTCATGTTTCAATCCCACAGACAAGGTTATGGATACATTTTTTCCCCTCCCCAAACCAGGAGGAAAAAAAAAATATACCAAACAGACTCGGCGTTGTTTCCCCTTTGAATAACGTCCTATACTTTTATCCTTTCAACCAGTTCTTTTGTTCGGGTCTAGAAGACTATAGATAGAGAACATTGTAATTCTGGTAGATAGGATAATTTGTTTTTAAGGCTGAAAACTGCGTTCTCAGCCTCCGTGGTGCAGGTGGAAGGCCCGCAGCCCACAGGCAGCTCTGCCAGCGAGGATCGAGCCTCGCAAATTATTGGCAGCTGGTACGGTAATGAGTCCATTTCAATATAAATGGGTTGTTGCTTATTAATATCTGCCAGTTCCTAAGCAGTTCAGGGACGGCTTTGAAATTTGGGGAATTTGCAGAGAGAGTGGTAGCGGGGGCGGGGGGGGGGTGCCTAGGAAGAGGGGACGGGGACAGGATGGCAGTGGGGGCAGTCGTGGAAAGGGCACACACATTGTGGGTTAATCACGGGGTATGGCGAGGGCTTCTGTTCCTTCCCCTGCCAGTGTGAGTCATGGGCCTTCACGGCTAAACAGCACGTTTTCCAAGATAAAGGAGAAACCAAACTCACTGTTCTAGTCCGTGCGGACGTATGTATTTACTTACTCCGTGCCTTTGCGGGGCTCCTTTCCACACACGAGGCAGTTCTCTCGGTGTTCCCGCTCCCCAGTGGCTGCCATCTCAGGCTCCCACCTTGCGGCAGGCAACCACCAGCAGTGGGTGGCGGCGGCCGGTGGCCCACAGAGGAATGTCTGGTTGGAGAGGGGTCAGATGCAGCCTCCTGGAGAGACCCTCCAGGCCTTTTTGCTAGCCTTAGTATTTGCAGTTTCACCTCAGAAAATCAGCCTCAAGTGTAAAAAAGGAAGGACCCATTGGCACTGTGGTTGTTGGAGCCGTCCTTGTTGATGTTATTATTATTGTTATTGTTATTATTGTTAATTATTTTGCTAAATAACTGTTTATCCATTTTACCCAAATACTTTCCTCTGTATTTTCCTCATGAGCTTTCTCAGAGCATGGTGTTTGAAGGAAACACACGGAGGGCAGGAAAGTTTGTGGAATTAGGCTGTGGGCCCCCCTCCATCATTTTCTTCAGGTCTCTTTGTCAGCGAAGTGCCTCTGTGAGGATGCTGAGGCCCCCTTGCTCCCTGGCCGTCCTGTTAAGACCCTTGGACAATTAAGAGAGGAGGATGAACAGTCTCCCGCAGGCCGACTGCTGCTGTCGGCCAATAGCTGGACCCATAGACAGGTTAAAAGGAGAGTTTGCCGGGCTCTCCGTGGCCATCGCTACAGATAGGCTGGCATTTGTGTGGATCGGACCCAGCCTGTCCTCCTATACCTGTAGCTGAGCGTCGCATCGCTTTATGCAAGGGCATCGTATTTCACATAAAGTCGCTATCAGCGAATCGATGCTTATGCTGTGTCCTCTGCCTGACCGTTGCCTTTCTGGTTTTCTACCTCCTCCAGGTTTGGGGCTCATTCTCCCAGACTCAGGTGAGACCCTGATGGCACCCTGTGGGGCAGGTGCTGACACACACCCCATCTCCAGCCACTGACATCATCGCCAGCCTCAGTATCTAAATGCCACAGCGCTCTTGGGGCCAGTTGGGCTGGGCACCGCTGTTGCCTTTTAAGGTAGGTTTGTACGTGTCATTTAAGCCTCTGTGACTGGGTAGAGGTGCCTCAAAGATGGTGGGACGGATACACTAGACGGCAGTCATCGAACTGACTGTGCTGTGTATACATGGTGGGAAAGGAATTCGGAGCCACTTCTCTGGATTAGAGCTGCACCCATCTGACAATTGAAAGCATTAGCGTTGACCCAAAAAACGAAATGGAAAGATCAAATAGGCACCTAGGAAGCCTTTTCCTTTCCTGTGAATTGCCCTCGGGGTCTTTTATCTCTGAGTTTCACCAGCTTTATGTTGGATTATGTTTGTGAACAAAAAAAAAAAAAAAAGAAAGAAAGCAGACTTGGTTCCCAAACCCAGCCTCAAACAATGGTGTGTTTCTCCTTGGGTTGTCTTTAAAGAGCAAAGATAAATACAGTCAAAATAATAATCTTCTAAGTCAAAGATGATTGCTTATTTACTGTAGAACGTGTTTAGTCTCTTGGGTTCGGGGTATTTGTGTGTGACTTGGCAAAAACTCTGTCCGTGCGTTGTAACGAATTGGCAAAAACTTTCAGAGCTTCGCCTCAGTTTAATCTTAGCTCTTCCCCCTCCGTCTTCAGGCACAGCATCCAGTAGGGAGAAAACAGGCTCGAAACCAAGACCTCCCACCAGAATCTAATTTTAAATTTGCAATCTGTTGTCTTGTGATTTTTCACTTCAAATTTAACTTTGAAATAAATACATCTCATCCTTTCCACTTCGGCCTCGGAGGTCTGTTTTCCAGTCACGGAAGGGTAATCGCTGCATTTATTTTAATAAAATTTTAGATACCTCGGGGGAGTGGAAAGTGATGCTAATAATTATAACTCACAGCCATTGTTAGCTAGCTTCTGGTTGGGGCTCATGCTGCCTTCATCCACAGAAGTGAGGCCTGGTGTGTGCGGTTTAACTTTTGACTTCAATGATACGAGGAGGATCCATCTAATGGGAATTGTGGACCTTGCAATCTCATGCTGTATAGATTTTGAAGGGCTCTTGCTTTGAGGCTGTCTTAGTGATGAACAGGACTGAGATTTCTATAAAGAGAAGGTGCATAATGCCCAGACAAGTGGGTGATGGCCACTACCACAGGAAGATACACTCAACGGAAGGACTGTGCGGAAATAAATAACCTGGCCACAGATACTGTTTGATGAGGTCAGAGTGCCATGAATCAGAAATAGAGAGGTATACATAGATCCAAGCTAGGTAGAATTTTCCTTATCTTAGATACTTAGATCCAAGCCATCTGTTCAGAGTTTACATTTTGTTGTAGCTGTCTGTGTAGTGTGACATCTTTACTCTTTTAAATTGAAAAAAAAAATCATTGACTTCTTAATGTTTTATTTATTTGTCTTTCCTTTAAAAAAAATGAAATGTAGCGGCTGGAGAAATGACTCAGCTCTTAGTAGCACTTGCTGCTCTTCTAGAGTTCCAGAGTTTTGGTTTCTGGCATCCATGTTAAGTGACTTAAAACAACAACCTGTAGCTCCAGCTCTAGGGCATCTGGGGACCTCCTTTAGTCTCTGCTGGTACCTTCACGCTCATGTGTGATCGTGCACACACACACACACACACACACATAAAAATAAAATACATCTTTTAACAAAATGAACTTGGTGGTTAGGGATGTAGCCCAGCGATAGAGCACTTGCCTAGCCTCGTGCAAGACCCTGGATTCAGTCCCACCACCCTCTAGAGAAAAGCAACCAACTGTGGTGAAAATTGATGTGCTCTGTGAGTGCTCTGTCCAGAAGCTCCTGTGTGTGAGAGGGAAATATTACTTTCTAGTAGTCCTGAGGAAATTTACCTTTCCCTGGAGTGTGGCTTAGACGTCATCTCTATAGAAGTTTTCATCTGTGGGTAAGAGGAGTCTTGTTCCAGGGACGTTTAGTATTAATGGTGGGATTGTGGTTTTGGTTGTTGACTCCTAGCTAGGGCCCCCTAGGCCCAGCCAATCTACTGTCCGGGTTTTGTTCACTGGGACAGAACATCCTACTGTCTGCCACAGAAAGCCCTGGTGTCAATAGGGAGTGAGACATCATGAGCCATAAAAATATTATTATAATCTCCTTCGTGCTCAAGGGATGTGGTTATTTACATATTCTCCTGTATCCTTCTCTCTCTTCGCCTCTTTCTCCCATCGCCTGCACTTACTGGACTAGTTTTCTTTGCTCTCTCTGCCCAGGACTTTGACCAAACTAGAATGTTATTCTTCTAGTTCTGAGAAGAAACAGTGATCTAAAAAATGTAATATAATTTTACAATAAATTTTAGATCATACAAGGCTCACCACTTCCTCCAATATTAATGATAGCTTAGATTTTCCCAAGCTTAAATTCTCCGTAGGAGGTTATGTTTTCCAGAGGGCTAATGTGTTTCCAAGCAATTTGAAGAAAAGGGTAAGCAGGCTTTTGTGTGTGTGTGACCCCAAGTTTTATATAATACCTTTTAAAAAAAATGTGTTCTGGGGGCTGGCGAGATGTCCCAGTGGTTAAGAGCACATCTGCTCTTTCGGAGGACCCAGGTTCAATCCCCAGCACCAACATGGTGGCTGACAACTGTCTGTGAGCCTGTGACTCCAGTTGCAGAGGATCAGATGCCCTCTTCTGACCTCTGCAGGTAAAACGCCCGGGAACAGAAAATAAATTAAACATCAGTAACTTTAAACATGTGTTCTGTTTTTCTGAGCAAGTCATTGTTGTTCATGATGACCTCATATAGCAAGCAGTTGTGTCCCCCCGCCTCTCCCCGCCCCTCTGTCCGTCCCTCCTCCCTCCCTCCCTTCCTTCTTCTCTTTTGAGATAGGGTTTCCTATGTGTAGCCCTAGCTCTCCTTGAATTTGCTCTATAGACCAGGCTGGTCTCAAACTTGGCAATCCTCCTGCCTCTTCCTCCCCAAGTGCAGAGATTACTGCATGTGCCGTCACACCTGGCCTAGCAGTTGCTTTTCATGTGTTTCAAGCATGTTTATCTTTACTTGAGGAGGTAGCTATAATAGCTAGTTTAAAGTCCCATGTGTCATTATCCCACTGCCCGGGCACTGGACATTTGGCATCTGTTGGATTTTACCCCTGGAAGCTGGTTACATTTTCCTAGTTCTTTAGAATGCTCCAAGGGGATTTGAGCATCATGTGAGTTCCAGGTCTTACTGAAAATCACCCGATGGGCATGGATTTTGTGGTGGCTGTTACTCTAGCAGGGAATCTGAGAGTCGCTGGCTGGATTTAGGGTTTAGATCGAAGGCTCTTGGTTGTTGCAGGCTTCCATGTCAGCCTAGTGTCCAATGCCTTTACTTTGGGCTTGGGCTACATTAGTGACCACAAGGGTCAATCTGGGACTTGAGCTGCTCAGCCCTAAGTCTGTGCTGTGGTGTTTTGAGTCAGCCCCAGGCATGCCCATCCAAGACATGTCCGGGTTTGTTCATATTAGGGGAGCCTTGTCTCCAGTCCTTCACTTTCTGAGGCCCCTGCCCACTCTCTGGCTTCCAGGGACCATTCCTGCTTCTGCTCAGGAGCACAGAATCTGTCTCCTGGTGTGGTTGCTTCTTCACTGTGTTGGATGCTTAGCCTTGGTGCCAGCCCAGGAGAGAAGTTGGATCAATAAAGACAAAGGAGGAACTCACTGCTCTCTTGAGTGGCTTCTTCCAGTCTGGGCTCTTCCTCAGTCTGTTTGCTTCTGTTTATTTTGGGTTTGGAGATTTAGCGGTGATTTATGGCCCGAGGTAGTACTTTGGTCCTTACTGATGGCAGATATTAACGATTCATTTTTGTTCACTACTTAGTAAAACAAAAGCTCTGCCCCCCGATAGTCACCCCCTCCTAGTCACCCCCTCCCTCTTTCATTTAACCTTACTTTGGAACATTGTCTCTGCATTTCCTGGCAGCATTTTCCCAGCTGATGCCTACTAGGTTGTCGTTTGTTTTTTAATTTATTAGGGATGTAGTAGAATGTTCTAGGTGATATATATATATATATATATTTTGTAAAAAAGGGTTGGGAGGATTCTAAATGTATTTCTTCAGAAAAATTCCTTATTTTTATCTTTAATTTTTTAACCAGACTAATCCATTCAGTTAAAGCTCAATTTATTTACTTCAAATTTTTTTTATTTCAAAATAATTACAGAGTCATGGGAAATTTTACTAAAAGTGTATGTCGGTTCCCTATTTCTCTTGGCTACATGGCTCACAAGTATGATAAGACAGAAGGGATTTGGCAGTGTGTGTGTGTGTGTGTGTGTGTGTGTGTGTGTGTGTGTGTGTGTCCTTTTGTCCTTTGGAATATCCCTATCACTGTATGTCCCGGTGATAATATGGGGCACAGCATCTGTATCATTTTTTTCAAATAGATTTAGTAAGCTAAGGAATCCTACAGAAGCAACCCTTCCTTCCAGGTGTGCATGTGGAACACCTTAATAAAAAAGTTTGTGTATTTGGATAACCTTCCTAAAGGTAACTCCTAACTCCTTCCTTGGGTATCTAATTTGATGGAGCTTCAAGGCCGATTTAGGATAAATACTCACTGGGAAGCTTGTGTCTTCCGTGTAGCTGAGAGATCGTGCTGTTAACGAGAATAGAGAAGCTCTACCTATTCTGCCCTTGACCCTCGGCCCCCAGAGGGTCTCTGAACCTTCTGAGCTCACACTCAACCACTTTGAAATGTTACCCCAGCCCATCATGCTGCTCTGCCCTCCCGCTCCGTTTGCCTGAGTCTTCTTGGACCTGAGCACTGTGAGCATGAATACGGGCAGAGAAGGCTATTCAGCTTAGCCTGTTGCTAAGCTTCTGTCTGTCAGGCCGCTTCAAACCACAGAGGAAGACAGGAGGTGCAGGCGGGACTCCCCGGATGGAGGCAAGAGTGGGGAGCATGATGGAGACTTACAGTTCACGGACAAGGGCAGTGTGGAACCGGGTGGTCCTGATTGTCTTTTCATTTTTAATTTTCTGTATACGGGTGTTTGCTTGCATGTATGTCTGTGTACCACGTGCATGCAGTGTCCATGGAGGCCAGAAGGGGGCAGCACCACCTTCTGGAGTTACAGATGATTGTGAGATGCCCCGTGGGGTCTTGGAATCGAACCCTGGTCCTCTGTAAGGACAGCAAGTGCTGTTAAACACTGAGCCGTCTCTCCAGCCTCCATGTCTGTCTTTTATTGTATGAGTTGTCAGCTTCTAGATTAAGGCTATTTTGTTATTCAGTATTTACTTTGTTGGCTTTCTTTTTATTGAGTGCCCAGTCTTTGTCAGGCTCTGTTCAGGGTTTGGACATTACAAGAGGAAACAAAATAAGTAAAATGTTCAGCTTTCCTGACACTCGGTTTTTGTGGGAAAGGACAGAATTAAGATAATCAAATAAACTATATTGTGCGTGATGTTATGTGAACTTATATTATGATAAACAGTAAGGGGAGTAAGTAAGAGGGGAGGGTGAGAGTTGATATTCCAAATTGAAAGGCCTGGGGAGGCCTTCCTGACAGCACATGACGTGGTGGCTTCAGGTGTCAGGGAGTTGTTGAGACAGTCAGCAGAAAGAGGACTCCAGGCGGGGGGAAGTGCAGGAGGGAGGGGCCTTGAGACAGGCCCAGGAAGGCCGAATACCGCTACGATTTAAATAGTAAAAGCTGGTCGTATACTAAGAGTGTGTCTCCTGCCTCACTCCCTCCTGGACGTCATAGCTGTCTGGGCCCCTGAAGATGAAAGATGACCGAACTCAACGCTACTAAAATTTCCCAGCTCGAGGTCGGCTACAGGCCGCGATCTCTCTTAGCCAAAATGCTTGGGACGGGAAGTATTTCTAATCTGAGATTTTAGGGTATTTGGGGTATTTTGGGGTGAGACCTAAGTGTAAATGTGTGTTTCATTTATAGTTCATATACATCTCTCACACACAGCCTGAAGCTGACTTTACACACTGTTTTTAAGGTGTCTGTGTTCTGACTACAGCCTGTTGTGTGGGGAAAGTGTGGCGCCTTCTGCTTGGGGCAGCCATCATATTGACATGTTTAGAGATGCTGAACCTGTGTCTTGGGGCGGTGGTCTGCACCTATTTCTATCTAGATTTCTGTACTTTTACTCATCTTTCCATGCAGTTCTGTCTATCCTCCTTGCCTGAAGACTTCCCCCTTACTTGGGGTTGCGTGGTGACCATGTAGATGAGGAACTGTTCATCTCTGGCTTTTATTGAACTTCATCTGCATCTATTAACTCTTTGGCCTGAGTGCAGAGGTTCTAGTCTTTTGTAGAGATTTTTTTTTTTTAGAGTCACTTTCTGCCCTGAATTAACAAGCCTGTTCTCTCTCTCTCTCTCTCTCTCTCTCTCTCTCTCTCTCTCTCTCTCTCTCTCTCTCTCTCTCTCTCACACACACACACACACACACACACACACACACACACACACACACACTGGAAACCAAGTTTCCATGTTTGAAATAAAAACCAATCACAGGTTGCAAGGAGGATGGAATAGGAAGCTGATGGGAGCAGCTGACATTTTACCTGGGTGGGAGAAAGGCTGGGGCTTACCAGCTCTCTGGGCGTCCCTGCCTGGGGCAGGGCTTGTGTTTCCTCTGTAGTGAGCAATTTTAATTTTTTATCCTTATGTTATTTACGGAGCCCATCCCCACCCCCCAACCTGCCCTACAGGGACCTTCAGGGAGAAGCTTTCAAATTAAGGAGTGCTTCTGTAGCCCCTAGAAACTTCATTTTTCTTAACTTCTGTTGCTTTATACTTTGTGCTGACTCTGCTGAGGTCATCCCCTGAGAATCTGTCCTGGTAGGATTTAGGAGATTTGGCATTTGTCTCTGGGTTCTTATCCCGAAGATAAAAATGGCTTCCTTCCTACCTTGGCTCATGAAAAGCATCTTACTACTAAAAGTGCTATTAATCCAGCGGACCCGTCAGCTTGATGCATGGGCTGTTATAATTCTTGCACGTTGGGCCATTTCCTTTAGGAACACTCTCTTGGGGCTTTTAAGTTGATTGGTTTTCTCTGGGCTGAAAGAAACCTGCCCAGAAAGCTCTCATGTATATTTGCAGACTTTTGATAGTTTAATACAGGAGGGCAAGTGTGACTCGTGAATTGACAGTTCCGGCTTTTCTTCGATTCTGTTCATTCACTATAATTCTTTCCTCCTTTGAATTTCAACCCATGTGAGTCTTAAATTAAGCTGCAGCCAACATTCGTTCCCAGTCTTCTGTTTATTGACAAAACATACAGGAATCTTTATTTATGGCTTTTCGAGATAGAGTTTCTCTATGTAACCTTGGCTATCCTGGAACTTGCTCTGTAGAGCAGGCTTGGCCTCAATCTCTTAGAGATCCACTTGACTATGCCTCCCAAGTGCTGGGATTAAAGTCATGCCCCCCTACGCCCCACTAGGAATCTTAATTTATACTTAATTTAGCGTTTTGGAAAATTAGGAGCTGGGGTTGGGGCTATAGTTCATTGTAACATGCATGAGGCTCTGGGTTCAAACTCCATCAGTAACTGTATGAACTGGCATGTAGCTGAATGGAGAACATGTGCTTCACATGAGCAAGGTCCTCTATTGGATTCCCAACACCTCAAAAATCAATAAAATAATAAAGCACGAGTTCTAGGAAATTGGCCATGGCCAATTTAGTGTTAGTGAAACTGTGTTTACATATGCTTGTAAAACATGTAGCAAGTGCTAGACTTAGGGATGTATCGTGGTCTTACATGGACCATTAATCTTTTGGTTTTCCTTAGGCTTCTTAAAGGCATCCGCCAGAGAAGTATGAACGTTGTTGCTTTGAGATGTACTTGCTGCTGGTACAAAGTGGGGAATCTAAAGAAGATCTCCTTTGAGAATCATGATGTGTGGCTGGGTGGGGAGTATTCTAGTATAGGAATAGTATAGGAATAGCTGAACATCTGGTATCTGGATGGATTACCTCTGAACCCAGTGGCGGCACATTACCTGGAGGTTTTTCCTGTGTGCCCTACATTGTCTTACAATAAGATGTGCTTGTCAGAGCTGAAGCCATTGCTTGGAGTCAACAGCGGGACTGTAGTGATTTCTGAGCCGACAGGAAGGTATCTTACATTAATGCATTTCTGTCTTGTTTGCTGTGATCATCAACCTCATTTCCTGTCCCTCTTGGCACCTTGTGGTCTCCTTGTTACAGCGCACCTTCCCTGGCTAGCTCAGTTTCAGAAGAGAGGAAGGTGTGTGCATCATTCACTGCTCACCTCTGGCTTCTAAAATACAGTAGGTGCTCAGCAGGTGTTTCTTGAACACATGGCTCTGCGTGCAGCTGACAGAGCCGGTGCCGTGATTTGCCGAGGGAGGCCCTATTTTCTTTTGTCCTTTCATGTGTGTGATCTTGAGTGTCTATGTTTGGAGGAGCACAGGAGAGGTTCCTGGAGCTGGAGCAAGGATCGAGGCCAGATAGAGTCACAGTTGTGAAGCCATGAAAAATTTCCTTTGCAACAGCATTGTGTCATCAGGTCAGAGATGGAGGCTAGGGATGTGTTAAGGGAGGACTGAGTCAGCCCGGTTGGTCCCGCTAGGCTGGACTGAGTTTGCTGGTTTCACAGTATGCGTTTTCTGTCTTGGGGCGTTCTGTACCAGATTCATGTTCACAGGTTGGATTTGCTCCCAGAAATAAACCCGTTAGTCAGCTGCCGAACGAGGTTTTTATTTTGTCCTTCCTATGGCCCTCCTCCCTCAGATCAAAGTTTTCAGAGTGCCTGTGAAATGGATGGTAGCAGTCTATGTTCTTCAGGATTTTGATTTGTTAGGAAAACATTGATTAGATATGCATTTTGAGGCTTTCAAGTTCTGATTGATTTTTGAGGTGTGGCTAGAATCCAAGTAAAGCAGGGGGGAAAAAAAAACCTCCCCAAACCGTGGAACAGATAAAACTATATAAGCAAAAACAAGAAAACAAACAGAACCCCCGGCATAAAGGAAGAAAGAAAATTGTTCTTTTAATGGATACCCAGGTTTGTACTTGAGTTTTCAGTGTTTGGTAAGAGCAGACTTTCCAATATATCATTGTGGTACTTCAGAAGAAAGATAAGGTGAGCAGAGTGGCCACCTGCGTGGGAGCAACACTCTGGGTATCCCATGGGCACCCGCCCTCTGAGCACGGGCACCTGCCCTCTGAGCACGGGCACCTGCCCTCTGAGCATGGGCATCTGCCCTCTGAGCATGGGCATCTGCCCTCTGAGCAAAGACAGCTCCCCACTGAATTTGCACGAGTGTTTCACCTCTCTGGGGACTATCTCAATAGATAATGGTTATCTCACCTGTTGCCAGGTGAGATACATTTGTCCATATATTTGCCCACAGCACCCAGAAGCTGTGCTTTTATTTACCTAACCCCATAGTCAAAGTGTCTGCTCAGCCTGACCCTAAGCCCTTACTGCTGAGATCTTTATACCCATTCGAACATAGACTCAATTATCTCCTCTTTTTTTTTTCTCTTCCCCCTTTGCGGTACAGACCATAAAACCATGGGAAACGCAGAAAGCCAAAATGTAGACCACGAGTTTTATGGAGAAAAGCATGCCAGCCTGGGGCGGAAACACACATCACGCTCCCTGCGACTGTCACACAAGACTCGGAGGACGCGGCATGCCTCCTCCGGGAAGGCGATCCACAGGAACTCCGAAGTGAGCACCCGGTCTAGCAGTACCCCCAGCCTCCCCCAGTCCCTGGCTGAAAATGGCTTGGAGCCCTTCTCCCAAGAAGGAGCCTTAGACGACTTCGGGGACCCCATCTGGGTGGATCGAGTAGATATGGGCTTGAGACCTGTATCTTACACGGATTCCTCCGTCACTCCCAGTGTAGACGGCAGCATGGTCCTCACCGCCGCCTCTGTGCAGAGCATGCCAGACTCAGAGGAGAGCCGGCTTTACGGGGATGACGCCACGTACTTGGCTGAGGGAGGCAGGAGGCAGCGTCCCTATACATCCAATGGGCCCACGTTCATGGAGACAGCGAGCTTTAAGAAGAAACGCTCCAAATCTGCAGACATCTGGCGGGAGGACAGCCTGGAATTCTCACTCTCCGATCTGAGCCAAGAACACTTAACAAGCAACGAAGAAATCTTGGGTTCCGCGGAAGAGAAGGATTGTGAGGAGGCTCGGGGGATGGAAGCAGAGACGAGTCCCAGGCAGCTCAGCACCTGTCAGCGAGCCAACTCCCTGGGTGACTTGTACGCTCAGAAAAACTCCGGGGTGAAGGCAAACGGAGGACCGAGGAACAGATTTTCAGGCTACTGTCGGAATTTGGTGTCTGATATTCCTGATCTCGCAAAGCGTAAGATGCCACCGGCTGCTGCTGAAGAGACTCCTCCGTACAGTAATTATAACACACTTCCCTGTAGGAAATCGCACTGTCTTTCCGAAGGTGCCACCAACCCACAAATTAGCCTTAGCAAGAGCATGCAAGGCAGAAGAGCAAAAACCACCCAGGTAAAGCCTCAGAGATCTGTTTCCGTGTTTTGGAAGTGGTGCATGGCTCTTAAAGCGCATGATTTTGCTCTTCCCAGTTCCTCGTGTTAAAATCGGGCTTTTCCGGGGTTTTTTCTGGCAGCTGCTGCAGCTGGTATGGCTTTGGCTGCGCCCCTCTTCCAGTTCTGTGGGTAAGGGGTGGGGATTGAGGGGTGTGTATGGGGTGAGGCGGGAGGGTGTGCGAGGAATGGCAATAGCCCCATTAAGTTCGTACTGGGAAACTGCCTCTCACCTCAGTCCCTCAACAGCACCTCCCTGACGGGACTCTCGCACTCGGTGCTCTCTGTGGGCACGCGGGCATGGTGGGTCGCGGCACTTGGGGCTCATATCCACGTTGCGGCAGGTGGGGAGACGAGGACCACGGTGGGGCAGCTCCTTGGAAGGAGCCTCTTCGACTCAGTGGTCGTTTGTCGGCGTCTCTCTGGTGTTGGCCAGGCTTGCTGTCTTACCAGGAGCCTTTTCAATTTCCTGTTCCTGGCGATGCGGCCAGCCCTGTCTCTGGAGGGAGGTCTAGCAGGAGGAATAACATGGGTGAGGTCCCAGTGTCTACGTTGTAGCCAAATGGTTTGACCTGGGGCAAACCCTGACTTTTAGAGGCCCCCCCCCAAGGGTGGGCATAAAGATGCTTTAGCTGCTCGCTTGGCAGGTGAATGTGGGGGAGTGGAGGGGTATGGGCAGATTTGCAGAAGAAGACTCGAAAAGCGTGTGACCTGTGGAAGGGGGGCCCACTGACTTGGCTGGCAAGGATAGCTTGAGTGACTGACAGACAACCCTGCATGCTTTGGTCCTTTCCCGATGCTGCTGTTCCTTGTGGCAGATTTTGGGGGAGTTCAGGATCCCGACCAGGTTGAGAAGTGATCAGTGGATTGCGCTTCTGATCCCCAAGTGGATCTGAGCCATTTGCTTTGAAAGACACTGGGTATAGCATGGTGACTTGCGAAGGCCGCTGCACTCTGGCCTGCCCAGTAGGGGGCAGTGCTGCACTCTCTGGCCTGGCCCTGGTTTGGATCAACCGGGCACTGGCAGAGTGACTTTTAAGGTGGGCCAGTGGTAGAGGGCCTGGTGTGCGGCTGGGTTTCTTCCTGAAGATGGATTTTGCTGAGGCTGCCAAAGCCATTGTCCTAAGGCTTCACCTCTCCCTACCTGGTTGACTTTGGGCAAGTTAGGAGTTGTTTTAAAGCCTTGCCTAAGTGGAGGTCATGGGACTGGGGACTCGATCTCAGTGGCAAAGAACTTACTTGGCTGCAAGAGGCTATGGGTTAGATCCTCAGCACTGTGGATGTGCACACACCAAGTCGGGGAAATAATAGGACAATTGGAGAAAATGGAGTGAAATCATCCATGAGTCATGAAGCCTGGTACTTAGGCAGCAGCCAGCGGAGGGGGGTGGGAGGGATTGGTTCACCGTTAGAACCCTGAGCATCGTTAGTGGTACTGTGTGGGTTGAAGACTTGGGGCAATTGGGTGTTTGTGCCCAGATCTTGAGTTGATGAAGAATCAGAATGTGCCATCTGAGAAGGTGATCAGGAACTGTGCATCTAAGAGGTACTGCCTGAATTCTAACCTCTTTTTTTTTCTGAGTTGAGATGATAACAAAAGTGAGATTATGGCAGAGATGACGGGTTCACATCCTACCTGATGGGCCCGCTAAGTATCCTGCGAGGCTCACTACTGAGCGGTCAGTTTGACAGGTCATAGACTGGTGACCTGTTAAAGGGACACATGGAAAGCACTGAAGGGCTCCCCTGAAATTGTCTGCCAATCAAATTGGCATCACAGGACTGATTCAGAGAGATACTCTGCCTGCCTTGGCAAAGGGTATGTTGACCTAGACAACACCTTTGCCTGGAATGACTCAACCTTACTCTCTGTAAGGTTGGAGAGGGCTACCCAGCTACATTCTGTCTCCATGGTTATAACACCAGAGATAGCCAGACCCCGGCTTGGCCCCACATGCTTCAGGCCTTTAAATCCCAACCACCCATGGAACAGGGGCAAAGCGAGACGATGCTCCCATCTAGATCAGCTCCGCTGAGGGCTCCCCTGGGAGACTGCAATATGAAATCTCCATCCCTTGGCTTGCTGACCTCCCAAGTTAATATACAGAAGTGAGATCATCTAAGTGTGGTGTCTCAGAATGTAATGCAAAGTGCTATGGACTAGGAATCCTAAGAAGGCCATTTGCATGCTGGCTTGTCTGCTTATCCGCTGGACGTCCTTGGGTAAGTCACTTCCTCCGGGGAGAGGGACACCATCCTCCAGCAGGATTGTGTTAGGTGAGCCGAAAGGAGTGCCGTGCTTGGAAGCCTTCTGTGGAGCCTAGAAAATGAGCGGAAGTATTATTTTGGTATTGACTTTATATGTTGAGTAAGGATCTTTAATGACTTGAAACAAACCCCAGAATTATGCACAACACTATCC